>NC_137962.1:40262392-40440452 GCF_963924665.1 Micromys minutus
GCATGGCACAGAATAGGAACTCAGGAAATATTTCTCAAATAATAGTGAAACCAGCAGGCAACAGTTGTACTAGAGAGACAGAGAAGGGAGAAAATGTTCCTTCCCCCACAAGTCAAATCAGAGTTAAATCCTGGTGTGATCTCTAAGTCCCTCTGAGACATATTATCAAGAGAGAGAATTTTTGAAGCCCCAAAGAAATTTCTCAAGCATCCCCAGAAACCAACATGGACTTTGTTAGTAGTTATCGAAAGGGGTTTCCCAGAGAGGAGTTGAGGGTCCTTGAGGCCTGGAACAGCCACGCTGAAGGCTCTCAGGCAGCTAGGCTCTACGGAGGGGTTTGCTTACGGAGTTCCAGGGACTGCTGCCCCCCCCCCCGTCTCTGTTCCCGGGTACCTCTCCTCTTCCCCTCTACAGCATCCCTGTTAGCATCACCCCGGATCCTGGGAGGTGCTTTCTTACCTGAATTGGTCCTGTCTCTTTCAATAATAACTATGCATATCAGAGCTGGAAACCTGCAGGTTGGCCTGGAATCCGGTTTCCCTGAAAATTCTGTAGATCGTGGAACTGGAGAGGCAACCAGAAAGGGACAGAAAGAGAGCAGGACACGGTTTATAGATTATTTGTTTATTTAGTTCCTTACTTATTATTGGTTTGGGTTCTTCTGTTGTTTTTGTTTTGTTTGTGATAGGGTTTCTCTGTGCAACAGCTGAGGCTGGCCTGGGACTCCCTCTGTAGACCAGTCTGGCCTCAGTCTCATAGAGACCCACCGGCTTCTGCCTCCCGAGTGATGGGAATGAAGGCGTGCGCCACCACGTCCAGTAATTTATTGTTTTTTTTTTTAAGACAGAGTTTCTCTGTGTTGCTCTGGCTGTCCTGGAACTTGCTCTGCAGACCAGGCTGACCTTGCACTCAGAGATCTGCCTGCCTCTGCCTCCTAAGTGTTGGGATTAAAGGTTTGTGCCACCAAGCCCAGGTAGGAAGGGAGTCTTGGGAAGGGAGGGAGAATATCATAAGAGAGTTATCATTGCCTTTTCTGAATTCCCTCAAGATTTTGATCCTAAGTAGAATTCCCAGAGGGCTGTCTGGATGCCAGTCATTAGCTGCTATTATATCTGGAGTTAGCCAATGCAATAAACATGGATTGGGTACCTGCTGTATACATTCTGTTCCGAAGACAGCCAGGAGGAGGCTCTAAGTATAGAGACCTCAAAGCCCACCCCCACAGCCTGAACAGAGTAATAGGGAGGCCAGGATGGACCTGCAAGACAGTTCCTTGTGCCAGTGAGAGCAGGCATTGCAGCAAGGGAGGGGGAATGTGTCTCAGAGACAACTGGTCAGGTGTGACAGAAACAAGATCTGCATATGGAAGCTGGAGGTCAAAGCTGAGTCCCACCCTAGGATACACACACCTGGACCCCCCAGGTCTCCCCCGGCCAATCATAGTGAGGACATTACACTTCATCAGCCAGACAGAAAGCAACTGGAAGCAGTTTGTCTCATTCAGTACAGGGCCTGGAATATAATAGTTCCTCAGTAAATGCCTCACGTGGAATACAGGATCCCTCTGGAGCACGCTCCGGTGTGTTGAATCTCCACTTCCTTAAAGTTAAAGAGAGAAATGTCTGAGGCATGGGCTCACCTCACCTGCATCGAGGGTGGGCTTTGTGTCCCATGGGACCCAAGGCCTAACATGAGTTCACTGAGCAACGCAGGGGTTCTAGAGCCCATAAAACAAATGAGCAGACGTTTTCTGCAAAGGAGAGAGAGGACATGTTTTCAGCTGTTTAAGCCACACTGGGTCCATCCCAGCCACAGACAGTGGAGGCCATTGAATAAATACCCCTTTCTCTGATAACCCAGGCTGGCCTTAACTTACTATAGACTCAACCAACTTTTCTTAGTTAGGGTGTCATCGCTGTGAAGAGCACCATGACCACGGCAAGTCTTACAAAGGCAAACAATTAATTGGGTCTGGCTTATAGTTTCAGAGGTTCAGTCCATTATCATGGCAGGAAGCATGGCAGTGTGCAGGCAGACCATGGTGCTGGGAGAGTTGACAGTTCTACATCCTGTTCCCAAGACAGGCAGGAGGAAAGACTCAAAGCCCACCCCAAAGTGACACACTTCCTCTAACCAGGGCACACCTCCTCCAATAAAGCCACACCTGCTAACAGTGCCCTTCCCATTAACCAAGCCTATTCACACCACCACAACCTTAAAATTCCAATTCTCTTTGCTTGTTTGTTTTTGTTTTGTTCTGTTTTCAAGACACGGTTTCTCTGTGTAGCCCTGGCTGTCCTGGAACTCACTCTGTAGACCAGGCTGGCTTCAAACTTACAGAGATCCACCTGCCTCTGCCTCCCCAGTACTGGGATTACAGGCATAAGCCGACAGCCTGGTTTTTATTAGATGTCACTTATTAAGGGAAAGTAGATGCAGGATTTTTATTCTTCCACGAAAGCCCATTCACAAAAGCACGCAGCAGCTAGGCTGGTGTGGGTGTGCTGGCCCTGAGCTATATAATGTAGCAGTCTGAGCTAGACAATATGGCTCTAGGAAGGTCAAAGCCACCGCTCCTGTCAGTCTACACGGTCAGGGGAGCTGGGAGGTAGAGCTAATTTCTCTAGAACAATCCCTGACTTTGTACATTCTTTCTGGTTCAAAAGCCCCTCACAGGCCCCTCTTACTCTGTCTGTATCTCCATTTCACGCCTGCCTTATCACCACACACTGCAATCGCCCGCCCAGCATCCTGGCAAGACATGAGTCTCTTAGTCTCTAACCCACGAATTTCTTCACCCCAGCATCCAGCACGGGGCCTGATGCGGTGACAGGGTTTCGTAATGCGCTTCACTGACAGATCAAGGGAGTAACTGGACGGGGCAGTGAGTGTGGAGTAAGTCATGATGAAATGTTACCAGGGACAAAGCAAGCAGCAGAGCCTTAGAATTGCTGGGGACCAGCAAGGTGGGTGGGTCTCACCTGGAGGTAGGTGGAGCCTAAATCAGCCCAAAGCCCAGGTCGGTCAAACCCACAACCTTAGCTCACCTGGTACCTGAGAGATTAGGAGAGAGAATTTACCTGAAGGCTAGCTATCTGGGGGAAAACTAGGGACCTGTCTTAGGGTTTCATCACTGTGAAGAGACACCATGACCAAAGCAACTCTTATAAAGGAAAGCATTTGATTGGGGCTGGCTTACAGTTTCAGAGGTTCGGTCTAATACCATCCATACTAGAAGCATGGCAGCGTGCAGGCAGATGTGGTGCTGGAAGAGCTGAGAGTCTGAGGCTCTCATTTCACACTGGGTGGAGCCTGAGCACAGGAACTTCAAAGCCCACCCCCACAGTGACACAATTCCTCTAAGAAGGCCACGCCTACTCCAACAAGATCACACTGGCTAAGAGTGCCACTTCCCATGGGTCAAGCACATTCAAACCACTACAGGACCCTATGTTGCTGCAGAAGTAGAAGGCAGCCCAGGGTGCTGGGGGAACCTTGCTCCCCTGTCACACTTCCCACAGGGGCATTCACAAAACCATTTCCTAAAGATGTTAGCAGAGTGTAAACTTTGGTTCTAAAAAGATGATTCATTCATTCACTCGCTCATTCATTCATTCGCCATGATACACAAAGTATTCACTCTACCCTAGGTACTGTTATCCATACTAGGGATCTCACAGTGAACCAAAGAGACAACTAGACCCTTTGGGAAAGCTGTGTCCTAGTGGAGGCAAGAAGCAATAAGCGAAGAGCCTGTATTCCTGCCTGAGATGACCTCAGAGATGGAATAAGGAAGGGCTGTCATCTAGACTAGGGGCCAAGGCAGTCTTTCTGGATGAGGTTGGGGAGAGAGTGAGAAGACTTCTTAGGAAGAGATGACCTAGCAGAGAGAACTACCAAGTGAAGGCTTTGAAACAAGAACAGTACCCCATCTTTGGGCAACTCAAACAAAGCCAGCCTAGCTGGAGTCCAGCCCATGACCAAGAGAGGAGAGACATAGAAGGGTCCCAGCCTGGTGGGTGTGGGGAGAGAATCAGTGTCCTTCTGGGTGAGATGGGGCCTGATGTGGAAAGGGCAGCCAGCCATCAGAGGCAGGAGACTAGAGGGAGGAATGGAGGCATGGAGGCCAGTTCTGGCTTACAGGGCAGACACAGTGCAGACCAGAAAGAGGTAAAGCAAGATGATCCTGACAGAGTTGGGGCAGCCAGAGACTGGGGTGGGCTGAAGGCAGGACAGATGAACACTGAATCCCAAGTAGAGAACTCCGAACAAGACAGGATGGAAGGCAGGGAAGGACGATATTCGGGGCAGTGGGAAAGACTCAGCCGACAGAGACGCCAGAGCCTGCCCCTTCAAGGCAGCTCTGCCTTTGGACCTCCGGACTTGAAAGGACAGGGTAGGATCCAGGAAGGTAATGTGTGCCCCAGTGGTTACAGAATCACAAGCCTGCCTGACTCTTCCTATTGCTATGATAAAAATACCCTAACAAGAGTACCTCAAGGGAGAATTTATTAGCTCACAGTTCAAGAATACAGCCGATCACGGCAGGAGAGTCAGGGCAAGGGGAGCTTGAAGCAGCTGGTCTCATCACATCCACAGCCAGGAAACAAAGATAGATAGACACATGCTGCCTCTCAGCTCCTTTTCTCCAGGATCCAAGCCAGGGAATGGCGTCACCCACAGTGGGCAGCTCTTCACACCTCAATAAAATCAGGAAGACCAGACAGGCACACCCAGAGGCCCATCTCTTTCAAGTTGACAAATTAACACTACCCATGACACCACCTGCACACACGTGACTACAGTGCCCAGAGCTGGAGGGGGGGGGGGTTGATGGCTGTTTTCATACAGTGTGACCTGGGAAGGCCACTCAGAGAAGCTGGCATTCAGGGTGACATGACTCCCTTTGCCTCCAGCAGATGACAAGTTCCCTGCCTGGGCTGTTCACGTTTAACTAAATTGATAGAGGTGCAAGGAAAAGGGGCAGATCCAGCAAAGCAGCCCGCACCCATGCAACGTCCCCCTCAACCCCAGCAGCTCCACTCAATCCACAGAGGGAACTGCTGAGGGACCGAGCCCTTTCTCCATGTTCTTCTGAACTTGCTCCAAGAAAAGCAGAGTTGTGAATAGAAGTAGGGACGAGATATGGCTATGTCCGTTCCTTTTGTCACTGGCCTTTAGGCTCTTCCCAACCCAAGCCCACTGTTAAATGAACAGTTGTAAGACCCCGAGGAATCCTAGCTCAGGAGTGTGACCCACAGAACCCAATTAGATGATAGACCGCTGCAATAACAAAAGGTTTGATTCCATGTACATGGGATTGTTCATCCTCACAGGGAGAGTCAACCCTGAACTCAAAAGGCATACATCTTTTATACTTTTTTGTGAGGGGCATAAACTACTATTTTACCATCAGTCAGCGGTATAATTTTCCGAAAGAGGAGAGGAAGGGGAGAGGAAAGGGGGGAGAAACTTTAGCAGTAAGGTTGTTGACAATTTGCAGTTTCCCTTGGAATTCAGTACAGGGAGGAGTAGGGGAGCTGTTCCTAAAGCAGTCATTTTTGTTTTGTCTTAACTCAGCTTGGTCAGTATAGCTTGACCTGTCCACTAAAACTTTGTTTTTATATTTTTAAAAACTTTGAGAGGTTTAGGTTGATGATGACATACTTTTCTATGAGACCTTGTGGCTGTCAGCCAGTAAATTCTGTCCTTGTTTACTTTTCTCAAAAATGGGTGTTCTGAAAAAGTCTCAGAGCCCCTAAAAGCTTTGTTTTCTACATCAGAACCACACGGAGAAGCTACGGGGAGCCCAGCCCCGTCAAACCTGTGCTTCCCGGGGCCCTGAAGCTTCCGATGAAGATGCCACCTAGAGACAAGTGTCTCTTCCTCCTTCCCTTTTAAGTGTGAATGACTTCCAGTCCTCCTGGAGGAGCAGACTGCTTCCTGTACCTCCAGGCGCTGAGGATGTGGAAGCTGACAGCATCGGAGGCCTGGCCTCAGGCACTCGAGATTTGCAATCAACGAAATTAGCAAGTTCATCATCAAGCATGTTAGACTCTGCTCTCGATACAGGAAAAGTCAGGCAGCAAAGAGGTGGGGGTCCCTACTGCCAGAGGAGGGGCTCACAGCACTCACTGGGGAGTTTGAGCGACAACCTGAAGAACAAAGCAGAGTGACCAAAGCCAAAGGGGTCAGTGTGCCACCTCTGCCCTCCTTGTCCACTCGCGATGACATGGGACAGAAGGGGAGTACAGAGAGTCCTAGGAGGCTGTGACTAGACAGGAATCTCCTGGTCAGCGAAGGGAACACAAGCTCACACGTCTTCCTGAGGGCCTGGAACAAGGAAGGGTTTCCCTGAGGGGACAAATGGATGCATTCCTACATGGTCTTCCTCCCTGACCACCATCTTTCCTGAGTCTGAGCCCAGGTCTCCTAGTGATGTGAGAGCAGCATTGAGAACCCTCACCCTCTGCCCCCACTAGGGTTAAATGGCTTTCCCACTGAGCGCCGTAGGCCATGGGATGTCTAGCAGCCACCATCATCTTTCCAATGCCAACATATGTCTCTGCTAGGGTCTGCATCTGTGCTGTGGACTGTGTCTGGTACCTGTGTGCCCAAGCATCTAAGTATATGTGTGTATGTATGTTCATACATATGCATCTACACATATCCCTTTCTGTTTCAGAAGCAGGTTTTTGGGTACTAGGGGTATTCCTGCTATGTCCAAAATATGGAAATTTGTGTTTCTTAGATTTCCTCATATAGCTCAGAGTGAGGGAAAAAGAATCAGGGCAATTGGTTCAATTCCACAATCACATACTAAGCACCTACTGTATGCCAGACTCCCATATCTACAACACTATATAGACTTTCTTAGGACAAGATAAAAAGGTAGGTTAGGTCTCCTACTCAGCATTCAGAGCCTGGAGCTAGAACTTGTGGGGAAGAACTAATCTTACACACACACACACACACAACTCACATACACAGGAGTGCTGGGTACCAAGTTCAGCATGCTCAATACACAAAGCCCCTAAAAGGGACCGACAAAGAAGGAACTGGGGACTCCAGACACAGCCACTCATTACCTCCCCTCAGCATCCAGAGTCATGGCTGAGGGAGAGAGCCCCTCAGTAGTGACTGAAGTCATACCACCATTAAAGAAAGACATCTGACAGGAAGGAGAAAGCAAACACCAGGCGGCCATGAGGGGTTACCCGGGGACGAATACACTGTGATAGGCCACCAAGAGGCAGGAGAACAGAAGGACCACATGGGTTTCAACTCAGAGGTTTCAACGCCAGCAGCCTGCTCTAGGCTGCCTCTCTGGCTTCGTTTCCAATGCTACCTCCTGAGGTTGGGAGGTTGGGAGGAGGGTGAAGGGAGCTGACTTGGGACGTTGCTTCTGAGCAGCCTGGAGCCCAAGAAGCACTCAGAAGACATTAGGCATTGTGGTTGCTTAGTGTGGCGGTGTGTGTGATGACTGTGGGGCAGAAGGCAAAGAAGGGGAAGCTGGGATGGGAGCGGAGCTGAGGAGAGAGCTTCCCTTACCAGGTGGCTCCTCAAGACAAAGGCAGTCTTTGAACAGAGACTAGGAAGCAGGGAGCTACATTGTGGATATTCTCCCACCCCATCCCCAGCAGGGGGAGGGGCTACCTCCGGCCCAAGAAGGCATCTGGCATCTCTGCTGCTGGCCTACTGAGACATCAGCTTAGCGCTGAGATGGTACCCTGCCCACCTTGTGTGCGAGGGATAAGAACAGAGAACATAGTCAGATGCTCAGACTCACAGCCTGGCTCCTCAGTGTGCTGGGCTCAGCCAGGAAAGGAGAAGCCAGCTGGGAGACCTCAGGCTGTGAAAGCCAGGAGGTGCAGCAGGGTGGGAAGGGTTCCAACTGGGATGAGAGGAAAGTCACCCTACTCTTTTCTAAGGCTCAATCAGGCCACTTTCCTTTTGGGTCTGGTTTTTTTTTTTTTGTTGTTGTTGTTGTTGTTTTGGGGTTTTTTTGTTTTTTGTTGTTGTTTTGTTTTGTTTTGTTTTTTTGTTTTGTTTTGTTTCTGTTTTCCATTTTGTTTTGTGATGCTGGGAATCAAACCCAGGGCCTGGCAGGCCCTCCACCTGTGAGTTGCAGCCCCAGCCCTGATCTCTGTTTCTGTTAAGATTCTTCTTCTTGAGAGGTGGTGGTGGCATACACCTTGAATGTCAGCACCCGGGAGGCAGAGGCAGCTGGGTCTCTGTGAGTTTAGAGTTCCAGGACAGCCAGAAATACCCAGAGAAACACTGTCTCAAAAAAAAAAAAAATATTTCCCTCTCTGGAATGTGAAAGAACTTGAGGACAGGAGGCTGTACAGTGTCCTCCCTTACCTCATCCATCTCGGGGACTGTTTGCCACGTGAATAAATGAGATACCGTGTTCCCTAAGTCTTCCTGGCAAGCTCACAGAACTTCTTCCTGCAAGGAGAGAAGAGACGGAGCTAGGTTTCCAGCGGATACAAGGCCACCCTCCCACCTCGGAGGACACCCTGCCCTGCTTTTCCTTCAGTCCCTACTGTGCTGAGGGCGGAGATGCACAGGGAGTTGAGAAGTCAAGGTCTGCGTTGTTAGCCCTCCCCAGCCACCACAGGGACGTGAGGAAGTCCCTGAGGCAAGGTTTGGAAGTGAAAGAACGTCATCCAAACTCCTGAATGCAGGCCTTGCAGATACTGGGAGAACCACCCAGCCCTGTGCCTCTACATTATAGACAAGGGGAAACTGAGACCCAGAAAATGAAATGCCTCGCTCTATGCAGAGCACTTCCTGGGAGCAGGACCCAGGCACATTCTCCAGTCACACGTCCCCTGCCCAGCACTCCTGCAGGCTCTCCTTGTCACACGTCACACAGCAAGGAAGTGTCTCCAGGTCCAGGCTAGTAACCAATCAGTGCGGAGCAGGGCAGTGCCACCCTTGCCACCCTGGCCCAGGCAGGTTCCACTAGACCCTACTCCTACTTCAGTGTTCCCTGGTTTTGTGGCTGCTGGGTTGCAGCCTACACTAGCAAGCACCCACCTCAGGACTCCCCCTGCCCCAATCCCAAGAGAGGGCTAGCCATAGGGCTCAGCCCATCGCCAAACCTGACAGCCTGAGTTCAATCCCTAGGACCCACAGGGTGGAAGGAGTCCCCCACAAGTTGTCCTTGGACCTCAGATCATAATCACAGCAGCACACTCAGGCTCTCCCCTCCTCACCACCACACATATAAAGTAAATGAGTAGGAAGGTGTGTGTGTGAGAGGGAGTGTGCAGGGGGGAGAAGAAACAGCCACACCTACTCTTGTGTGATACCAGCTCCTGACCCTTGGGGACATGTGTTGTACTTGTGGCCCAGGCTCCTCCCCACAGCAGTTGAGAAGCTGGTTGTACTCCTTCCTGATCTCTATATATAGATCTGGGGAAACTGAGGCAGGGGCCCAGGCAGCATGGTGAGCAGAGATGCTCAAACAGCTGTCTTCTGAACCTGAGTGATGGTTACACACAGCAGAATATGGAGGAGCACTTGGCACAGTACTCCCCAACACAGCCAGTGCTCCCCAAGTAGCCCCCTGTGTCCCTAACATATCTCCCACGAGGCATCACAGAGAACAAATGGGTGCTGAGCACTTGACTATGTCCCCAACCTGACAGCAGCCTGATTCATCTTCACAGTCACCCTGAGGCCACTATGGCTGTTTCCCTGTTGCACAGATGGGAAAGCCAGGCACAGACACAGCTAGCTAATGAGGCAGGCTTCTCTCGCTCTCTTTCTTTCTCTTCTTTCTCTCTGCCAGTCTCTCTTTCCCTTTCCAGAACACACACACACATATACACAGATATATACATGTACACACAAACATACACACACATATACCATAAACATTCACACACACACATATACACATAAACATTCACACACACACATATACACATAAACATTCACACACTCACATACACAAACACACACACATATATATACAAATAAACTTTCATACACTCACATACACAAACACACATATATACACATAAACATTCACACACATACACAAACACACACATACATACACACACATACATATATACACATAAACATTTACACACTCACATACACAAACACACACATACATACACACACATATACACATATATACACATAAACATTCACACACTCTCATACACAAACACACACATACACACATACATACACACAAATACACATAAACATTCACACACTCACATACACAAACACACACACATATATATACAAATAAACTTTCATACACTCACATACACAAACACACATATATACACATAAACATTCACACACATACACAAACACACACATACATACACACACATACATATATACACATAAACATTTACACACTCACATACACAAACACACACATACATACACACACATATACACATATATACACATAAACATTCACACACTCACATACACAAACACACACACATACAGGTAAACACAGATACACACACATACATGTAAACACTCACACACACATACACACATCTTCTATTACTCATCTACTTTCATGGTCATTGGCCACATCAGCCAATTGGAACAAGAATTGAGTACAGGCAGGATACATGAGCCTAGAAAGTTCTTCCCAACCTAGCATGTCTGCTGCCACAGAAACCCATTAAAAAGGATCAAGTCCCAGTAGGTTAACACTCATAGATTTCAACACTGAGCAGGAACCGAGGAGTTACCCTCTGTGCACTAACCACTGTGACTCTCGGCATACAAGCCAAGAGAAGATGGTGATTGGATACGGAGGAAGGATCCCGGGGATACAGGATGGTTACAACTTTAGGGCCCACGGGTCCCACAGTGCCAGCCGAGTGTAGACCTGAGGCCAGAGAAGAGAAAGAAGACCAGAAGAGCCTGCAGCAGGTGGATTTCTACACCCTTGTTTACTGATTGTCACCTACTCACTCTGTGGGGGGGGGGTGTCGGCGAGAACAGCATGGCCTCTGAGTGCTGCTATACACACTATACACCGGCTGTGCCTGCCCCCAAGAGCAGCTTCACACTGTGATGGCCTTAAGAGTTGGTTTCCAGAAGCCCAAGATCACAACCATGATTTGCCAAGAGGACCTGGCAGAGAGCACTAACAAAGAATGTTGGCTCAGTTTCCCTAATCCTCATTCACCGTGTACCCAAACTCACCCCTGTCCCACCCCTGGCGAAGACAAAAGGCCCCTTCCTAAGCACGATCCTTCCCATGAGTCAAGACATGAGTCACTTCTGCCACCAACACAGAAAACATGAAGTTAACTTTGCACCTGTAAACCTCAGCACACGGGCTGAGGCGGGTGGATCAGAGTTTGAGGCCAGCCTGGGCTACACAACTAGTTCTAGCCAGTCTGAGCCACCATATCAAAAGGGGAAGGGAAGAGGTTTTTTTAAAAAAAAGGGGGGGGAAGGAAGCGATAAAGAGCCCCCAAATACACAAACACTTCCCTTAAAACAGCACCCTCATGTCTTTTGGTCACTGCAGCTTGTGAGAGAACCCGTAATTATAACCCTGCTCCATAATACATGGATATAGCTCTGGAAGACTTCGAACTAGGGATGTCTAAATGTGGAGATTCTCCTTTCCCTGCTCCTCTCCCTCCTCCTTCCTTCCTCCCCTCCTCCTCTCCTCACCCTTCCGGCCTGGCCTGGCCTCGCCCTCCAAAGTTTGTTCTCCCCATCTTCACATCATTTTCCCCGCCAGCCCGCAAGTCTAAAAACCACAGGACAAAGTTATCTTCTCTCCCCCACTTAGCCACTTGAGACACCCAAGAGTGTCTCAGACTGACTCTCTTCTGCCCATGTCCTGGACCGTGCCCACAGTAAAGCAAGCTCCACTGCTTAGGTCAGCATCTTTCCTCCAGGCCTGCACTCCCTTTTGACTTTGCTTCCTGTGATGCAATCAGACCCTCTACAGCCCTCCTGGTTCTAAGTCCCTCGCTCTGAAGACAGAGGCACACTCTGACCTTGACCCACAAGGCCCCTACTGACCCAGGTGGCTCCACCTGGCTCTGGACCAGACCTTGTTCCTCCTCAGCTTCCTCTCTCATGGGTCCTCAAGTCCCTCCATTGAGTGCCCGTGAGCCTGGCCCTGTCAGTCACTGAACAAACAACTTGTCTCACACCACTTGGTGCTGTTTCTGTCCCACAAACACTCCTAGCAGCGGCCTCCACTCTGCCTGAGAGCTGTTCCCCACTGACCCAAGCTCAACCCCACATCAGTCTCTAGGGAAGCCCACCCGATCCCAGACTAGGCAGGGGATGCCATGGTTAGACGACAGGCCTGAGATCATAGCACTTGGACAGACAGATTTCTCTAGGTCTCAGTTTCAGTCTCTGGATAATAGAAGTAAAGTTTTCTCCATCGGCTGGGGCGAGAGAGAAGGCTTAAAGCTATGTCTGCTACACACTCAATCCTCAGGATAACACACACACACACACACACACACACATACACACACACACACACACATACACACACACATACACACACATACACACACACACACACACACACACACACACACACACACCAGACCTCCCGACTCCTTGGGAACATAAGTCTCTTGAGGGATAGGACCTTCTTCTCTCACTGAGGCAGACCAGGCAGTCTCTGATGTAAATGTGTTGGGAGCCTCATATCAGCTAGTGTATGCTGCTCAGTTGGTGGCTCAGTGTCTGAGAGATCTCAGGGTTCAGGTTAGTTGAGACTGCTGGTTTTCCTATTGGGTCCCCCTCCTCCTTAGTTTCTTCCAGCCTTTCCCTAATTCAACCACAGGGGTCCCTGGCTTCTGTCCATTAGTTGGGTATAAGTATCTGCATCTGGCTCTTTCAGCTGCATGTTGGGCTTCTCAGAGGGCAGCCATGCTAGACTCCTGTCTGTAAGCACACCATAGCATCAGTAATAGTGTCAGGCCTTGGAGCCTCCCCTTAGGCTGGATCCCAATTTGGGCCAGTCACTGGACCTCCTTTCCCTCTCAGTCTCTTCTCCATTTTTGTCCCTGCAGTTCTTTTAGACAGGGACTCTGTTACCATTTGATGACCTGTATCTCCTTCATCAGAACACAGTTTGGTAAAGATGGGGCAAAACTTGTCTTTATATACCCTGGGACTGGTACAGGGGTTGGCACTCCAAAAAAGACCCCTCTGTCTCAGGCAAACATTGCTGTCTCAATGCAACATGCACTGTCTACTAGAAGCGTTCAGCTACCACCAGCAAGCAGAATCCACCCACCAAGGCCTTGGCTTCCAGGGGCAGCATGAACTTTTAAGAGGCTGGCCTTGCAAGGCACACAGTGAGAATTCTCACAGCAGCAGAAGCAGAGCTGGTTATCTAGTCCAGGCTGTTTTGAGGCCCTTGGCATCAGGCCAGTCTCCTCTGATGAACACAAGTATGCTGTGGGCAGGAAGAGCCATTTCCTTGGAGAAGGGAGACAGAGTCATCCCTCTGTATCCATTTGGAAAGAACAGAGTCATCTCTGTAACAGTCCACATAGCAAGTCCACAGCACAGAGTCCAGTCCTGCCCACCACCTTCTAGCACCTTTCCAAAGCTCCTTGGGACAGCCCTGGTTCTGTTCTGGATTAGAAACCCTGCTTACTAGCTGGGTAGCCTTAAACAAGTTTCCCCACCTCTCTGAGCTTGGTTTTCTCAGTCTCTACATCACAGCAAAGGTGTGATACATGTTAGGTCCCAGCTCAGGACCCTGGCCAGGCTGTAAGAGCTCACCACCCCACATGCTTGTACCAATGGAAATTAAGGAAGAAAAAAACTGTATGTATGTGCACGAATGCATGTGTGTGTGTGTGTGTGTGTGTGTGTGTGTGTGTGAGTATACATAGCCATATCTATATCTGCGTCTCCATGTGTGTACACATGAGTGCTTGAGTCAGGGTCCAGCTAAGGACCAAGTGAATGTTCTAAGAAATAGCTTATATGACAGCACATCTCCCTAAGGTCTGAGGAGTGAAGCAGCCCTGTCCCCAGAACTGAGACTTCAGAGTAAGCCTCTGGCCCAGCTTCTGTCTTTGGCCTGCCTGGACATGGAGCTCTGCATACCTTCAGGTCCCCTACCCCTTCCTAAAATTGTCTATTCACCAAATAACAGTAGTGAGTAGTTAGACCCTATCATAGGTAAGGGGTGCTCCCTAAAATTATTTGAAACCCCTGTTTCCAAAGTGTGATAGCACATGCCTTTAATATCAGTACTGCAGAGCCTGTGAATGTGAGGACAACCTGGTCTACATACTAAATTCTAGGATAGCCTGGGCTACATAGAAAGACTGTCTCAAGAAAGAAAAAGGGAAGGGAAGGGAGGGAAGGGAAGGGAAGGGAAGGGAAGGGAAGGGAAGGGGAGGGGAGGGGAAGGAAAGGAAGGGAAGGGAAGGGGAGGGAAGTGAAGGGAAGGGGAGGGGAGGGGAGGGGAGGGGAGGGGAGGGGAGGGGAGGGAAGGGAAGGGAAGGGAAGGGAAGGGAAGGGGAGGGGAGGGAAGGGGAGGGGAGGGGAGGGAAGGGAAGGGAAGGGAAGGGAAGGGAAGGGAAGGGAAGGGAAGGGGAGGGGAGGGAAGGGAAGGGAAGGGAAGGGAAGGGAAGGGAAGGGAAGGGAAGAGAAGGGAAGAGAAGGAGTAAAAGGAGCTGTTCCCTAGCCAGCATAGCAAGCCTATAATCCCTGCACTTGAGAGACTGAGGCGAGAGGACTTCTGGTTCAAGGCTAGCCTGGACAACATAGTAAGACCCTGTCTAGGAAGAAGGGAAAGAAGCTTTTCCTCTCAGATCCTCAGCCTTTGGCTATCCAAAGGGACAAGGTCAGGGACATACATGATATCTTTACCCCCAAACTATACCATAATCAATCACTGGGCTTAGTTCAAAGGCCCCGTGGTTTCCAAGCCCCTACTTTCTTAGAAGCCGAGGGAGGTCTGGTGGCACAGACCTCTCATCCCAGTACTCAGAAAGTTGAGGCAGACATGTCTTAATTTCAGTGGGTAAGTTCAAGGACAACCTAGGCACCTGTCTTGAGTGGTAGAAAGAGAACTGGGGGAGCAGGTGGTAGTAGAGTACATCCTCAGAATGTGGGGAGAGCTTGGGTCCAATCTACAGCACTGACAGGGGAGGGGGAGGTAGCTGCAGAGGAGGCAACCACAGCATCTAAGCAGGTATACCCCCAGTCCCTGCAGCTCCACCTCTGCGTGGTTACAGCTCCAGGACAGGAGTCAGCTGGGTCATGGTGCCACTTGCAAACAGCTTTTGATAGGGAAAGGCATATGACATTCAGGGACCCTCGAAGGTTCTATAGACTGGCATTCATTAGACTCCGATTCCCACAGACAGGCACACCCTCTCGCCACAGAGCTGTCACCCTCCCCTCTGTGGAGCCTCCTCCCCTGAAGCTGACTGTCTGTGCATCTTGCCAGCCAGGTCTTCTTTGCTTTCTCCCTCCAAGGCCCTGGGCCTCTCCTTTTCACTCTCTCTTTGCAGTGAGTCTGTCTGCTGGCCTTTCTGGGCCATTTTGTTCACACTGGAGATCTCCTGTGTCTTTGGAAAGAGTGACTAAGGAAGGAAGCTATAAAGAGAAGATATAGATAGCCCTTTGGGTTCTATGACTTACGATGAAAACGTACACATAAACATGCCCTGAATGTGACAACTGTCACTTACTGCCCCGCAAACGTATTTTATAAATCCATTGCCTGAAATGACGCAGTTAACTGTCACAATGCTCCTTGGAGACAGACTATCCCTGTCTTACTGAGGTGTGGGCACACAAGATGACAGTTCCAAATTTAAATAGCTAATAAATGCTCCGGCCAGGTTCCAGTCCAAGCCCCGTGACTTCACCTGCCTCGAGATATGCTCAAGTGTCCCCAAGCACCGGAGGAGGGGCTGGTTATAGATTTTATATGAAGAAGTCAGGGAAAGTGTCACAGAGGAAGATGACTTAGAGCTGGGCTTTGACAGATGAGTAGAAGTCTGTAGAGAAAAGAGAACAGGAAAGATGTCCCAGTGAGAAAGCTAAGTGTGACAAAAGTCAACAGTGTGATACATCCCAGGAGGCTGGCTGTGTCAGGGCAAGAAAACATGGAGGCCAAAAGGCAGGAGGCTGGAGGGGTGAAGCCTGAGTGACACGAGGCCCTGTGTATCCGACAGGGTGCTGGAGTCTGGTCCTAAAGGTCACAGAGAGTCTCTAAGGGACTATGAGATGGGCAGGGACCTTCCTTCCTCCCCTTCCTCACACTGCTAAACCATGTGGACACCAAAGCTGTATTCCCGAGGCCCTGGCCCCTGTGTACTGTCCCCACACACCCACATGCCCTCCCTGTGTCATTCATCTCTCATCTTCAGCCCTTCTGCCCCTCCCTGAGCCTCTGTGTTCTATGTTCCACAGGGGCCGTGAGAGCCTCCAGTATCTTCCCGATCCTGAGTGTGATCCTGCTCTTCATGGGTGGCCTCTGCATCGCAGCAAGTGAGTTTTACAAGACACGCCACAACATCATCCTGAGTGCTGGCATCTTCTTCGTGTCTGCAGGTAAGGCAGGGGTGTGCAGGGAGAGGACGGGGGTTCTAGCTACAGGCCTCTGTTCCCATGCCCAATACCCCTTTTTCCTCCTATCTCTGAGGAAAGAGCTGGTACTCCTGTAATTTTCAGGGCACCAGGTCCACCCACCCCACTTGCCCTCTGCCCTTCCAGAACAAGCAAACTGAGAAAGAGGCAGAAAGAGAGAGAGAGAGAGAGAGAGAGAGAGAGAGAGAGAGAGAGATATTCAGAGGGACCCCACTTTTCACCATTCTGCCCCACAGTCATACCCAGCTGCACCCTGAAAGCCAAGGAAGACTGCCCTGCCTCATCGCCCCATCCAGGAGAGCAGGGAAGACCACAACCAGACCTGCCACAAGGGTGCAGATACCCAGGGAGTGGCAGGAACTGCATCATGCACCATTTAATAAGCCTGGCTACTACTTGAGGGAACCAACCATGTCCCAGGTGCACTGTCTTTCAAGAACATTCACCTGTGTGCCTTCAAGTCCTCTCTGGGATCCTGAGGGGGTATAAGGCCTTGCTTTAGCCCCAGTTTCCTGACTGGAAAACTCAGACTATGGCCAAAGCGTTCAGCCCCCTTAGCCCTTCCAGCTGTGGGCTGAGCAAGGTGTAAACCGTCTGCTCCTTCTCCCAGCTGCAGCCTGTTTGTGGACCACTGGGTAGGGAAAAGCTAGTGGGTACTCAGTTCACAGTACCTATTGCTAGCACTCCGGCACACTTCATAGGACACCTCTCTGCCCAGGTTTGTTCCCACGGGCCCCACCCTTCATGGCCAGTATAAGATATTAAGGAGAAGCCAGCAAGGTAGCACAGTGGGTAGAAGAGTTTCCCACCAAACCTAAGAGCCTGAGTTCCAACTCTGGGACTTATACTATAGACACAGAGAATCAACTCCCAAAAGGATAACCTCTGATGGCCACACCTAGACCATGGCTCACTTTTACCCAAATAAATAAATAAAGTTTAAGGCTTCCAGATCCTCCACCACCCTGCACCCCAGGTCCATCTATTCAAAGAAACCCAAGGTCAAGCCCAACCTCACACCTCTTCTCCCCCCTAGCATCTCGGGCTCTTCTCTCTGACTCCCTTTTCCCCTTCAGGTCTAAGTAATATCATCGGGATCATCGTGTATATATCAGCCAATGCTGGAGACCCCTCCAAGAGTGACTCCAAAAAGAACAGCTACTCCTACGGCTGGTCCTTCTACTTCGGGGCCCTGTCCTTCATCATTGCCGAGATGGTCGGGGTGCTGGCCGTGCACATGTTTATCGACCGCCACAAACAGCTGCGGGCCACGGCCCGTGCCACCGACTACCTCCAAGCCTCCGCCATCACCCGCATTCCCAGCTACCGCTACCGCTACCAGCGCCGCAGCCGCTCCAGCTCGCGCTCCACCGAGCCCTCTCACTCCAGGGACGCCTCGCCTGTGGGCGTGAAGGGCTTCAACACCCTGCCGTCCACGGAGATCTCCATGTACACCCTCAGTAGGGACCCCCTGAAGGCTGCCACCACGCCCACCGCCACCTACAACTCGGACAGGGATAACAGCTTTCTCCAGGTCCACAACTGTATCCAGAAGGACAGCAAGGACTCTCTCCACGCCAACACAGCCAACCGCCGGACCACGCCCGTATGAAGACCGTGGGACGGGAACCCCGGGAGGCTTGGCCCGCGGGCGGGGGAGGGATCACAGCAGCCATGGGGAGACCTTCCATAAGCAAACGAACAAACAGCAAACAAACAAAACAAAAACCAAAAAAAGAGAAAAACATAGCAAGTAAATTAAAAAAAAAACAAACAAACAAACTACAAGAAGAACAAAATCAAAACCACAGGCTATATGCGGGGGAAAATATAACCGAGGGAAGACAAACTTTAAACAAAGCAAGAGGGATAAAATTAAAATAGAAAATAAATCTAAAAGAAAATGCATGATTTCCCATGTACCATTATTTTAACATTTAATAAAAACCAATTTAAATGAAAAAAATAAAAGGGAACCAAGATAATGTAAAGCAAAAAAACAAAAAACTAAAAAAACAAAAAACTAAAAAAAACAAAAAAAAAAACAAAAAAATGAGGAAAGCAAGAGAGTATTTATTAGGGTTTTCTGTTGCCTTTGTTTTTGTTTTTTTGTTTTAACTGCAGGGAGAGTTTAAAATAAAAAATAAATTAATTAATTAAAAATGCATTCTTTTCCCTTTAACCCCAGCGGGCCCTGCCTCCCGGGGAAAGTACGGGGTAGAGACTCAGGGCCCCCAGGGCCAGGGGAGCAATGGTCACTGCCAAGCCCCTGGATCCCTGGCTGGGCTCGGGGATGCTGGAGAAGTTTAATGGCTCTGCGGCCAACTCTACCCAGCACCAATGGGGCAGTTGCTGGCCTTCAGGTGACCCAAGCTTTTGGTTCGCCCCTGTCCCTTAGGTGCCTGGAGGTGGTGCACTTGGGGCTACCCAGCCCAGGTTCCTAGTCCTTAATGGTCCTTAATCCACTGTGATGACTTCCTAGGCCTTGAGGAAAGGGAAGGAGAAGGAATGGCTGCTGGTGGCTCACAGAGAAGCCAGACCCCTGGAATCCTCAGGGGGAGCCTTGGTGGGGGGGGCAGTAACCCAAACTCCTGTCCTTGGAGGCAGGAGACACCCACCCCCAGGGGATACAGAGCAGCTGTCCCTCCTCACTCCTCACCTCAGGGCCACTAGATGACCCTGGGGTGATGGTGGACCCCCACACTCATAGGCCCCCAGTCCCCTGGGAAGGGGGCTCTTTGACTCTTTGGGGGTCTGTGGACTCACTGCTGCCCGTCTGGGGGCCCAGGGAGTCCAACAACAACATTGCAAAAAGGTTTCTTTTTACAAAAGAAAAAGGAAAAACAAGTGGTGATTTTTTTAATAAAAAAACCACAGACTATAAATAAATGTAAATATATAATAAGTGAATTTACTTGCAAGAAAATCAAGTAGTATTTTTTTCTTTTAATTCTTTTCCAGCTTTAAACTGTGAAGACAAAAATTGGGGTGGGGGGGACTTAAAATTTAGCAGGGAACTTGTAAAGACAAAAAAAAAAAAAAAACAAATATAGAAATCCATTAAAACAAACAAAATCCATTGGGAGAGATGTGAACTGGGCACAGAGCCAGAGAGAAAGGAGAAAGGCCCCACCATCTTCCTGGGGACTGGAGAAAAAGTCTCTTCTTTCCTGCAGGGAGGTGCTGCTGATGGAGAGAGGAGACCCACCCACACACACCCACCACAGTCAAGCGCACAGCCACTGTCCCCTAGGCTCAGTGCTGCAGCAACTACCCAAGTTCACGCTCAATGAAAACCCTTCCCATCCAACACCCAGTCAGGAGTGTGGCTCAGAAGCAGCTGACCTGTTCCAAAGCCATGGGAACCAACCCAACTCTATCGCTGGCCTTCGTGCTCCTGCGTGACCCCCACTGTACCTTGTATACGTGTGGATGCACCATATTCTTGTACATGGAAGGGCTCCTATCTAATATTCTAGACGTCGTAGCTGGGTGGCCTCTCTGGGCCTGGGCTTCTCACTGGGTCAGCTTGTGGACAGACAGGATTGAGCCCCAAAGGCTCATCCTTATCTCTTGTGTCTGTGACTTTTAAGATCTGCCACCAGCCTAGCCTAGCTCAGTGGAAAATGGCCAGGAGCAATCGAAGCAGTCCTGTTAACATTAAGAACATTCCTAAATCTCTCTCTCTCTCTCTCTCTCTCTCTCTCTCTCTCTCTCTCTCTCTCTCTCACACACACACACACACACACACACACACACACACATACACACCATGTGCCTCCTCACTGTGTTCCCCAGACCCCACCCCCACATCCAGTGTCAAAGCAAAAATTCACACATGTGAGCAACCTGTCCTGCCATGCAGACAGAGGGAGATGCGCAGTTCCAAACGCTCCCCATTCACCTTCCCTTTTTGAATGGTATAACTCCGGTCATACCAGTCATAGTGAGTGGGTGAGGGAGGCTCTTTGAGAGTCTATCTCCTGCTATCTTTGAGGTCTATGAATAAGCAGGCCTTCTGGGGCGAAAGATCTCCCTGTATGGAAAGAATGTTTGCAGAACACTCTCCAAAGCAAGTATCAACCCAGTTAGGTCTGCACCCCAGAGTGAATTGAGGGAGCGCTCAGGTTTCCCCTTTTTCCTTCCCCAGAGTGGCAAGGGCCAGATCAGACCATGAGAACCGGGCTAACCACTTCCCAGCAACCTCACCCCTCCCCCAACTCCAAGTGAGAGCCCTGCTCCTCCCGCATTAACCAGCCTCCTGCCTGTCTTTGCTACCCTGACACTGGCCTGCTCTGAAGGTTCTCTGCTGGAACTCTGGGAATTGGAGGGCATGCTGAGGAAGACTTCTATAGCTTCCTGTCTTGTGTCTGTCAGAGGAACGTTCTCCTCTCAGGTCAGCTGCAAGACAGACCATCTGCTAGGCCAAGCCCAGAAGTTCAGGGGAAGCCTTGGACCCCATGGCTCAGATATGTGGGCCAGTTAACATGCAGGGAGATCAGAGTATCTTCCAAACTGGGCAAAAACAGCACCTTGTCCCTCCTCAGCCCTGCCCAAGGCCCAGCAGATTCCAAACCATACCAGATAAAGGACTAGAGACACAGGAAAGGGTCCTACAATCAAGCAACTCTCTACGGAGAGCTCCCTAAGCTCTGGTCAAGTGTTTGAGCATGAATCGGACTTCTTCCCAGGAAGTGAGACCTGGGGTCAGGCCACCCAAACAAGACTCATGGGTGAGAGGTAATATCGGCTTGGCTGACCAAGAAAGGGCTAGTGGGGGGCTGGAGGGAAGGGGCAGTACTTCCAGTGGTGAATGACAGCTCATGCCCAGCTCTGATCAATTCAAAAACAAAAAACCAACTTCCATTTTATTTTCTTGGTGGGTTCTTTTTTTTTTTTTCCAGACTGTTAACAGAAAAAAAAATTTTAAAAAGAAGAAACCTAAAAACAAAACAGAACAACGAGAAAACAAAATCCTGGTACATGAAATAAAGATTTTCTTTTTATAGCTTGGTCCTCACTTGCATGAATTCCTTGCTCGATTTCCCAGCTTGGCATCCCGTTTAAAGACGTTCTCAGAGTTGAGGGGTGATACAGACTTAGACTACAGGCAGTAAGGTGTCCCAACTTCCTTCCTCTTCAGCATCCATCCCTCAGGGCATCCAGAGACGGAACTCTTCTGACACAGTTCTCTGACAAGTCACTGCCCATCCGTTCCCTTCATGTATCAGCAACACTGGTCCTTTCCAACATGACTGTCCCCCGATATTTGAAAGCAGAGCTTATACTTTCCTTGAGCTCTCCCCTTTTAACAAGACGCCCCCCCCCCCATCAACATACTATTGCTACCTTGTGTGTGTACAGCCTGAAATGGGAATGGTGCTGGGGTATGCTCTAAAGGCTTCCTACAGAGAGATCCAGGGACTGGCAGGAATGGTCTTGTAGGAGCTTCTCAGCTTGACAAAATGGAAAACCAAGCAAAAATACTACTGGGGGACAGGGCTTGAACTTGACCTTGGAGAGATGCCCCATCAGATGGCTGGTGGAGACCAAGGCCTGTATCCATCCTGAACTGGCTGGTCAGCTCATGGAAGGAGGGCCTTTAACACCTCTAAAAGTGAATTGGATCTGTTTAATTTGGTTCACTTCTAACTTTAAAATCTGTGACGCCAGACAGGATTAGAAGAAAGCAGGGGTTTCATATCAAATCAAGACTTAGAAGGTATAAACCAAAGCCAGGCATTGGTGGTTCACACCTTTAATCCCAGCATTCGGGAGGCAGAAGCAAGCAGATCTCTGAGTTCAAAGCCATCCTGGTCTACAGAGTTAGTTTCAAAACCACATAAGGCCACACATAGAAAAACCTATCTTTAAAAAAAGGAAGGAAGGGAGGAAGAAAGAAAAACAAAAACACTCTGCTATACAGTTGGAGTTTGGAAGGCATTCTTTAAGCAGATTCCTTTTATCCAGTGCTGGGAACCAGACCCAGGACAACATCTACAGATGCTAGGCAGGCACTCTATTAACTAAACCATCTCCCAACCTGATAACCAGTTTGATAATCCACCTGCCTGTCACCTTTCTGAATCTGTTTCCCTTGACCTAGATATGGGTCAGGTGGATGAAAACAGGGCCAAGGTGATTTACAGTAGCACCATTAGCTTGCCAGACCCAGCTCCAGCTACCACCCTGACAGCCAGCTTCACCACGGACACACGAGATGTTAAAATGGGTGGCATTGGTATTGTTGGAAGGGGACACACATATCATAAGGCCAACTCTTACATGTATCTGAGGATTCAAACTCGTCTTCATGCTCATGTGGCTAGTGTTTTACGCCTGGGCAGGAGATAGAAGTCACTGAGGACAAGCCATAGTCCATCACCTAGCTCTGGGGACTATCGAGTCTCAAATGCTATGGTCTCAGTGCTGACATGAATAGGAGTGGTTGACTATGCCTGGGGACTTCCAGGTCTTTGTGAGGCAAGCTACAGTCTGCGCTAGAAGAGGGAGCCGAGCCAGTGTTTAGCACCTGAGACTGAGGAGGAAAAGGATGAAAAGAGGGCCACACCCACCCAAGAGGAGCAAAACCCTACATCCTGAGGCCCAGAAAGATAGAACAGCCCACCATTCAGAATGACTTGCTCAATTCAACCCCGAGGCAAAACACTGTCAAGGCCCCACAAATCCCAGACTTTTTGGGGTTCACTTTCCATGAACATGGCCCAAGGCAAGCTCACCAAAGGAGTTTCAGGGATCATAAGCAAAATGCCAACAGCAACAAATCAAACTGAGGACCCAGCAATGTGTTCTCTCCTGTCCTGACCACACATCTGCATGGTGAGAGAAACTTAAAGTTCATTTGGAGAATTTGCCTCACAGTAACAACATGGGTAGCAGCAGTCCTGGCTCCAGCTTCTCCACTCCTAGCCTGCCCTCCCTCAAAGTCCCCATCTCTACTCAACAGGCACAGGATACCGTCTGCTGAGGGACACAGTCTCAGGCTCCTCAGAACAGCCACTGCTAGAACAGCTCACCTTTGGGAGTACAGATGAAAGCTGGTTCTGTAGGACCCTTCTGGCAGAAACCCTGTGTGCCAGGCTCCAAAGCAGAGTCTAGAACAGGGTAGAGGCTCAAGGTAAGCTTATATCCTTAGCCAGAAATCTGTCCTCTTCTGCTCTGGACAGGGCTAGAGTAGTGTCCTTAAGGGCCAGCCAAGGCACCAGCAAGGCTTCCAACTACCTAGTGGCAGCTGAGCCTCACCATGTTTTTTCTGTCTGTCTGTCTGACTGACTGACTGACTGACTGACTGACTGACTGACTGTCTTATAAGACAGATTCTCCTATATCCCAGGATGGCCTTGAATACCCTATGTAACCCAAAATCACCTTGAACATCTGATCTTCCTGCCTACTTCCCCAGTGTGCCACAATCCATACTTATATGGATGGAGGGCTGGAACAGGGGATTCATGCATGCTAGGCAGGAGCCTCACTGAAGCCAACTACGTCCCAGCATCCCTATAGCTTTTGAATGATACCCCAACACTGAAAACCCAGCCTCAAGACTCTGGCTCCAGTAGGTTCAGTCAAGGACTCTAGAGATTTCTGGGAAATCCTGTTCCATGTTGGTGAAAGGCCCCAGTTGGAGGCCAGAGAAAAAGGTCACATGTCCCACAAAGTAGCTTTGAGCAGCCTTAGGCTTCAGTTTCTTGCTCCCTCAACCCTGCCCACCATCCCATTGGATAGAAGTCTGAGGTACATCTCCCTCCTCCCCTGATACACCAGACTGGTTCCTTTTCCTCACCCTTCTAGCCACCAGCCACTGTCCCTCTGCACAGTAAGGCAGACTGCTGTCTCAAAGAATGTCAAGGCCAGCTTAACAAGGAGCATCAGTTTGGACCAGCTTCCAAGTGACACGTAAAATGCTGGCTGGTGCCCAACCACCTCCCTCCTTTGAGACTAGCACAGAGGTTCTGCATCTCCTGGCCAGCCTGTAGACTCCTCTCTGCCAGCCACAGACAGAACTTGGCCCTGCCTCCTACTGGCAGTCACAGATGCAAATCTGATTCCAGATATCCAGCTCCTGCAGTCCAACCACGTGCATCTCTTCCCACTCCCATCTCAGAAGGTACTACATGCCCTTGGCAGCTTAATGTGGCTCCCGTGGAGATGTTCATACTACAAACAAAGGCCACAATGTAGGGATTTTTTTTTTTAAGGAAAAGCTAGTTGTTAAACATTTATCCGAATATTATTGCCTAAATCTATAGGGGCATGTGTGCATATAAGCTCAGTTGTGTATACCTTAACACATGCCTCAAAGCACATGTGCATGTGTGTGCATCTATGCACACAATTGTGCATGTATACCACACACACACACACACACATGCACTCTTCTGGAATTTGATCCACACACAGAAGCAAGTTTCTTCAATCTGTAAGACTTGATCTTGCTCCCATAGGAACAGAGACTTGCTGTGGCAAGAAGAGGGGAAAGGCTGGCATAGCACAGAGGGTGTGCCAGACTCCCACTCATAAATCCCTGGACTTCTTATCTCTGTGGCCCAGGTCAGCTGTGCATTGATGTATGTGGGCAGACGTGAAGACCGCACTATGTCACAGAGACCAGAATCATAGGACGCATGCACTATGCATCAAGGGTGTGTGACTGTGTGTGTTGTGCTCTTAGCCTCTGTCAAAACAAAGATATGTGGTGTGAGGGCAGACATCTGGAATCTGTCTCTAGTATACAGCCCAGACCAGGGCCAAACTCTGCCCCCCGCCAAGAAGATTTATTATTCTGGCTTATGTGGCACTGTCACTGCCTGAGTGGTTCAACAATGGCTGTTTTAGGCCCGATGATAATGACACACCCTTAATCCTGACACTCAGGAGGAAGAAGCAGGAAGATCTATTTGAGTTTGAGGCCAGCATGGTCTATAAGAATGAGTTTTGAGACAGCCAAGGCTACATGGAGAAACCATGTCTTGAAAAAAACAAAAAAAGAAAACAAACTAAAAAGACTGTATTTACACTAGAGAGGCTGAGAAGTCAGTAAAACCCTAGTTCATGTGCCTCAGTAACTCCAAACTGGTGATAAAGGCTTGGAGGATTCCATGGTGGGACACATCTGCAATCTTAGCACTCAAGAAGCCAAAGCAAGAGGATCGAGTTTAACACTGCCTGGCCTGTGCTGGCTTTAAAGGCTCACCACCACAGCTCTGCAGGCAGAGTATTCAGCAAGGATGGGAAACCCGTAGTATGCTCTGAGCTGCTGGCCATCCACTGAGAGTTGAGGGATGAAGAAGACAATCCAGGCTAGAGTAGGGTTTGAAGGGCATCGAGGGAGAAGGAAGGGCATGAGCAGTGACTGCTATGCAAGCATTGGGATATGAGTTTGATTCCTCAGCACCTATATAAAAGGCTGAGTACAGGGGCAAGAGAAATGGCTCAACATTAAGAGTACTGCTCTTACAGAGGACCAGAATTCCATCCCCAACACCCACATCAGGTGGCTCACAAGCACCTGTAACTCCACTCTTGATGCTTCTGAAAGGACCAGGCTCAAATGCATAAACCCACAGGCACATAAACACACACATACATATAATTAAAAATAAAACTTCAAATAGCTACATGTGGCTGCACATGCACCTATAAGCACTATCACTGGGAGGAGTGCTGAGACAAGAAGCTTGCTAGCTATCAGTTTAGCTCCAGGCTTAGTGAGAGACTCTGTCTCAGAGAAATAAGGCAGAGAGCAATAGAACAGGACACCTACAGCCCTCCTCTGGCCTTCATTTATGCACATGATCATGCACACACACACCTACAAACACACGTACATATACCATACACATATAGCACACACAGCAAGTAAATAACATAATTAAATTGGAAAGAGTTACTGTCCACACAACAGAGAAAAACCATCGTGGCACTTCCATGTAATCTCACGGCGGCAGAGCCAGGCCATGAGAGGGAGGGGCAGACACACTCACACCCTGTCCCTGCAGCCTGTAGTTTCATTTACAGTTCCTTGTGGTTTGTAATATTCTGTCTTCGATTCGGCTTCTGCTCATGTCCCTCCTCTGTGAGTAGAACAGCTCACAGCAAAAGACACACACAGATCATGGTGCAGGCCGTACAGAAGGAGGAAAAACACAGTGTGACAAAGGGTACAAACTTATTGAGAAGAAGGCAAGCATCAGGACTTTTGTGGCGGTCACTGTCAACATTGCACTACAGAGCTTTGGTTGAGTTTTCCTGGAAAAAGAGAAACAGTACAATCACCATTTTTTTTTAATACCGAACCATTATTTTTAGTTTTTACTTGTCATCAGGGAAACTATCTGCAATGACAAAAAAAATTAAAAAATTTAAAAAATAAAGGAAACCCAAACTGGAGCCTAGACAACCAGAGGATGGATGCCTCAGAGGCTTTGCATTTCAGACAACCCACGGCTTAAGAAACTGAAAACCCTTGACTTTTGAAACTGCAGGAAATGGTGGGAAGTGAAGAAAATATGTCTGTCCAGAATTCAGCACACACACACACACACACACACACACACACACACACCTACATGCACACACACACACACACACACACACCTACATGCACACATGCACATACACATAGTTTCAGGGGAGAAAGAGAAAGCTGTGTGATGTCAGCATAGTACGGCTTCTCTAAGCTCACCTTCTTTCCCATGGTTCAACAGTCCTCATATATCATTACAACCTGAAATTCTTTTTCTTTTTTTTTTTTTTTAAGATTGATTGATTGATTGATTGATTGATTATAAGTACACTGTAGCTGTCTTCAGACACACCAGAAGCGAGCATCTGATCCCATTACAGATGGTTGTGAGCCACCTGTCTCCTGAGGGCAGAGCTCCAGAATGTAGCCCAATGGGCTAGAACTACTCCAGGCATCCATGTGAGACCCACAATGCACCCCACAGTCCTGGGAACTCCAGAGGCCTCATCTCTGTCTCCTCCCCATTCAGTATCTCCAGGGCTCACCAGTTCCCATTCCCTTATCTCTATCCTCTCAGCCACCCCCAAACATCCATGCCCCACCCTGCCCTCCAGCCCACCTCACCCCTAAGTCCCATCTTGCTCCAATCAGAATTTTGCAATAACACTCTCCAACAGACAAGATGAAAACCTTCCAGGCTTTTCTTTAAGGCCTGCCCTGGACTCCTTATACACGGGTCCCCATTACTTCCCTGCCCTTCTCCCAATAAAACTTCTAAAGCAAAGCACAAGAAAGGGTCCCAGTATGGTGGGGGGGGAGGATAGGGGCACATACACACTCCAGAAAAGTAAAACCAGAGAATTAAAGAAAAGGAACAGGTGGTTGATTAAGTGGTGGAGCCCTTGCCTAACATGTTCCAGCTACTAGGCTCTATCCCCAGCAGATCTCTGTATGCATGTATTATGTTTGTATGTCTGTCTGTCTATCTATCCATCCATATATAATCTACTATCCATTTATCTATCCATCTATCATATCATCTATCTATCTCTCCTTTTCTCTGTCCCAACTGCACCAGTGCAAAGTTTTAGAACTCTGAACAACTTCCGCCATCCAAGCCTCAGCCAGCCAATCTATAAAGGGGACATGGGATCAGTATTCGATTGTTGGTCCTCAGATGTATGGCAGACATGCTTTGACAGCTCTTCCCTGGGCACATGCTTTCCCCTCTGCTGCCCCAGGCACCTTTCTTAACCTAGTGTCTCGTGAACTCACCTGGCTTTTCCTTGTGCAGCTTCCTCCTGCTCAAGGCACTAGAACAGCTTTTGAGCAGTTTGTCCCAAGCTTGCCCTTTACTCAGGAAGCTCTGGGGCACTGGGCTGTGTTTGTACCACTATATTCCTTCCGATTACCATGGAGCAGTCCCTAAGAGAATACTGGCCGTATGAATAAATGAATGAATGAATGAATGAGTCAGTTGTATGAATGAATGAATGAGTCCCGGCATTCATTCATTCCTGGCCACTCTACCACTGGCAGCCTTGGGGACCAGACTCTGGTGAGTCACCAATGCCCTGTAAATACTACGTAGAGAACAGAATGACCTCCTCTTCGCAGCCTTTTCCACCAGCTGCATCCCAGAGTCTGCTTCTGCCAGACAGCACACCCACAGAGCATTCCAGGGACTTCAGAGGCTGCACTTACACGCCACACGCCAGTGGGAAGCCCATATCTTCCCACCCATGTCCCAGAGAGCCTCCAAAGCCTTTGATCATGAACTGGGCTAGAAGGTGGGGACAGTCCTTGTCCTGTGTCCGGAGGCATACTCTGGAGAAGTGCGGAAGCACTCTGCCAGGCTTATTCATTGGCTGAGGACCGTGTGCCCTCCACTCTGAGCTACCCTGTCTCCTCTGTGCCTCACTTTCCCCCTCAAAGAGCAATCACTGAAAAGAGTGACAGACTGGGACTGCGTGACAGCTGGAACCAGCTAAGCAGGAGAGCTGATAACGCAGGAAGCCCTGTACAATGCTAATGCTGTTGCTCGTATTAAGTACTTATATGTGTTAACACAGCAGTCATAAGCAGCCAGTGACTCACTTTTAAAGGGTATCTGATGCTCTCAATTGCTGCCTGGAGCTGGCTGCTTTCCTGAATTGAGCAGCAGCGCCATCCTGTGGCCACACTGTAGAATACAAGACCTTCTGATGGGCAGCTCCGAGGTACCCGGTGGAGGGGAAGCCACTGAGAAGGCTCCATTAGAACAAATACAGAGAAAAATTAGTATGACACCAGAGAATGAGGAGAGACCTCTTCACCCCTGGAGACAGTTTTTTGTCAGGATATAAGTATGTGTCATAGGAGTTTGAAGCAATATTGAGAATGCTTCTCTACATAGTTTAAGAGAAACAGCACGCAAGGGGCAGCCCAACAGCATGCCCAGATCTAGCCATATTCTGCAGAATGCGCTGTTCATGCTCCACCTGAGACTTGAACTTGCCTCTGGTCCTAGCACACTGTGTGACCTTGAGTGCTATGGCACTTGGATCTTGGGCTTTGTTGCTTCGTTTGTTTTCTTTTTGAGACAGGGTCTCCTGTAGCCCAGGCAGGGCATTAACTCATTTCGTGATTATCATGAGCTTCTGATCCTCCTGCCTCTGCTGTGCCCACCACCGTCAAGGGCTGGAGTTACAAATGGGCATCACTGCACCTAGCCCCCAGCTCTTACACCAAGCTCTACCGAAGGGGGACTTGATGGGAGTCTGGCACACAGAAATGGACACCTAGGAGAGTAAGGCAGGAGGATGGATTCAAGTTCAAAGCTTGTGTGGGCTACATGGTGGGATCCTATCTAAATACACAGACTGGAGAGTGCCGCATGGCTTCTCTTCTCTTGCTCCCCTCACATCCCCCAGCACAGCCTCCGACCTTGACACCTTCTAGAAGAGGGAGCCCTTGGCCTCTGCACCCACAGCTCCATTCACAGCCAAGCTCAGAGGATCGAACATGCTCTCCAAGGTCCAAGCCTGTAAAACAGCTCTATGTGCCCTAAGAGGGAGCAGTTGGGCAGATGTGGGGATGGGGCCCTTCCAAGACCTCTGCTAAACAGATGGCACCAAGTCTGCTGGAAAAGGTGGCTCTTTTCCAACTGTCATAGTAACCCTCAAACGTCTGTAGTGTCCACAGGCCACTCTGTGAGTGTTTGGCCCTAGTTCTGTCAAACCGTCAGACTCCCAAGTCCTGTTGGCACAGGAAGATGCCAGTTCAAGGAGAGGAAACGGCTAATCAGAGGTCACACTGCAAGTAAGTTAACAGGCACAAATCTGATGTCTAGGCCCCTAGGCCTTCCAATCTCTAAGAAACCTGGAGCCGGGGAGGCAGGGTCCCAGCTGCTCCAGTTCCAGCCTGCAGAAGGCCATGTGGCCACTAGCAAGCCATTGGCCTCAGCTCTCTTTGCAGATGTCCCTGCCATCTCTGACTTTGTGTCCTTGGTCCCTCTCCTTGAGCCATAAAGAGGAGGGCATTCAGCCGTATCTGCAGGTTTTGTGGAGCAGCAGCTGTGGCTGTTCTCCCTTGAGGAGCTTTTTCTGACCGCCCTGGCTGAGTTACTGTCCCTCTCCAAGCACCCACGGCATAGCACTGCAATTTATCTGCTAATCTCCAGAGGACCACGGGGAGAGTGTGCAGGAGAGTTCAGGAGAGAGCCTGGGACTGGAGTGATAGAGCAAAGTAGGGACTGCAGCAAATTTGTAAGCCCCAGACTGAGGAGACGGGTCCTCTTCAGATATCAGGAAGGACAGAGTAGTCTGGGCAGATTTTAAGAAAATTCCTACCAGGAGGTGGTGATACACAACTTTAATCCCAGATCTCAGGAGGGAGAGGCAGAGGCCAGCCTGCTCTACACAGTGAGTTCCAGGACAGCCAGGACTATGTATAGAAACCCAGTCTCCAAAACAAAAGAAAGAATATGCCAAAACCTGATTTATGTGTGAAATACAGAATTTAAATGTAAACTTAAAGTGTATTCCATAGATAGGAACGTGGCTTAACAGTAGAGCATTTGCCTCTCATGCACAAGATCCTGGGTTCAATCCCATGGACCATGAAATAAACAAATAAGTTTATAAGTTATAAAATGTGTTTATTGCATGAAGCACCTCTTTAAGTATCACATCCTCAGCAGGAGCCACATTTCCTCCCTAGACTCTGGGCTGCTCAAGGGCTTGAACTAAGTTGCCAGCCACGGTGATTGCTTTTAGAAACTTTTTTCAAGATCATGCCCTGGGCAAAGTTCGACCCAAGCTCCCATCAACCCACCGACCTGGACGAAGTTTGCTTGCCAGGCCCTATCTTAAACAAAGTCACCATCCTCTGACATGATTCTCACTCCTCTCTGAGTGATTTCGATTTCTTGCATTCTACAGACAAGGTTCTGAGGACCATGTAATTTGCCCAAGGTCATGTGGTTACCAGAAACCTGGGCCCAAAGTCAGTCTGAGCCCCTCACACATCTATAGACATTGCCAGAGAAGATCCCTGAGTTAGGCCTTGTAGTTAGTTGGCTTCCATGACTAAGCTCTAGACACAATTCAGGACAGTGGGAACCACGTTACACACAACAAAGAGGAGACCAACTTTCTGCTGCTCAAAGCAGGACTAAGGCCCAGAAAGGGGGGCCCCTAACCCAACACAATACAGCTAGATAAAGCCAACAATGGTTTGTTTGCCTTTGGCCTCAGGACCCCAAACCCTGCTTCTAACAGAGAAAAATGTGGGAGGCCTAGTTGCTTATCCCACTGAGACAGTCCAACTCTGTAAACGAGATAATGGTCTGAAGGAAATGGGGATCTATTTTGTCCCCTGTCGTCAGGGCTGAGCATCCTGATATATCTTGGGCATAGCGGAGAAATGGATGGCTCAGCACTTGGAGAGATGCCCGAAAGGCAGGAAGTGGGGAGGATGGCCCAACAGGTGCCTCTCTATTCTGAGCACGGTCCTGTGATGGGTGAGTGTACATACAGCTGAAATAAAAAATAACTTTCAATACCCGTCACCGGCGTGACGGCCAACAGCCTCCCTTTCTTCTGAGGACAAGGAGTACACTCCAAGGCTTGCATCCTTTTGCGTTGGCAACTTTGACTGTCTTGCTGGGGCAGTCCGCCCACCCTGAGGCTGAGGTGGGCTGGTGAGCTGAGAGCTTCTCCTTGCCCGCATACATCCTCCCACAGAGAGTAAATGCTGCATATTTCTGGGCTGTCTGCCTGGGCACTGTGTCCTCAGCCCTGAGTCTTCTGTGAGGAAAGAGTAGGACACCATTCTAAACTTTGCCTCAGAGGGACAGAAAAAGTATGCTGTGGGAAGGGGACACAGAGTCTCTCTACTGAAGTCCTTGCAGCCCAATTTGCTTTAATGATTACAATTCATTTTTAAAGTGTGTGTGTGTGTGTGTGTGTGTGTGTGTGTGTGTGTGTGTGTGTGTAAGAGAAAGACAGAGACAGACAGACATAGAGAGATGCAGTATGCATGTGGAGGTTAGAGGACAACTTGTTAGGACTCAGTTCTCTCCTTCTACCATGTAGACTCGGGGAATCAAACTCAGGTCATCAGACTTGGCAGCAAGCACCTTAACCTACAGACCCATAATAGCCAGCCCTAGAGTTCTCGATTCTTTGGATGGTAAAACATTTTCCAGTGGGCTGGCCTCATTGCCATGAATCCTCAGTGAGTCCCGTGAAGAACATCATAAGTCTTGGGTTTTCAGCAAACTATATAAACATTCACACTGTGTAGAATTTGACATAGACTCTAACCTCTATCCACTTTACCTCAGGGGAGCAGCCAAATGCTCAACCAGCCTTGTGAAGAGCTCCTAGCTTCAGAGTCCGGAAACTCTGATGCTGCAAATGAGTAACACCTCAGTCCTAATGACCTGGGGTCAGTTTCTAAATTACCTGGACTAGCTGACCTTGAGCAAGGTCCTCCTCTTAGAACCTCGGTTTTCTCATTGAAAAACCTACCCCGTGGTTTTAAGAAGAGCAGAAGAGATGCAGGTTGTCTCTCTAGGAGTAGGGCTGCCCACATCAGCAGTCCCATGACATATTGGTTAGTCTTCTGTAGAACTTGGGGCCTGTCTGCACTGGAGGCCAAGCCTTTCCATCAAGTGAGTAAGGGTGGCACACAAATACAAGATCTGTCAGTAATGAAGAAAAAAGTCTAGCCACAGGCCAGCTGAGGCACTTTGTTACTCTGACTAGTCCAAGTACCATGACACCTAAAGAGATAGGAGGTTCCCCAGGCTCATGGGGGTGGGAGTGGGGGTGGAAGGGACATGCATGTTTACTGTGTGTCTTCCCAGCTCAGTTACCCCAAACTACTAAGTCCCAAAAGACACACCCAAAACATCCTGAGGCTCTAGATCCTGTCAAGCTGGTCAGTACTAACACATGCTTTCTCTAAAGAGGATACCAGATGAGTGGCCAAGGCTCCCTGAATGTGCCCTGGTCCCAGTCCAGGCTCCTCTCTGAGAGGAACTCCTGGTGATTTGCTGTGTTCCAAACCACTCAGTCATGCATTTGTAGACAACCACACTGATGATTCTTGGGTAAAGCCTTATTATATAACCACAAGCAACACCTCCTGTTCTACCTGACCTCCAGAGTCTTGTACCTTACCCAACATGACACTTTGGTCTCTTTTCCTATGATAAAATACTCTGGCAAAAGTATCTCCAGGGAGAATGGACTTACTTTAGCTCACAGGCTCAGGTTACAGTCTATCATCGTGGGGGAAGTCAAGACCTCATGCGCTTGAAAGAGCTGGACACGGTGCATCTACAATCAGAAGAGAGCAGCAAGTGCACCCACATTAATGTTCAGCGCTCTCTATTTTATAGTGTCCGGTACACTCAGGGTCCAATCCTGCTCCTTATAAAGACAGGTCCTTCCACAGCTGTGAGTACAGTCCAGATAATCCACCACAAGCTGATGTCCATCTCCCCGGTGACACCATTAACACTGCCTTCACAGCACCAGCCTTCATCCCTTTCCTTTGACTCTGGAAAAGCTTTTGACTCACTTGTGACCTCAAAAAACTGAGAAACTGCAGAGGCTACATGGCAGAGGGTGGGTGATGTGGCTTTTGGCTTCGAAGTCATCAGTGCCCACATAAATAGTCTGACCACCCCGGGATGCCATGCTGAGGAAGCTCAGACCCACATGGACTCAACACTCAGGCAGACTCATAACCAAATGGAGAGAGGGAAACAACCATTATCTGCCAGCTACTCCAACCAACTTTAACCCAGCAGCACCAGAGGCCACAGGCCAGGTCTATCAGCCGGCACTCCCAGGCCCCAACCCACAGGAATGGAACCCAGGACAGGCTTGCTGCTGTTTTTGTGGCCAAATTTTGGAATGGTTTGCTGCACAGTAAATATCTCTACTCTATGACCAAAACGCCAACAAGAAAAGAGGATTTAGGGTCATGGTTTCAGGGGATTTGAGTCTGTCACAGTGAGGAGGTGTGATGGAACAGCACCATCTGTAAAGGCAGGAGTTGAGGGGCAGTGGCTATTCACATGGTGGCAGGCCTGGAGGCAGAGGGAACCAGCTAGAGACAGAGGAGGATCTAACCTTCAAAGGTTCACCCTCTGTGATCAACATGCCTGTCAGGTAGATGCCACCTCCGAAAGGTTCCACAGCCTCCCAAAACAGTTGCAAGACATCAGCCTGTGGAGAACAGTCCAGGTTTATACCCTCACACACTACAGATAGAGGAGCCTAGGGTGACACATATTGCGGGACTTCTTTCCATAGGACACATAAACAAGGAAGTGCCCCTTCCTTATAAGGACTCAGTAACAATCAACGTTTAATTCCACTAAAGTTCACCCCAAGGAACCAATGAGTTTGCTGGTCTTGCTTACAGAGCATAAGCAACTCCAAAGGGGCCTCACCCCAACATAGATGACAACTTCCATATAGCTGCAAAGATGGAGCCCACCCCTACTCCTTCTAGCAACCTTATATCATCTAGTATTACCTAAGTCCATGAGGCTATGTACACTTAGGGGCAGAATCACCTACTGCACGGGTCTCTTAAAAGTAGCCACAGCTGCTCTAATGCTGAGAAAACAGCAGTCTACACTACCACTCCCCACCGTCGACATCTTTGCTCTAAGTCGTCAGTCACAGTGATATGATCATGAGAAATTCTCCTCAACGTGTTCTAATGTGGGTGATAAATTACATGGTCATCCTTCATTAGGCCAAGTTATTCCCATCACAACCCAGAGTGAGAATACAGGACACAGCTTGAACACAAAGAGGTCAAGAAATTGATGCTCTCCAATCCAACCTATGTGGTGAACTCATGCGGGCAGCCTGGGCTTCCCTACTATATGGTGGCTTTGAGTGGTCAGGCCTCTCCTGTAGGTACTGGCAACTTCAGAGCTGGGAACTGCATCACCCACTCACCACTGTGTGTCCCCAGAAACCTATCAGCATTCTTCTATTCCAAAACTGAACTCTGTATGTGATGCCGGAGGGGTGGGGTGAGGTGGACAAGAAGGAGGTAGGAGGGTGATAAGAAAGAGCAATGGAAATGAATATGGTCGATGTGTGCTTGTATGTGTGTGAAGAAATGTCATAATAAAAGCCACGGTTAGACAAGTACTTTGCACTAGCTATCATTTTAAATACAAATCTCAAAGCAAGAGCCAAGCATGATAGCTCACACTCAGCATCTCAGCACTCTGGAGCCCTGAGGCAAGAGGATTACAAGTTCAAGGCCAGCCTGGACTGCAGGAGTTGAATCAGACCCTAAACATGTCCAGAATGTCTTCTTCCACACACTACACATGCATGACACCCATAAAACACTCCCACACAAACCCAGAGTCCCCTTCACATTGAATTGCAGCCCCTGTGCCCGGCCCATAGGAAGTCACTGGAGTTGTTCACAGTGAAGAGTCAGTGTGTGGGAGGGAGAAAGTGAGAGCCAAAGGGCACAGACAAGAGAACCATGCCACCCAGGGAAGGTCTTCTCCACCACACCACCTGGGAGATTTAGAATCCATAAAACTGATGTCTAATCCTGCCTCTGCTCCCTGCTCTGTGAGCTATCTACCAAATGCTCAAAGCCTCCTTCCCCGTATATCAGAAAATGCAGAGTGGTCATTTTAAAAGTCATTTGTGGAAAGCACTTAGCACCTTGATTGGCATACAGTCAGCACTTGGTAAATGTTATCCCTCCCTATGGCACTGTAGGTTCTATTAGAACATGCATTTCCCTTATCTAGACAGATGTTTTATCAGAACAGAACAGTGTAACACAGGCTGGGGTCTCTCACTTCCAGATGTGATTTGTGGGGACACATAGGAAGGCCTGGCAGACTCTTATGGTTACTTCCACCAGCATGGGTGCTCTCTGAAACACGAATCAGCTCTTTCCATTGTTAAACTTGAGATCCTAATGCAAGGAGGAAGCTCTTAGCCACACAGAGAGCATATCTCCTTGCCTACTGACTCCAGTCCTTTGTTTCTTTACTTAGTCAACAAATCCTTATTAAGCGCACACTCAGTGCCTAAGACTCCAAGTACTGCCAGAAACTCCAATCAAGTCCGTAGGGGTAATACAAATGTCAAAAAGACGCCTGAACACAACAGGATCAAGAGTAGGCACCTGCTCTGCTTGGCCTGTTTTTGGCTCTTGGTCAAACGTCTATCTTTAAAATTACTTTTTAATATTCATAGATGCTTTGCCTGAATGAATGTCCATGCACCACTTGCATGTACAGTAACGACGAAAGCCGAGAGCGTTGAGCCCCTGAACTGGTTGTGAGCCACCATGTGGGTACTGAGAACCCAGTCTGGGTATTCAGAAAGAGCAGCTGAGCCATTTCTCTGACCCCTCCGCCCCCCCAAATGTCACTTCTTAGCAAACAGCTTCCCTTCCACCCCATTCTCCCTCTCACATCACAGGAACCACCCAAGGGGATGGAGCACACCTCTCTCGTCTGCTAGAAGAAACCCTGATGGAGTAGATACCGGGAGTATTTGCCTCTCATTCCTTTTGACCATGTGTAAAGTTTATATTAAAATCTGTAAGCTGTGCTGGTGTGTAGCACATATTTGATCCCAGCACCCAGGAGGCACAGTCAGGTAAATCTCCATAAATAGGAGGCCATTTTGATCTACAAAATAAATTCTGAGCTAGCCAAAGATATGAACTGAGACCCCTGCCTCAAAATAAATGGAATGCTATAATCATAAAACAAGGCTTTGAAACATAAGCTAATCTTAACCATTATGAGCCACAATGAGTTCTTTACTCAATTTCTCAAGGAGAGTTTGTGCCTTTCCAAGCTAGATAGACTGTGAAACCCCTTTTACTAAAAAAGGCCCCAGTTGCCAACTTTTTGGCAAGAATGTAAACTGTGGCTTGAGACAGGGTTTCATACAGCCCAGGCTGGCCTTGAACTTCAGGCTGAAATGACCTTAATCTTCCAAAATCTTTGTATCTCTACTTTCCTGAGTGCCAGGAGAGGGAAGTAGGGGAGGCTTTTGTTTTGTTTTATTTCCTATCTCTAAAGGCCTGAGGTCCACAAAACACTTCTTGGGCACACTGTAGAACAATGCCACCACCCAAGAGTGCCACGGAACTGCAGAATCATAGTCTAGAGTGGGTGTGGCAGGGACCCTCGTGAGAGATCAAGCTGTGTGTGTGATGAGCTGAGAATTAGGCAGGACCCTCCAAATCGCTCTCCGTCTGAGAGATCAGAATAGCTGGAAGAACTGAGGAAAGATGACTAAACCCCAACAATAGAAAGGCTGCAGCAGATGACCTCTGGGAGCCACAGCAAAAAGAAGGGGGGAAAGAGGGAAAGACATGGTGGGAACAGTCCAGCAAAGATGGTGCCTCTTCATATTTTAAGGCATTTCGATTTTCTGTTGATCTGGTGTTTTGCTATGGAGCCCAGACTAGCTTCAGATCTACCCAGGCTGGCCATTTGCAGCAATCCTTCTGTCTCAGGTTTTCGGGTGCTAGGAACTCAGGATCAGCTAGGGCAACTCAGTGAGAACTTGCTTCAACTTTTTAACAACTTTTAGAGTCGGCAGGATGGCTCTGTTTTGGAAGCAAGTGTCTTCTCTCACAATCTCCAATGTCACCATCTCCTACCTGAAGTTCTGATCCCCTCAATTTCAGAGTAGAGGGATCCCAGAATATGCCACACCTGTCTAGAAACCAATTCTTAAAGACATATCTTACATGACAGGACCAAGGCAGTGACAGTACACCTTCAGGGCAGAAAGAACAGCAAGAGAGGGATCCTGTTAAGAGAGGACTGAGAGCAGGTCATGATGGCCAGAACAGAGGTTGTGCAGAATAGCTAGCAGAGGGTGAAAACACAGCCAGGGATGTTGCTCCATAGGAAGTTAGTCCTGCTTCATGTTAAACTTTCCCTAGGAAGTGTGGGAAGAGCTTTGAGCATGCTGAGGAGCAGCCCACAAGGAGTAGGAATGTCTTCAACAATGAGGGTAGAGGGTACTATGAGGGAGACAGCACTCAGATGCAGCTGAAATTACAATAGACAGGGTACTCATGAATGTGGTGGGAAATGAAAAGAAGGGGATGACGAGGACCCAGCAGGATCCACCAACTCCAGGGAACAAATATTGGGAAAACTGGCATGCAAGCTCATTGGCAATCTAATGAAATGGGCACTGTCATCGACGTCGCCATTTTCAGCACAATGGAGAGGCCAAATCACCCGATCAAGGTCATCCAAGTGGTATCCATGGTAAGGATTAGAGTGGAATGTACTTTGACAACCATTTATTTTACCCCTTATTAGCTAGCATTTCCGGTTTACTTGAAGGGGCGGAGAGGGACAGATACGATATGAAGGTCATAAAACTAGACTTGGCTGAACCTGGACAGCGAATTTGTCTAAGATGTTTCGTCTAACAAAGGAGATCTGCTGAGAAACTATCAACTATCAAGGAGACCTAGACAGCTAGACCGCGAAGAGACCGACTTTAAATAAAAGCCTTTTGTTTTGTTTTTTTTTTAATAAAAGCCAAATCCAGGTTTCCTAATTGCCTAGCACTCTACAGCTGCAGGGAATGGAAGAAGCCAAGAGGTCGCACTGAACTGCACAGTGTGAATCAAGATTATCGATGAAGACGCAGACTCCTAGCCTGCAGCTTGGATAGCCCCGCCTTGAATATCAATTTAGAGCGAGACACTCTACATCTGCTTTTTAAAAAAAATAGACCAGAAGTCTCCGTTGAAAGACGCTAGAGATCTGTGGAACAAAGGCTTGAGTCCTGGCGGGCACCCCAAAGCTCTAGCAACCCAGACCACGTAGGTCATTTGCCACCCCGCGTTGGTGCCACAGGTAACAAGCTCAAGTACTGCGTCGGGCCACCCTCTAGGTAAGGTTCAAACAGACCAACCACTAGCCTGGAGCAAGCTAGGGCGGCGGGGCATTGTGGGAAGCAGAAGAGTCGAAGAGGACGCGAAGCATTGTGGGACACCACGAGGGCCGCTCCGGCTCCCCGCCCCGGCTTCTCCCGTACCGAGTGTGACCACGTTTCAGTTCTGAACCGCTCTGGGCGTCCCCAGATGCCGCTGACGTAATCACCTCACTGTGTCTGGCACCTCAGAGGCAAGCTAGGACTTTTAGCCACGCGCTGTGACAGACTTCCGGTTCTGTCTCACTTTACGGCTTGACGTTTTTCCGCTGACTAAGTAGGAAGTGGTTGGGACCATTTACGGCAGCTCTGGTCGCGGTTTACGGCACCGGCCTCTGCGCGCGCATGTTCCCTCCTGTCTTGGTTCTTCGGAGTATCCAGACTAGCACAGTTTCTCGCCCGGGCCATCTGTCGCCATCCGGGCCCGCGGAGGCCGTTGCAGGTGAGCGGCTTGTTTCGTAGGGCCCTGCGGATCTCGCGATCCAGCCTGGGCTAGGCGTGCCTTCGGGGACTCCCGGAAGAGCCTTCCTTTACGTCCTCTCCTGTCGCCGGTGCCCCTCCGCTGGGCGGGGCGGGAACGGCCTCCGGTGGTCCCAGGCAGGACACTGAGTGCAAGACACCAGACATCATGTGTGGATCCCTCTCCTGACGCTTTGCTCAGCGCCGTGGGGTGGGCTAGGGGTCGAAGTAGCCTCTAGGGGTTCGAACAGATTCTGTGCTCTGGAATGGGAGACTAAGAGGAGTGGGTTCAGTTCTGGCCTGAAACGGAGCCCAGGAGTTGATGGCTCCACCTGTAGTGTCCACAGTGACCCACACTATATTGTGGCCTATACAGCTGTCGCGTCGTTTTAGTTTTCCTCTACCAGTTTCTTCCCGGTTCACTAACTAGTGCAGAAGCCGAAGGACCAAACCCTGCCTGTCTAGGGAGATGATGCGTGTCAAGCCTTGAGCCATCTTGAACTTGGGACATCTAAAGTTTACAGTTGCTTTTGGGGCAACGTGTTGAGTATGGCTTAAAGCCCCAGATGGTCAAGCTGCCAGCTAACTCCAGGAGAGCCAGAAGAAGGGCAGGCTTAAGTTTAAGGTTTAGACAACCTTGGGAACTATTCGAGCTAACTTTGTGTTTCAAAGAGGGGGTATAAGGGGAGCAGTGGTGCTAGTGTCCAGCACAGTACCCCGAAATCCTGGGGCCTCTTCATGTCAGCTGTTTAAGGGCGGGCCGCCCCGCCCCTGTGTTCTTGCTACAGCTTATCATAAGTTCACATTTGGAGAGCAAAGCTCCCAGGTTTATTCCTTGTCCCTGTCACCTAAATATCTTTAGTCTCCCTGTGTCAGAGAAGGAGAGGTTATTGTGTTCTCTACTGGTGTTCTGCGGTTGCTCTCCAGCCTTCAAGAACTAGTGTGATGACTTCCCCTGGACAGGGTGTTGCCTGTATGCTCGTGGGGGGGTTGTTACGTGAATGCCAGCATGTGTGTGCTGTGGCATTCAGCCGGAGGGCAGAAACCATGTTTGGGAGTAGGTTCTCACCTTCCTCTTCGGTTCCACCTTTACCCATGGCACTGTCTCAGCAGCCCAAGGCTCTTTAAAGCACTCTGTGCTGGTGCCTTTGTGTAGCTGGGTGGTGATTGTGCGGTATGACAGCTATCGGGACTTCGACATCAGCCCTTTGGTGTAGACTGTTCTTAATTTAGAGACTGGACTTAGAGAAGTTTGCTGTTGGGTGCTTTGAAGGTGTTTCTGCCATCACACTTTTACCATCTTTAATAATTGGAGACACCTTTATCACATGTTATACTGAGAAAGGAAAGACGTGACACCCATCAAGCATAAGGCTCAGCCTCATTTCAGGAATGTTCGCCAAAAGAGAACCTGTCTTAGAATTAGTGAGACATAGGACAGTGTCACTGCTGTTGGCAGTGTCCTGAGTTGTACGTGTTCTTAGAGCAATTTTGAAGAAAACCCTGTCCACGGTGCCCGAGAGCAGGGCTCTGCTTTGTGTGTCCCTCTGTTATGCACACAGTGGAGGTAGAGTGCCTGGGACTTAGCGGCCTTCCTTCTAAAGCTTCTCTCATTGCTTCTGATTATAGGTTTTAGAAGATGGCGAAGTTCATGACACCTGTGATCCAGGACAACCCCTCAGGCTGGGGTCCCTGTGCCGTTCCTGAGCAGTTTCGGGATATGCCCTACCAGCCATTCAGCAAAGGAGATCGGCTGGGGAAGGTATTGGGTCCCTTCAGTTGGGGCAGCTACTCCCCAGCTCCTCGTTTTCTTTCTGTTCTCTGGATGGATATGCTTCCTGTGGGGATACCAGCTAGGGAAGGCCCTAACTCCACAGTGAGTCAGGCAGCATAGCCACGCGCAGGGCAGCAGAAGCCTACTTGTGTGACCTGTTCTCTTCCTTGTCTTCATTGTCCCTAACAGGTTGCAGACTGGACAGGGGCCACATACCAGGACAAGAGGTACACAAGTAAGTGTTCCTCAGTGGGCTGCTTCTCCTAGGCCTTGGGAAGGTCATTACTTTTTTCAGTAAGCCCCACATGAATGTTTTTTAGAAAGGAAAAGAAATGGTAATGGTAGTTATTGGTGGTATATTCTGGCATGTGTGCACAAACCATGATTTTAAAAGTAGTCCCTAGACGTCCAGAGACTCCCAAATGCTACCATTTGCATTTCTGAAACCATCAGTCAATGGACTCTAGGCTTTGGCCTTGGTTTTGAGATTCTGGTAAGGGAAAAAGCTTTTCTTAGAATTGGCTGCCTAAGGTACCAAGTTAAGGTGGATACGTTCAGAAAGAAAGTCTGCCATAGTCGATGGCCGTGTCCATGGCTCTGGGTGATGGTTGGGGGTGGCGGTTACAGTTCAGATTCTTACGTCACCATGCAGAGGTGAAGTGAGTTAGAGTGAGATTCTTTAGACCCAAGCTCTTAAACCTTAAATGTGGGTGTGAATCACCTGAGATCATGTCTAAATACAGGTTCCCGTCTGTCAGGTATGAGCAGGGCAGTGAGTCTACCCATCTCATGGGCTGGCCAGTGCTTCAGGTCAGAGACACACTTCAGAGAGCATGGTGAACACCTGTTGTGTACCAGGAGCAGGCTGTAGGTAGCACTTTGGACACACTGTCACCTTTGCCTGCAGACAAGTATTCCTCTCAGTTCGGTGGCGGAAGTCAGTATGCTTATTTTCATGAGGAGGATGAGACGAGCTTCCAGCTGGTGGACACGGCACGTACACAGAAGACTGCCTACCAGCGGAACCGGATGAGATTTGCACAGGTAGGCCATGGCTGGCAGTCTGCACCTCAGAGCTCTTGCTGTGGAAATGTCTGCGGCTCAACAACCATCTTGGGAGTAATGATGAGAACGGAAAGGCTTGCAGGCTTTTGGCCAATCCCAAGTGGTAGCTTAGTGACCAGTTGTATCCGAATAACTTGTAATGGGTCCAGGGATGCACTGAAGGAGATTTCTGTTTAGATTTCTGTTCACAGTAGTTCAGACATCACACAGCTGTGCTGGGAACATGTTCCTTTGCTGAATTGCTACGTACAGCCTTTGTTAATTAGGTGGTTTGGTAGGGTGCCTCCTGCTACATAAAGTTGCAGATTTAGCAACTCAAATAAAACTAGTAAACCCACATTAAAGTGGGAACCGGAGTTCAAGCTAACACAAGTGCTTCTTCCCTTAGCCCAAATTCTGTAGATGCTATAAAGAGACACCCTAAACTTACTCTCAAGGTATCATAAGCCTTGTTTCCAAGGGGTTAACCTGGGTCTCTTCCTGCTCCCCAGCGGAACCTCCGCAGAGACAAAGATCGGCGGAACATGGTGCAGTTCAACCTACAAACCCTGCCCAAGAGTGCCAAGCAGAAAGAGAGGTGAGCGTCTTCCTGCCAGGCCATGTTCCCATAAGGGCTGTGTTCAGAAATCTCAGCTAAGGTGGGGATTGGCTAATAATAATATTCCATTGTTGCAAAAGGAACCAAAACCTCCTAACCTATCGTTGTCCAGGACTGGGTAATGGCCGACAAGAGGTGGTTGAGGCAGAAATGTATGCTATAAAGCCATAGGTAAAATTGAAGTGGCTCTGTGGCCTCTAGATTCTGGATGCCTGGTTCCAGGAAGCTCCATTTATGCCATATCCTGTGGGCCCTTGGCCGAGCCAGGGCTGCCTTGCTAGTAACCAGGCCGAACACTGGTTGGTACTAGTAGTGTGCCTCTGCTCATATCCCCAGTGTGTGCCTACATGGTCTCTGCGTCTAAGCCCCCGTTTTCTGTCCTGGTAGCAGCTAGTAAGGATACTGCAGTTCAGCTAGAAGCCAACGCTGAAAGCACAGCATTCTATCTTTTCAGAGAACGAATTCGCTTGCAGAAAAAATTCCAGAAGCAATTTGGAGTGAGGCAAAAATGGGACCAGAAGTCGCAGGTAATGTGTTTATACTGGGATTCTGTTGAGAATTGAATGGGTTTGTTTTCTTTTACCCTCAGAGGTAGGTGTCATACTATACAGTTGTGTAGTCTCTCAGTCACCATTTGCCTGACTTGTATAAAGACACCTTGTGGTGTCTTTATACGACATGTCCTGTGATCCCCAGTCCTAGCTAACACTGCTCTTTGCTGCCTCCGGATTTCCCTGATGCGGGCATTTCATGTAAAGTGGAATCATAATTTGTGCCCTTCATGTCTGTTAAGGATTGGTTCCAAGCACCCTCAGATCAAGATTTGTGTGCACTGACTTGCTCTGCATGTATCTTCTTATGTGTGTGCAGACTTGCTCTGTATGTATCTGATGTGCATCTGCTCGTGGACTTCAGCCCACCTCTGGGTTATTCTGTGGGTTGAGAGTATCGTTTTTAATCTCAGGTGACCCTCCTGTCAGCCACCATGTGGGTAGGTTTTCCGAAGCTGAGCATCCCAAGTAATTTCAGTTTGCATGTGACTGGGTACAGACCCACATGCCTGCAGACATGGAGTCAGCGTACTAGCTGGCGCCTATTTGCCCAAGAGTGGTTCTTTGTGTGGATTGCCACATTTCCTTCAGCCCTTCATCTTTGCACTTTGGAAGCTGTGAGCACAGCAGGTGTGAACATCAGGAGTTAGGGCTTGGGGTGTTGCCAGCTCAGAGCAGCTGTTCCCATTCTCACACTTGGCTTCACTCCAGGGTTGTGGGTTGACAGGATCCTGAAGTTAGTGGTTTGTTGTGTCAAAGGCATGTGCTTGACACCCTGAGAAGCCCCATGCTGGGTCCCTGCTTCCTTCTCTCAGCTGCCCCAAGTAACAGACCCTGTTTAAAATCATCCAGGACCAGGCTCAGCTTTTAAGATCACTGGCTGCTTTTCCATAGGTCCTGGGTTCAATTCCCAGCACCCACGTGGTGGTTCATGGTGGTAAAGGGATCTGATGTCCTCATTTGGCATGCGGTGCATATGCAGCAGAGCACTCATACGTGAGATAAATAAAATAAACAAAAGTAAATTTAAAAAAGAAAACCCAGCCTGAACCATGATTGGATAAAGCCCTTCCTGTGTTACTCTTTTGCTTATTTGCTAGGATATGAACATCTTCCTGTGTTTCCTCTGCAGAAACCCCGAGACTCCTCAGTTGAAGTTCGCAGTGACTGGGAGGTGAAGGAGGAGATGGACTTCCCTCAGCTGATGAAGATGCGCTACTTGGAAGTGTCAGAGCCTCAAGACATGTGAGTAGCTTCTTCACTGGTACCCACACTCTTGAGCAGGTTTTGAAGCCACTTACAGTGCTGTGTAAAACTACTGGGTATGTTTTTGAAATATCATGACCCACCCAAAAAAAAATGCATTAAGCTTACTAAAAGTCCCAGTTTCTTTCCACTCTTGGCATCCAAGAGAAAGCATGGTAGGTCAGTCACTAAGCTCTTGGGGCAGGGGAGGCATGGCAGATGTTCAGGAGGCTCCATTTTGTGCTTCCTTGTACACCAGAGGGCAAGGACATAGAGCTAAGTCAGTGAGGAGCCAGAGCTTCAGCCCAGAAGTCCACCCACCTGGGAACCTCTATAACAGGCTCAGTTTCCCAGGGAAGGTTTGCTGTGGAATGTCTTTCCTTATGTTTTACAAAGGAGCTTTGGAGCTATGAAGATAGGAAACTAAATTAGCTCTAAAGATTGGTCTCTTTTTTCAGAGAAACTAATTCCATTCTTTTCATATATACTGGGCTTCTGGGCAAAGTTTATTTTTTGAGACGGGCCCTCCTGTGTAGCTGAGATTTAAACTTGCCATCCTGCCTCTGCCTCCCTAATCCTGGGATGCACCACTGCAATGCCAGGCGTGCCCAATAGATAAGACTTCTGATTCTGTGGCATAAAAAAGGTAGGGAGGATCTGTCTGATTTTTCCCTCTTTCCTCAGCGAGTGCTGCGGAGCACTGGAGTATTACGACAAAGCCTTTGACCGAATCACCACGAGGAGTGAGAAGCCTCTGCGGAGCATCAAGCGTATCTTCCACACAGTCACCACCACAGACGACCCTGTTATCCGGAAGGTATATACACCGTTTGCCCACCTTTGTGGTGTCCCTCGGTATTCACAGATTTAGCTTCGGCTGTGGGTGCTCCAGTACCGCTGACGTGACTTCCCTGTGAGTCCTAGCAAACGTCCATGTTTCCAGTCCTTGTGGATTGCTCACGTCACCTAAGACACTGGATACTACTACATAGGCAGCTGTTAACTGCTGTTTGAGGACCCTGACACAGAGAAGGTGCACATGTTTATCAGGCAAATTTTCTCCTCCTGAACATGTGGTGGACTGACTGGTGAGACCCCACAGAAACAGCTGACTGTGTGCATAGCCAAGCCTTAATGAGGTTCTTCTGGAATCCTATTTATAGTTTGATGAAGTAGGGACTTGCTGCTAGGTACACTTAAATATGCTGAGCGGAGGCATGCTCAAATCCCAGCTCTGCCAGGCTGACTGCTGCCCTGGAGCCTTAGCTTTCCATCCTACAAAGGCAGAGGGATGGCTCTGCTGGAAATAGTGGAGCAGGGCCCGTGCGTCCACCACAACCTGCTACAGTGTCTGAGCAGCCTTGCCCGGCCATTTGCTGCAGCCTCCTCGGGTGACTGGGGGTGTCTTCCTTCCCAAGTGACCTCAGTGTCCTCAGTTCACTCTTGTCTCTTCCTCTCCTTTCAGCTGGCAAAAACGCAGGGCAATGTGTTTGCCACTGATGCCATCTTGGCTACACTGATGAGCTGTACCCGCTCCGTGTACTCCTGGGACATCGTCGTCCAGAGGGTTGGATCTAAGCTCTTCTTTGACAAGAGGGACAACTCTGACTTTGGTAGGCATGGGTGTTGTTGGCTCAGAATGGTGACTTAAAAGTGAGTAGTGCCAGCCCTCTGTCCTCCAGAGCCTGAGCAGGAGCCACTTCAGTGCTGCTGTGACTGTGCTGTCACATGGAACTCCTCTTCTTCGTCCTCCCATTTACAAACTATAAAGAAAATGACACACGTGTGTGTGTGTGTGTGTATATATACACACTGTCAATGAATAAACACAGAATTACAGCTTAAAAACAGAGCAGTATAATTCTGTTTGAATCTCAAGCCTCATTTGTTAAAATGCCAAAAGAGACACATTCTCTTAAGGAATCCAGAAAGAACGACTGGATTATGTGACCAGTGTTGTTGGGTCACACCTATTGTTTTCTGTGAGCCACCCATCTCCCTGTGCATGACACGTCCTGGGGGAGTCCTGTCAGCAGAAGGCAGTTCTCTGAAGTTGGGCCCCTGTGATCTAGGTCCATACACCGCCCCCTGCTGCTGTGCACATGCTTAAGCAGGTGACATCCATGCTTGGTCTTTTCCAGACCTCCTGACTGTGAGTGAGACAGCCAATGAGCCCCCTCAAGATGAAGGCAATTCTTTCAACTCACCCCGGAACCTGGCCATGGAGGCCACCTACATCAACCACAACTTCTCCCAGCAGTGCCTGAGAATGGTGAGTACACAGGGGTGGCACCGGCTTCTGGGTTAGGTTCCTGCTGCTAAGCCTGCCCTGCACTACACGGTGGTGTGAGGTTGGCCAGGCATGGCCCCTCCTGGTGGCAGAGATCCTAGCCACAGACAGGTCTGGGCTCGGGCATATTTCCTCTCTGTGGAGTAACTAGTGACGCCTTGTCCTATAGACAGGCTGTGGAGTGTCTTTGGATAAAACGCCTTTCCTTGAGGATGGCATTGAGCAATGGTCCCACCGTTTTAGGCAGGCATTGCTTGCTGTCCTGTTAGCTCAGTAGTCTGCCTGAGAAGCAGGAAGTGGCATGATGGCTCGTACCCAGTGCAGTGTGTTAGGCTTGGTCCTTAAGACACAGTGAGCCTACACCCTCAAGGACATTAGCACACAGCCAGGCCTGTCAAGCAATGCTGAGTCTGACTCGAAGTCAAGCCCAGCTCCTGAAAGCTTTGTCACTTCTGCAGGGGAGAGAAAGATACAATTTCCCCAACCCAAACCCATTTGTGGAGGACGACATGGATAAGAATGAGATTGCCTCCGTTGCTTACCGGTATGTCGTCTGTGCTGTGTGACCAACATTGGAGCACAGGCCCTGTCCTGTGCTGTGTGGGATGGTCCATCCAAAGCATCCTGTAGTGAATGAGTCCTGCTGTCCTTGCAGTTACCGCAGGTGGAAGCTTGGAGATGACATTGACCTTATTGTCCGCTGTGAACATGATGGCGTCATGACTGGGGCCAACGGGGAAGTGTCCTTCATCAACATCAAGACGCTTAATGAATGGGACTCCAGGGTGAGACACCATCACAGCTGTGTTCCTGCAGTGTGTAGTGGGGTTGGCTGGAGTAAGCTGGTTTATTCCTGTTGAGTTCTCGCACAGCTATTGTGTGTGCAGGGACAGCTCAGGTTTCAGTCACTGCGGATAGAGTAGAACAGTCTAAGGTCTCTACTTTAATCCATTCACTCTACCTCCTGCTGGCTCCTGTGCTCCTGCATCTGATCTTGACCTCACCTTGTCTTTGGAAGCACAGGCACTCTGACCTCCTTCTTTACTCAGCTTCACTGCTGACCTCAAAAGACTACAGTCCTCTTTCCATTGTCCATTTCCGGTGCTGGAGGACTGTCAGGTCAGGTGCCATCCTTTCTGCCTTTATGTGTGGCACCTTGTATTAGAGCGAAGGGCACAGAGGTATTGCCTCTGCACAGGGTAAATGTGTTCCAAAAGAAAGTTGGCTGGGAGTTTATTCTGGATGTTGCAGAAGTCATTTTCTTACTCCATTTGGGAGTCTTGCTTCCTGTGCCTGTCACTTGGTATCTATCTTCTGTCTGTCCACTGTCTACTCTGTACTCTGTTCAGTTCCCAGATGGTGTCAGGGCTCTTCAGTATCATAGTACTCTCTAGCAAAATTTAAGGGAAACGGAATCTGTTAGATGCTGTTCTTGGAATGGTGAGGATTCCCTGCCCCATGACCTTGGACTGCTCCACTCCCCACATCTGGAAGCTGGTTTGCCTGTGAAGCATCAGGTGTTGGGCTCTTGCCCATGGCCCCACCTCAGGCTGGCCTACCTGCCCCTTAGTCTGTTCGCTTGCTTGCTTGCTTGCTTGTTTGTTTGTTTGTTTTAGTAGAGAATAGAGTTTATTTAGGGCATGGGAAGGGGAGTTGAGAAGGGAGTGGAAACAGGGAAAGACAGAACAAGGAGAGGAGTGCTGTGGAGGAATGGAGAGAGGTGAGGCGACCAGGGACAGTGGAGAGGAGGAGAAAAGCAGAGAGGAACAGAGAGAGAGTACCTGCCCCTCAGTTCTGACCGTCCTTCTCTGTGTGTTTACCATGGCACAGTGTGGAGCCCCTTTTCACCACACAGCACCCTGACACTGAGTTGTACCATGTCGCTTGTCACCATCTGGTTGAGGGGCTGCTGTACAGAGATGGCTGTCTTTGTCTACCTGAGTTGAGTTTGGCATACTCTTCCTTCCTAGTGGTCCCTGTCTGCCATAGGAACCTCTAGGGCCCTGTGGGAGGTGCCACCCTCACCCAGTAACCAGCTTTCTTCTGCAGCATTGTAATGGCGTTGACTGGCGTCAGAAGCTGGACTCTCAGCGTGGAGCTGTCATCGCCACTGAATTGAAGAACAACAGCTACAAGTTGGCACGGTGGACCTGCTGTGCTTTGCTGGCTGGATCTGAGTACTTGAAGCTTGGGTGAGTCTCCTGCGAGGATGCTATGGCAGGCCTGGATCAAAGGCTGCTCATCCCTCCTCTACTCTGGGAAAAGAGCAGACCAGACATTACCATGGTGCTGGCTTTGCCATCTCTCTGTATGACCTAGTGTGACCACCCGTCCTCCTCCCCAACAGGTATGTGTCCCGGTACCATGTAAAGGACTCCTCGCGCCACGTCATCCTAGGCACCCAACAGTTTAAGCCCAATGAGTTTGCCAGCCAGATCAACCTGAGCGTGGAGAATGCCTGGGGCATCTTGCGCTGTGTCATTGACATCTGCATGAAGCTGGAGGAGGGCAAGTACCTCATCCTCAAGGACCCCAACAAGCAGGTCATCCGAGTCTACAGCTTGCCTGATGGCACCTTCAGCTCTGAGGAGGACGAAGAGGATGAGGAGGAGGAAGAAGAGGAAGAGGAAGGTGGGCAGAACGGGCCTCAAAGCCTGGGTAGTTTGAGGGCTGGTGAGGGAGCCAGGCTAGCTCTGTGGTCACCTTCACCTTGGCAGCACGTGGAGAACTCCGTGGAACTTCATGTGGGGTGGCACTGAGATCAGAAAGGGGGCTAAGAACATGAAGAGAAGGCATGGGCAACTTGGAGAGGAACCAAGGCCATATGGTCAGTTAGCCACCCAGAAGCCTCACTGGTGGTGATAGAAAGTTGCTGAGCCCTACAGGGGTTAGGAGGGCTCAGAGGGGGCCTTCAGCACCCAGGTTTCTTCAAGGTCCTGTAGGAAAGGGTCATCGCATCGTGGGGCAAGGCTCATTTCTCTCTGTTGTTTTTCTTTCAGAGGAGGAGACTTAAATGAGTTGGCCTGGTGCCTGCGTGTGTTGCACCCAGCTGTGCCTGGGCAGCAAGGGTCCAGCTCCAGTTCTCTAGCAGATGAAATAAAATTTAAGTCCTTTTGCTTTCTTCTTTGTCCTGTGCTCCCATTGTGATCAGCAACCCCTGAGATAGGGAGGCAGAGCCAGCAGCTTGTGTAGTTCTGGCTGCTGTTGAGTGGCTCCATCACTGCAAGGACACTGAAAACTGCACTCTCTGTGGAGGTGAGGCCTGGGGACGTGCCCTTCCGTGCAGTTTGAGAGGTGTTATGGGGGAAGTCCTGTTACCCAGTGACCCCTTTGAGGGTTGAATGGTCCTTTCACAGAGGTTGCCTAAGACCACAGAAAACATTTACATTGTGATTCATGAGGGTAACAGTCACAGTTACAAAATAGCAATGAAAATAATTTCATGCTTAGGGGTCACCAGGACAGGAGTAACTATTAAAGTGACCCAGCCTTGGGAAACTTGAACCATGCTGTCTTCCTAGCATGGCCTAGGTGTCCCTTCAAAGCTGTCTCTAAGGGCAGGGTGTGGTTGGGAGGTGGCCCTTGAGGAAGACATTTTCAGAGTATCTGCTGGGTGGTGATTCTAGTTGCTTACAAGGTTGACCTGGGACGGAGAAAGTCTCAAGCCAGTCTGCACAAAGCAGTGTGTCACATAATATGTTTAAAGGCTGTGAACTTAGTGATTTTCTTAACACTAGGAATCGTCCCAAGCATTCTCACCTCCTTCAGAACTGGAATGTGAGTGGGAACAGAGCTGTGTAGATGAGGAAGCAGGGCTGGGATTGCCTTCCTAAAAAGGACGGGTTTCCGGCAACATGATTGAACTTAAAGAAGCCAGCAAAGGATACCAAGCTTCATCCTTGGGGGTTGAGAAGCTGAGCAGAAACCTTGGTGCTTTTGAGAATCTCAAACTTGCAGCAGCCCTGACTCTTGAGTTTTTAATGTAGGGTGCAAAGAACATAAAAGTAGTGTGACAAATGTCTTCGGCTTCAGGAATGGACCATAATCCAGATCTCTTGTAGGACCATTGGTCCAGTCCACCTACAAGAAGCTCCTGTAGCTGTGGGCTGTGGACCAACGGTTGGGAACCCTGCAGCACCTCAGCCAGGCTTGGTGGTCCTGACCACGTTCAGTTTCCATCACCAAAGGCAGACTTAACTTTTGAGTTTTGTTTGGTGCCCGACCATCCTCCACAGATTCTATGAAATGATATACTTTATTTTTGGTGAGGTGCCTTGTCTAGCCAAGATAGTTCCAGATGTGGGCTGAGGTCTTCACAGTGACAATAAATGAAAGTTTATGTCTGTCCCCACAGAGGCACTTCTCTTTTAGCTGCAGTCTCTAAAGAAAACATTCCTGGGTGTGCTTTCTTTCACCATGACAATCAAGCTTGTGTGTGAGTGGGCAGGGTTCCTAATAGGCTTCTAGAAGCATGGCTTCCCTCCCTTTTAATGGGAAGCAGCCCCACCCACACAATGCATGAAAAGTCCTTCCCAGGTGTATTTTCTAAGAACCCTCAGCTTCTGATCGCCTTGTGAAGGTCCTCTCCACCAGGCACACAGTATTCTAGCCTGGTGAGTAACTCGGTCCAGGGAGTCAGCCTGGATATTCAAATCCTTCCTACACAGGGTTGCAATTTGAGCCTCTGGTTTGGGGAATTGGAAGCAGGATTTCACACAGTCCTCTTGCCTCAGTCTCACAATTGCTGGGCTTTACAAGAAGAGTGAGCTACAATACTGTCTGTCTCAAAATCCACTTAGCTTATCTTTTTTTATACAAACTTTGTCACTGTGTAGTGACAAGTCAGTTATAAGGTGCTGGGAATCGATTCCCTTGCTCACCCTTCGGACAACTGAACAATTGAGTCTTTAAGCCAAATAAATGATTCATCTGTCTTGGCCTCATACTCTCCTCAGACTCACAAAACTGACTGGCCAATTAGTTTCAATCTTCTACAGTAATAAAGGGCTATAAAGGGCAACATCTCCAAAAGTCTCTCTGACACGAGGATTAGTACAATCAAAAGGAAGGGCCGAGTGTCCCATCATGGACCTGCTGTTCCCCAGGGCACCTCTACCCTCAGAAACTGCTCACAGCACGTGCACGCCACTCGCGCCCCAGCCGCCCCCCACCAGTCCCGGCGTGCTGCGCGTGACACACGTGACCCGCCCCCTGCTATTGGCCCGGAGTGGGGAGGGGCGTGGCCGCTGTGGCGCGAGTCAGCCGTAGCTTCCCTCCACTGCAGCCTGCGGTGGGAGCATCGCTGAGCCACCGGCGGCGGCAGCGTGCGGGCCGGGAGCTCAGCCTGGGCACCGCGCACGCGCCAGAAGCAGTGCGGGATAGCGGAGACCGCGGCAGGTGTGCCGGGGCATCCTCACGTGATCTGGGGGGCTGGGGCGGGGCCTTAGAGGCCACACCTCCTTCAGGTTTCCCCCTAAGGGTGAAAGGTGGGTAGACAGACCAGAGCTTCTGAAGGGTCCACCTGGGAAGACCCCCCCCCCCAATGCAGGGCACATCCAGAATGCGTGGAAATTGGGAAAACTGCCTCTCCCTCGGGGTGGAAGTTACCATGACAATAAGGGAGTCTGACGCCCTGGGAAGAGGACTATGGAGATGAGCTGGGAGGTTCAGAATTCCTGTGGGCCCTTGATCCTACCTGGAAGGGATGGAGATGGGGTAGATGAGCCTCTAGGACCCGAGCGAGGTTCAGTCCTGGCCCTGTTCCAGATCCCTGGGAGGCTCAAAGCGTCTCGTTCCTCGGGAAAGCCGGCTGTCACCAGCTGCCAGCCACGAGGTGCGAGGCCTCTCCTCTACTGTGCCGCAGGATGGGTCCCTTGGGGCTGATGGTGGCTCTAGCCTTGCACCTGGCAGTGTGCTCCCGTCCGCACCGGGACTACTGCGTGTTGGGCGCTGGTCCTGCGGGCCTGCAGATGGCTGCCCTCCTGCATCGCGCCGGCAGGGACTACCAGGTATTCGAACGCGAGTCCGCACCTGGCAGCTTCTTCACTCGCTACCCGCGCCACCGCAAGCTCATCAGCATCAACAAGCGGTACACAGGCAAGGCCAACGCCGAGTTCAACCTCCGCCACGACTGGAACTCTCTGCTCAGCGATGATCCACACCTGCTCTTCAGACACTACTCCCAGGCTTACTTCCCCGACGCCAGCGACATGGTGCGCTACCTGGGTGACTTCGCGCAGCGCCTGGGGCTCCATGTGTTATACAACACAAACATCACCCACGTGACTCTGGACAAGGATCCTCAAGCCTGGAACGGCCATTACTTCATTCTGACGGACCAGAAAGGTCAGGTTTACCAGTGCAGGTAAGGAACCTCCGGACACAGCTGGATTGGCCTCGAGATGGGGGGAAATGAGAGAAAAAGGCCACCCGCCTTGGGGCTATTCCCAATGGGGCTTAGTGCCAAGATTTGGTACAGCCAGAACTTCTTTAAGGTACGTCCTTACAAAGCTGTGTCTGAGTATGTCTGGAAAAATCTAGCAATTGCCAAGCTCTGTTGCCTTCACCATGATCCTCTGGTGTTAGGAACTGCATGTGAGCATAGTTTGTGCCCAACAACCCTTGACACTACTCCACTACATTTTCATCCACAGGCCTCTAGCTCTAAAACCATGCAGTCAAGTTATGAAACACACATATACACAAATCTCATATTTTAAGTAAGTTTGCAAGTCATGTTGGACCATAATCATAGCTGTCCTGGATCCCATGTGGCCCAGAAACCATGGGTTGGACACATCTGATAGTTTTCTAAAATAGGTGTCCCCAAAACCCATGCTGAGACAAGCAGGGCGAAGTGTCCAAGCAACACCAGACACTAGCTAGTAGGATTACAGAACAGAATCAGAGCAAAAGGCCCTACAAGCATGGCTTGTTACTTTGCTTTGGTTTGGGAGACATTATGTGGGCGCCTCAAACTTATTCAATCCTTACAAGATGTTCCCTAATACTCATTTAGCGGGCACAGATCTGAAGCTCTGCTCTGAAGACCTTCATCAACACACTGTGTCTTACCACTAAAATATGGGGCTGCATTTGGGCTGGGGTTTGCTAACACCTAAACCTGTGTTCTATTTGCTACTCCATGTTCCCTCCCTGGCTGCCAGCTTCACTCCTAACTATTGGTCATCTGTTCCTGCAGCTCAGGAAAAAGGAGGGGAGGGTGTTGACTGGGATTCTTGGATTTTAGGTAGCTTCACTGGAGTAGAAGGGAGTGAGGAGCGGAGAGGAAAGGGGCCAGAAAACAAAGGTGTGTTTGCTGTATGCGTCCCTTGTGGCCCAACTATTCTGCAGCCTGCAAAAATCCACCCGATTTTAATCCCTGCCAGCATAGAGAGCAGAGCTGGACATGGTGGCACACATGCCCATAACCCCAGCATAAGGGAAACTGAGGCAAGAGGACTGCCAGACCCAAGGCTAGTCCAGGCTCCCAAAGGGACTTTGGAATCGGGCCCTTTTGTACTCAGATTGTGGCCCTCCTGCTTTGAAGAGTTCTGATGCCCTGACCCACGGGGCCCCATATGTCCTTCCTCATGAAACAGGCCAGGGAAATCCAGCTGAGGAATGGGAAGATTGGGGTGTAGATAAGATAAAGGCACCAGCACAGTGTGGATAGAAGATGTGTATGCCTGGCTTGCAAGTCCCGAGAGGAACCTGAATGCCAAGGTAGAGTACATCCCCCTGGGGAAAACTCGCCTCGTCGCTGTGTTAAAAATTAAAAGAGATGGTTTTGGTTTATCATAGAATCAGCAAGCAAACGTAGTCCCCAGGTATGGTATCCTTCCAGTAAAGCAAGAAGGATTGTGGGTAGCTTGGAAAGAGGCACACTGATGTGGGTCAGTAAATAGAGTCAGTGGGTATAAACATCTGAGTGGCCACTGAAAAACTGAGTCATTTTTCTGTGTCCCCACCTGCAGCGTCCTGCTTGTAGCCACTGGTTTGGCAGTCCCCAAACTGGTTGACTTCCCTGGCTCTGAATATGTGGAGGGGTACGAGTCTGTGTCTGTGGACCCTGAAGACTTTGTGGGCCAGAGTGTGTTGATCCTGGGCCATGGGAACTCTGCCTTCGAGACAGCAGACAACATCTTGGGTGTCACAAACTTTGTTCACATGCTGAGCCGTTCCCGGGTTCGGCTCTCCTGGGCCACCCACTATGTTGGAGATGTCAGGTACGTATGCCACATCCCTGTTTGCATGTTCTGTGCCATACATCCTGTGGTAATCTGTTCCCTGATGCTATGAGAAAATGCCTGCCGCTGCGTGAGTTCATGATTTCAGAGGCCAGCAGAATGTTCCACTCTCACCTCATGGCAGACAATATCACAGCAGCAGGCACATATTGGGACAGTAAGGTCGCATAACAGGATGGGAAGCCAGAACAAGGGAGTGGCCAGGCTCCTGTCCATAGCAAACCTCTCCCTGGAACTTACAAGGGGGGGAGGGGAGGTCCCAACAGAACTGCCTTAATCTCTTCTGAGGGCATTACCCAGTGATCTGCCACTAGTCTCCACCTCTTAAGGATCTACCACTGGGGCCTGGTGAGTGCTTGACGCCCAAGGCTCCACCTCTTAAGGATCTACCACTGGGGCCTGGTGAGTGCTTGACTCCCAGGTACTAAAGCTCTGGGGTTCGGTCCCCAGCTCCACACAAGCAAGGTGAGCTGACACACACCTGTAGTCTCAGCTCTGCCCTCACGCAGTAGAAGCTGGAGGATCAGAGTCCAAGGTCATCCTTGGCTACCTAGTGAATTTGAGGCCAGCTTGGACTAATAGCACCTTATCTTTACCAAAAAAGAAAGAAAAAAGAAAAGAAAAAGAAGTTCACAACCTCCTGGTGTTACCTCTATGGGGATTAAGCTTCCCTTGGGTTAGAAAGCCTCAGATGTGGGAGTTTCCCCACCCTCAGCTGCACCAGACAGCCCTTCTGATCCTCTTTCTTCTCTTGCCTGCTTGTGGGACCCCAGAGCCATCAACAATGGCCTGCTGGACACCTACCAGCTGAAATCACTGGATGGTCTCCTGGAATCGGACCTGGAGCATCTGGCCCTCGTGAAGGACAGCAAGGGCAAGTTCCACATCACCCTAAAGTTCCTTCTGGAGAATTACAGCAACCAGAGTGCCGACTCCATTCCCCTCCCCCAGGATGACAATGACAACTTTGCCATGCGGGTGGCCTATGACCGTGTCATCCGCTGCCTGGGCTGGAAGTTTGACTTCTCCATTTTCAACCAGTGAGTCTTAAGTGGGGTGGATGTGGGGACCCCCCCAGCAACACCTTCAGACCTCCCTGGGGACATGATAGGCTTCAGGAACGCAGGAGGAGGGTACCAGGGGTCTTGTCCTCAGCAGCTCTTGTTTCCTAACAACCATTCTCCCTGGCAGGTCCCTCAGACTCTCTTCAGGGACTGAGTTCAGCAAGAAGTACCCACTGATCAAAGCCAGCTATGAATCCAAAGGAAGCCGGGGTCTTTTTATCCTAGGGACCGCTAGCCACTCAGTGGACTACCGGAAATCTGCTGGAGGCTTCATCCATGGATTCCGATACACAGGTAAGCCTGGCTAAAGACCCAGCATCGTCCCAGGGTTCCTGACTTCCAAAAGCGAATCTGGAGAGTCGCCTAGAAGAAGCAGGATAGTAGATACACAGTAAGGGTGGCTGTGACATGCTCAGCCCCATGAAGTTAAAGTGTGTTTGAGGGGATGGGTCGTCTTAAGATATGCCAGTCTCACAGGGCTGAATAAGGTAGTAGTGTGTGGACCCAGGAAGCAGCTCATGCACCCACAGTGCGGGCACACCTCAGTGAAAGTTCTAATATGATTTGTGCAAGACTTTCAGTAGTAAGAATGTCACTCTTCCTCTGTCTTAATAATGTTTGCCTGTAAAATAAATTTTTAAAAATTTAAATAATTTGAAGGCTGAGGACATAGCACAGTGGCAGAGTAGTCATCCAGTGTGCCTGAATCTGTGTTCAAGTGTCAATATGATGGTGATGATGCTGGTGAGTTGATTATTGCCTGAGAATAATCCCCAAGCAGAAACTGATACTTCGTGATGTTAAGGAAAAGCAGAAACAGGAAGTGAAGGAGAGGAATAGATTGACGCATGTAGAGCATCTTCTAGAGGCTGAGCACGTGTATCCCTAAAGATCTACCAGCACCGTGCGGCGGCTAGAAAGCCTTTGCTTTGCTTTCTCCTTTTTTTTTTTTTATTATGATACTGTGTGTGGGTGTGCGTGAGGGGGGTGCAGGAGTGTGTGCGTGTATTATGTATGTGCATGCATGTCTGTGTGTGTTTGTGTGTGTGTATGCACACTTGGACATGTGCTCAGAGCATTACCATGGCATGCATATGGAAGTCAGAAGACAGCTTGCAGGAGTTGGGCTCTCCTTCCACCATGAGCTCTGGGGCTCAAACTCAGTTTTCCAGCTTGCATATCAAGCGCTTTGACCCACTGAGCCATCTAGCCAGCACAGCCTCCCCGCCCCTGAGGAAACAGCTGAGGGCCAGAGAGATTTGCTTGTGTTTGATTTGGTTTCTGGTTTTTAGAAGGCGGTTTCTTCTGCCCTTTTCTCCTCTCCACGGAGGAAGCAGTGGACCGAAGCAGCTGAGTGGACTGTTTAGCTGTTAGCCACGTTGTTTATTGGGGGTTCGGATGCCATCAGCCTGGTATGGAGTTTGCTTGCAGGGCTTGCTTTGCATTCCGTGGATGTAGGATGGAGTCTGTTGTTGTCAGGAACCCAGGGGAAGCTGTCACTCAGGGGGCTGAACGTTGTTGGTCTGTTTATCCTCAGTCCCCAGTCCAGGGTCCACAGTGTTGAGGCCAGGGGAGAGAAATGACCTGTAAGAGGTAAGGATGGTAAGACAGCTGTGCTTGGATCAGGCTGTGATAGCCCAGGCAAGCCTCAAACTCCCAATCCTGCCTCAGCCTCCCTGGTCTGAGATTACAGATGTGCACTACCACATCTGGTTTGTGCTTTGTTTTCTCTGTGAAGACAATGAGGCAGAAGATGTGGAGATCAGAGGAGGGGCCCCTGCACAGATCTCGATGTAAATAAAGAATTGTGTGCTTATTGTAGAAATGGTGAAAAACACAAAACAGTACAAAATCTCTACTCCCTTACTGGGGTCACACATGTGCCACAGCGTCTTCGTCGAGGTCAGAGGACAGAAAGCCTTTGAGAGTAGGTTTTCTCCTTCCACAGTGTGGGACCTGGGGATTAAACTAAGGCTTGATGGCAGGTCAAGCCTGCCTACCTGTCAAGCCATCTTGCCAGCCCGATGAGTTTCCTTGTAGCATAAAAAAGTAAGATGTAGTAGCAAACTTAGCATAGATGGAGAGGTTCCTCCTGCCCTTCTGCATGGGGAGATTTTGCCCCCACTTCCAGGTTAGAGTGGGCGCTGTGTGGCTGACACAGCTGTCTCTGCTGGCTGATGCGTGAGAATGCGTCCCTGGCTCTCCTGGCAGGAGGCAGTGGCAAACACTTCTGAGCAGCCCTGGAGATCAGCTGCCAGTCTCCTAGTCTGTATCTTTGGAAGCAAAAAGATGTGACTGGGAGATCCTAAGAGGCTCACATCTCAGGTGGTGGCACCTAGAGAGGCCCTTTTAGCCCATGGAATGACCGCCATATTACCTGGCCACTGCTACATGGGCCACAACCAGACCCTAAGGACTCATCACATCCTCCTGTTTCCCTTTAGTTTGTTGGCTGTGTCACCTCTGGCTCAGGTTTTACTTCAGAACCCTCTCCTGCTGGCAGGGAAGGCTACAAAGTGAGTCCAAGGCCGGCCTGGGCAACTTAGACCCGTCTCAGAGAAAGACAAGGGATAGAATGTAGCTTAGAGACAGAGCACTTGTCTGACATGTACAAGACTCCAGGGTCCTTCCACAGCACCAAAAGCAATGAGGAAATCATCTCTGCGTTTGTTCCTTCATGGTTTCTCTTCCACCCCTTGGAAAGTCCCGTGCCTCAGCCTGCTGTCCCCTGCTCTGCAAAGGTCTTGCATTCTCAGGGTGCCAGGCTGTTCTCCATCCTCGGTCCCCCAAGTTTAAGCTCCTACAACCTTGTAAACTCAGCTTGGCCACTGGCTTTTTTCCTATGAGCAGTTGGTTTGTGGCCCAGCCTCGTTGCATTGGAATGTTTTGTTAACTTTGGAAGAACAAGTGATTGTATTGTGCCATTCCTTGATGGGCAGAGCAGCCCCAGGTGGGAAGGAAACCACCTCACTGCTGGCTTGGGCAGCAGTTCCCTCTACAAGAGATCTCAGAACAAGACAGTGATGGGTAGATTTGGGCTGAGAAAGACAGAAGCAGTCAGAATGTCCCTGAGGCCTTAGAGATGACTGCCAAGGAGGAGGGAAAGTTCTGTATCAAGATTGGATTTGCCTAGTATAAAGGATGACAGCTGGAAAACTTCCATGTACAGATAGCCTCAAGCAAGGGTAGACCACTCACGCCCAAATCCACCCCAGCCATACTCTGCCTGATACCCAAGAGACAGAATAGAGCAGGGTCCCTGATTGTATGTGACTATGAAAAAGGAATGTTTGCTCTATATATACATATATATATATATATATATATATAGGCTACATAGACTGTACATACTCTACATATACACATTCTATATATACTCTACATAGACTTTTGCTTTTAGCTCTCACTGCCACTGTTCCCAGGCCTAGGAGTGAGCCAAGATAAAATCTTGTCCCTTCCTCCCTCTGGCCATCTCAGTGCGTGCTGTCCACCGGCTGCTGGAACATCGGCACCATGGCATCGCCTGGCCGTCCACAGAGTACCCCATCACACAGTTGGCCAGCTCCATCATTCGGCGTGTAAATGAGGCTTCGGGGCTGTACCAGATGTTCAGCGTGCTGGCTGACATCATCCTGTTGAAGGAGTGAGTAGCCCTTCCCACTTCATCCCCCCCCAACCCTGCTTTACCCAATCACTGTCCCCCTTGCTTCTGGTGCTATTCTGTGTTAAGTGACCCAGTTGTTTCCTGGGCAAAGGAGGCCGGCAGAGGCTAATCTATCCTGGCAAAGAAGTCAGTGAGGTAAATGCCACAAGGTCTTCGAGACAGCCCATGTGTGAAGCCCAGATGATAGACATCTCTCTGCCTGGTTTGGGGGAGTTTTTTAAGCTCTGCACTTTCCTGCCTGGTCTACAGAAAGAGCACAGGTCCCTTGCAGCCCTGAGGGGTGAAGTTAAGGGTCCCCGCAGGCAAGGACCTGCTTGGCTCTTTTAGATCAAGTGATTACTGCCAAATCACAGGACACACAGGGCCTGAGGACATGGCAGGAGAAAGCAAGAGAGGACTTTACAGAAGACAGGCAGGTGAGACACAGGAAGACTCCTAAATCAGAGGACACCCCTCGATCCAAAGCTCTGGCTCCCCAACACCAAGTTCAGGGACATGGGGAGGTCAGGGTGCTCTTGCCAGGACCCAGGGCTTACTCAGCATCCTAGTCCTGTCACCCACAGTGGCCCAGCAGCTTCCCGGTGTAGTCAGTCTGCCCTCAGTAGCCACCAGCCATCCTTTTAAAAGGAGACCCACACTGTTGTCCCTGCCCCCAACTCCCCTGGGGCCAACAGCACCCTTCTCCATCCACTACAGCGTACATTCACCCATACCTCCTTAGCTCAAGCCCAGTGACCTTCCTCACCCCATTACTCTCGTCTCTACCTACAGGGACCAGCTTCTCCCCCACTTGCCTTCTCCCTGGAACACCCTTGCCCCTGGCATGCTCTCAGATTGAACAGAGCTTTCTGGAACCTACCTGCCCCAGATAGTCCAGAAGGCACGGCTGCCACAGTGGTATTATAGGGTGGCAGAATCCTGGTCAGTCCACAGCACTGCACCTGTGGTGAGCCTGTACCGCTCCCTCGTCCCACCCACAGGAACACTACAGCCTTTGAGTACCTGGAGGAGTTCCCTATGCAGATGCTAGCCCAGCTGGAGATGCTCACAGGGAGGACAGCAAGGCACGGGCTCTTTGTCATCAACATGGAATATGGAAAAAACTTCTCTGGGCCTGACAAGGACGTCTTCTATTATGACCGGTCCGTGGCACACATAGAGGATGCCTGGTTGTCTAACTTCCTTCACCCTGTCATCTACTACTACAGACACCTCCCCACCGGTGAGCTGCCCTCCACACTCCCTCTTCAGAGGGCTCTCCTTGGACCACTTCTGTCTATAAAGCAGTCACCACGAGGATTTCTGCAGCTGACAGAGGGAACACAGGGGACCCACATAAGCCACATATGGTCTCTGGGCAATATGCGGTGAAGGGGGTGCTGTCATGTTGTGGTTTCTCAAAGTTGGGGGAGGTGCTGCAGGTGAGTATTAAGAGAAATGGATGAGGGCAGGTGATATGAGTGGGTGGAAAGAGGCACTTTCTACGGAAGCCTGGAGACCCGGGTTCAAATCCCTGGGACCCACATTAAGGTAGAAGAGAACTGACTGCATAAATATGTCCTCTGACCTCCTCCACACGAGCTCTGTGACATGTGCGCCCACACAAACAACAGTAACAATAAACCAGACAAGGACAAGAACACAGTACAGAAATGCCAGGCCAGATTCACGGTTCTGCGCTCACAGCAGTTTGACCTTGACCATTTTACTTAACCTCTCTCTGAGCCCGGCTTCCTGATCTCCAGACTGGGATGATGAAAATCAGTTCATACAGGACAGCAAGGGATACAGAAGATTTGCCAGCAGCCCAAGGCCACAGCCTAGACACCATGCCTCTCAGTTCAGAGCTTGAAAGGTCTCAGGTTGACGAGGGTACTCCAGACAGGTGCTTGTTATCCTGGGGCTACGGAGACTGGAGCAGGCTTTCCACAAGCCCAAGGCCATCCTAAGATATATAGTGAGCTCCTGATCAGAACTAAGTGTAGTGAGACACCCTCTGTAATCTCAGTATCTGGGAAATAGAGGCAGAAAAATCCCTGGCTACTTGAGACCCTGCCCCCCCCAAACCCCCTAAAAAAAAAAAGAGGTGGCCCAGCTGGGGGTTGTTCCCAAGGGCAGAGGCAGCTTCAGAAGGTGGGGAGTGCAGATCTATAGTGAGCAGCTCGAACACTGGCCAACTAGGATTAGTCACCTCCTAGAGTCTGGTTTCCAGGGATGGTCAGTGTTGGTCCAGAGGCCTATGGGCTGGGCGCTTAGAGGGCAGGGTGAGTCCAGATGAGCCCTATGTGCTCACTGGTCCATGTAAGCACTCAGAAACCACAGGCAGCAGCTCTAGTTCCTCTTGAAGCTACATGAAGGTGGCTGGTGGCCAAGCTGACCACAGCCTGGCAGAAACACCACAGGGAGGCAATCATGAGAGCAGGGGGATGTGCCATCATGAAGGGCCTGGCCCTGACGCCCCCTTCCTCTCACAGAGCAAGATATGCGGTTCCGTCCTGCACAGTGGCCCCTGCCTCGGCCTGTGGCCATCCACCACATCGTGGAAGACTTCCTGACTGACTGGACAGCCCCAGTGGGACATATCCTCCCGTTGAGGCGCTTCCTGGAAAACTGTCTGGACACAGATCTGCGTAGCTTTTATGCAGGTAACCAAGGTCCCAAAAGGGCAGATGGTGGAGTGCCTCCCTTAGTGTTAGCATGCCTGGGTTTGAGGCCTAGCACAGGACAAGGAAGGGGGAAAAGAAGGCAGGAAAAAATGTAATGAAGAGCTAGAGACTACCAAAATGACCTAGAAGAGAGAGTAACAGAAATAAGCCAATACTTTTGTCCTTTAAACCCCTGGATGTTTTAAATGCAGTGCTTTCTCTATCGCTGAGAGATGTCAAACGGCTGTCAAATGTCTGACACCATGTATACCCACTTAAGTTAGAGACTGGCTCCAGAAAGTCAAAGAGCATCCTGCTTTATCCTGAGCCAGCTTTGAAATGATACTTTGGGATCTGACTTGCTACTGTGCGACCCCCCAGCCCTAATCAGCTCAGAATCTGCCTATCTCAGTTAACCCATACAGCAGAGCCAGAGCTCAGCACCCTCGCAGTTCCTACAGTCTGAGCAGCCAACCTTGATCATACAGAGCCCCGAAATGCCTAGAAAAGAGAGTCCTCAGCTTCAAACTGCCTGCCCATTCCCCAAGGCTTCAAGAGTCCACAAAAGTCCAGTGTATGTCCGCACCCCAAGTCACAGATGCCGCTGACGTATCCTCCCGGCCTTTGTTGGTGCCGAGCTGAGATGAATCCTTACAGCAGGCCAGCCGTCATTTAACCATGGCATGGCTGCTAGCTATAGCCTCAGCCTCGGCTGGATTGGTAACCCTGGGCACTGCAGAAGGGTCCCGTCATCAGAAGGGCATGCTGACTAAATGGCCACATAGCTGCCCTCACATCTATCCTCTTCTCTGCCAAGGCCTCTGCTGGGAATCAGGGGTGACACAAGACAGGGCACTGTGGAGCCCTTCTTATGAGAGTTAAAGGGAAGGGGGAAAATGAAGGAAAATCTTCCCCTAAAGATGTGAAGGACTCCAGGCTCTGACTTTCCGCCTTCTCACCCTGCCTTTAACTCTTTGCAAGCTGGGGGTCTGTTTCGTGGCTTGTTTCTCATTCAAAGCCACTGATGCTGTTTCCCATCCAGATCATGCAGGATGTGGTCCAAGAGCCCCAGTGAATGCCTGAGTGGATGGAACCAAGTCTCATATTATAGCCAGGGCCTTGGCAGATCCCATAATGAAGTCTCAATTAGATTTGGTGATGGCTGGCACTTTGGTGTCAGAACACAAATGTGTGTCCATGTGTGTTACGTTTTTCTGCACAAATGTAACATCTGTGTGTTTTATGTGATAGTCAGCATTACCACGTGGGCTCCTTTCCCCCGTCGAAGATGCAGTATACCACAGCCTTTAGCAGCTGCACACAAGGCGGGGCTTTTCCTTATTCTGAATAGAACTAGCACATTTTCACTTGAAGGAAATACTTCATGGCTTCCCTTTGGCTTTCACAAATCGTTGCGTCTCTGTTCTTAAGCTTTGAAGCCATTAGTAAACAGGGTAAGCTAAGATGGCCTAGCTTGCTTCCCACTGCTGCTATAAAACACCATGACCAAAACAACAAACAGCAACGTGGGGAGAAAAGGTTTATGAAAAGGTTTATTCCTCCCTCTGACACTTTCAGATCCGCTTAGCTTGCTCCAAGCACTTTCTTACGCAACCAAAGACGCCTGCCCAGGGATGCACCAACCACAGTGCTCTGGGCTCTTTAATCTCAGCGCTGGGGAGGCAGAGGAAGGCAGATCTTGAGTGTGAGGTCAGCCTGGTCTGCATTATGGGTTCCAGGATAACCGAGGCTATATAGAGAGATCCTGTCTTAAAAATAAAATAAAACACAAGAAGATAAAATAAATGGGGTCCACTTCCCAGATGACCCTGCCCTGTGTCCAGCTAACAAAAAGCTAACCAGCACATAAGGGTTACCCAACCCAGATACAGCATTCCACTGTGATGGCCCTACTGGTAGTGATGGCCACTAAGTGTGGGTAGTATAGAGTAGCACACACAACCTGCAAGTATGTCTACTAACTAGTGGGCAGCACGTATATAATATGTGGAAACCCAGGTCCCCAGCGTTTCCCAGCTCCTCTCAGTGCGTCTCTCCCCAGCGACCTGACACCGTCTTTCATCTTCACAGAGTCCTGTTTTCTGTTCGCTCTCACGCGCCAGAGGCTGCCGCCCTTCTGCCAGCAGGGGTACCTGAGAATGCAGGGCCTTTCAAGCACCGAGAGCCTTCGGCAGCATGGTGTGCAAAGCAGGCTCCTGCAGGACTACACAGCCATGGAGAACAGCAGCACGCGGCTTGGTGACCACTCCTCGGCTCCGGGGCCTCTGACTCAACCTCTTGACAGCAACAGAGAGGAGCTCTGAGCATCCTCTCCGGGAAACCTCAGGACTGTCACAGAGATAACAAACAGCCTGTAGAGTGTAGAAGGCTGGCATAAGGTCACATAGTGGTGCCCCTTCCTGTGCCATCCTTTGGTGCAAGGTCAAGAAGAGGGTGCCTTCTGTCAGGTATGAGATGCCATCCACATCCAGCTTGGACCATCACTGACTATGCTGGTCTTGTGTGTCTGCTTCTGGACCAACCAATCTCCTTTTCCTTGTGGTTCACTCTGCAGATGGGCTTAGCTCTACCTAGGGAACATCTCGAAGCTGAAGGCCCTCATTTCCATAGTGGGCATATTAGAGTGAAGGCTTAGAGTCTTGAGCAGTGGGGTAGACAGTTGGGATCTCTGTTCCCTAGCAATTATGGACCCCAACTCAGAAGCATCAAATGTCTCCTAGTGTCCTCATCCAGGAGGCCTGCCCCTGTGCCACCCTTTCTTTCCACACTGTCTCACCTTCCCTGGCACCAGCTCGCAGCAGGACCCCAGTCAGGCATCACAGGCCCAGGCGGCTGGTACGGGGCAGAGACAGGAAACTCCTGCAAAGTCATCTATCCAGCTGGCTTCTCAGGAGCAGAGCACCTCAGTGCTGCCCTATCCCCAAGATCACACTCCCAGGAATCAGCAGCCTGTGTGCAGCCTGTGTGTCCCTCTCCCACCTTGCTGTCTGGCATCCTGAGCCATGTCTTCCTTGAGATCGGCCTGGGCAGGTTTAAGATGCTGTGCCTGCTGCCTTGGGCATGGAAACGTTGGCACTTGCCCAGTTTTGGGCTACCCTGATGCTCCTCTTCCTTGCCTTCCCTCCCCAGAGTCCACACTCAGGTGACAGCTCAGCAAAGCCCCGAGGAAAAGCATGGCCCACTAGGGCAGCATGGTGACCACGTGATTTCCCGTAGCCCCACTGTTTCTCACCAGCCTTCTCTCAGTCTACACTGGAGGCCACTCAAACACCCAGGGACACAACCCAAAGCCCCTTCCTGGGATCATTCTCTTCTTCATGGGAGAGTCTTAGCTGGGTCCAAGCTCTCTTCGCCACCTGACCTTTGTAGCCTACTAGGTCCTAACAGGACAATTCAACAACTTCATGTCACCAGAAGGAACTGTGTATCCCTGAACCTACCTGGGGTAGTTTGCACAAGGCCAGACCCAGGATGTCAGTGTTGCCGTGTTTCATACAGATTGATTGGCAAGCCAAACTGGGATCCTGCCATCCCAGCCTCCTCTCCAAAGCATTTTCAAATGAGTCTTTGATTTAGCACTATGAAATCAAATCCTGTTCCTTATGTCTCGCCCTCCAGTCATCGAGGATGGCTGAGCCACTTGTTTGGTGCCTTAGCAAGTAGCTGGCTGACACCCTTGTATGAGACATCTGCTGCTTCCTGTCATTTGCCAGATCGTTGGTTCCATCAGAATAGCAGGCAGCCTTATTTGTTTTTAACACGGAGTATTCTGTTCTTGCTCAGTTGACTAGAGATGTCTTCTACTTCTCCCGCCCCACAGAGATTCCCTGGCCTGGCCTGGTACTTATTATGTAGCCCAGCCTGCACTTGGACTCATGGTGATTCTCCTGCCTCAGACTCCCAAGTATTTGGATTACAAGCTTGAATCACATAACCTTAAGATTTAGTTCTACTTATGTGTACTCGTATGTGTCTGTGTGGGTGTTTGTACATGAGTGCAGATACCCAGAGACCAGAAGAGGGTGTCAGAGCCCCTTAAAGCTGGAGTTACAGGAGGTTGTGAACCACCATGTGTGGGGGCTGGGAACTGAGCTCAAATCCTCTGGAAGAGCAGTAAGTGCTGAGCCAATTGTTCCGGGACCCCTACCCCATGACTATTTTAAGGAAGAGATTAAAAATAAGGCAAACTAGATGTGGTACACACCAATATCCTAGCATTAGGGTAGCCGAGGCAGGAGGATTGAGCTTTAAAGCCAGCTCAGGGTACATGGAGAGTTCCAGTATGAGCAACTTTAAAAAATCCTATATCAAAAAAAGAAACTTAAAAAAGGCAAAAATAACTGGGCATGGTGGTGTGCTCCTTTTATCTTAGCATGCCCAAAGCATAGGGTGGAGAATCTCTTGTGAACTCAAGGCCAGCCTGGCTGACACAGTAAATTCCAGGCCAGCCAGAGCTATAAGATGAAACTCAATAAACAGACAGACAGGAATAATCCTGATGGAGGAACTGGTTGGAATAAGTGAGTTACTTATTCCAGGGAGAGGACTTACGTAACTTCTCATGACCATCTCTTAAGGAGAGTCAGGAAGGGCTGCTGAGTATGCCTACATATGATACTGCTTGCCACATGGCACTGGGCGAGAAGGGGCAGCAGCTGCTTGTAAGTACGATGACAGGAAACCACAGTGGCTCTGCCGGGGCTGTGGGACAAGGTTCTTTATTCCTCTTTTGATCAAATCTGTGTTTGCTTTTCAAATGTGATTATATGCTACTGAAATAAAAATACATTTATTTTTTAGACAATTTCTGCTCTTGGATTTTGGGATTGCTGGAAAGGAGCAGACGCGGGAGCCCTTGCAGGAGGCTGAGCTCTGCTGTACTGGTCCCTGTGGTGTCCAGAGTGGGGGTGCCCGGGAAGGAATCATTAGAGGGAAAGGAGCATCACACATCGGGGTGCAAGCGTGCCCAGAGGCAGAGTAGGTAGAGACACTTGTAACCCTAGCACCTGGGAGGTGGGAGGTAGAGGCAGGAGGATCAGAAGTTCAAGATCACCCTGGGATACAAAAGATACCTTTTCTTTAACGACTTATTATGTATTTTGTGCACATGGGTACTTTGTCTGCGTGTACATCTACACTCTAAAAAAAGGTCATCAGACAGGTGTGAGCTGCCATGTGGGTGCTGGGAATTGAACTTGGGACCTTTGGAAGGGCAGTGAGTACTCTCAACCACTGAGCCAGCTCCTATAAAAGACATCTTGAGCTCTCGGTCCCATATTGAACTCGAGTTGGAAGAGGCGAGTCCAGTCTCAAAATGGAGGATTCTGTGAAGCCTGGTGCCCATTTAACGGTGAAGAAAATTTTTGTTGGTGGTATTAAAGAGGATACGGAAGAATATAATCTGAGAGACTACTTTGAAAAGTATGGCAAGATTGAAACCATAGAAGTTATGGAAGACAGGCAGAGTGGGAAAAAGAAAGGATTTGCTTTTGTAACTTTTGATGATCATGACACAGTTGATAAAATTGTTGTTCAGAAATACCACACTGTTAATGGGCATAATTGTGAAGTGGAAAAGGCCCTTTCTAAACAGGAGATGCAGTCAGCTGGATCTCAGAGAGGTCGTGGAGGTGGATCTGGCAACTTTATGGGTCATGGAGGAAACTTTGGAGGTGGTGGAGGAAACTTTGGTCGTGGAGGAAACTTTGGTGGAAGAGGAGGCTATGGCGGTGGAGGTGGAGGCAGCAGAGGTAGTTACGGAGGTGGTGATGGTGGATATAATGGATTTGGAGGTGATGGTGGCAACTATGGTGGTGGCCCTGGTTACAGCAGTAGAGGAGGCTATGGAGGTGGTGGACCAGGATATGGAAACCAAGGCGGTGGCTATGGTGGTGGAGGAGGAGGATATGATGGTTACAGTGAAGGAGGGAATTTTGGTGGCGGTAACTATGGTGGTGGTGGAAACTATAATGACTTTGGAAATTATAGTGGACAGCAACAATCAAATTATGGGCCCATGAAAGGGGGCAGTTTTGGTGGAAGAAGCTCAGGCAGTCCCTATGGTGGTGGCCATGGATCTGGAGCTGGAAATGGTGGATATGGTAGCAGAAGGTTTTAAAATAAAACAGAAACGGCTACAGTTCTTAGCAGGAGAGAGAGCGAGGAGTTGTCAGGAAAGCCTGCAGGTTACTTTGAGACAGTCGTCCTAAATGCATTAGAGGAACTGTAAAAATCTGTCACAGGAGGAACGATGATCCACAGTCAGAAATGTTACTGCAGCTGAAACAGGAAACCCTTCCTGTTCAGGACGGTCATAGCCACAGTTTGCAAAAAGTGCAGCTATTGATTAATGCAATGCAGTGTCAATTAGATGTACATTCCTGAGGTCTTTTATCTGTTGTAGCTTTGTCTTTTCCTTTTCATTACATCAGGTATATTGCCCTGTAAATTGTGGTAGTGGTACCAGGAATAAAAAATTAAGGAATTTTTAACTTTTCAAAAAAAAAAAAAAAAGACATCTTGAATCCCAGCCCTTGGGAGGCCTTGGAGAAGCAGCTCAGCTTCTGTGAGTTCAAGGTCAACCTGGTCTACATAGGGAGTTCTACACCAACAGCTACATAATGATAGGATGTCCAGGCTGAGGAAGTGAGTGTTTGACGCACTCCTCATGTGGAGTCTGAACTCACTGAGACAGCACAGCATGAACATCCTTGGAAACATCTCTCAAATGGTAGGAAATCAGAGATATCCCACCCCCACCCCCTGGGCCGGTCTCCAGTGCCCTGGACAGCACCAAATTCTTTCTGTCTGACAAAGGTCTCTGAGGTCTACCTGGAAACCAGCTGGCCAAAAAGTAAATTTGGAGCTTGGGGATGTGGCTCAGGTGGTAGGATGTTTGCGTAAAACACACAAAGTCCAGGAATCATGGCAGTCCAGCATGGTGGCATACATCTGTAATCCCAGTATCCTTAGAAGGCAGAAGCAAGAAGATTCAAAAGTCAAGGCCAAGCTCAACTATACAGTGAGTTTGAAGCTAACCTAGAGCGCATTAGATGATATTTCAAAAAAAAAAAAAAAAAGCCACATAAGCCAGGTATAATGTTATAGGTCTATAATTCTCATTAAAAGAAGGAAAATTAGTAGCTCAAAGCCAACCTCAGCTATATGTGAGTTTGAAGCCACCCTGAACTACATGAGACCTACCTCAAACTGCAACAGGCCCCAGACCTTAGCACAACTGACTCCATGATATTAGTACCATTCAGGCTGTAAAACTCAGTATGTTGATAGTACCATTAGCCAAATGAAGACCAAAACCTAATCTATTAAAGTACATAGTTATGGGAAAGTCTCTCAATGTACTAACCTTGCTTTTTAGCCTCTGTAGTTTCAATTCTGGATAACTGTTCTTAACTCAAGTACATCAACCCAGAACATGTTTTTTTGTGCTTAACAGCTTGTCCTGAGAAAGGTTCAGTGCTACATTGGGATCCTGAACACCCATTATAGTCAGTGGCCAGCTAATAAAGACTTTCTGTTGGCTTAAACCCACGTCTGAGCAGTCATCTGTTGTGACTGACTACCCCACAGTAAAACCACACACACAAGAAATCATGTGGCACAGAACTGAGAACTTCCTACAATCACAGGTGACCTTAAACATGGTTCCTACCTTAAGCAAACCATGTAACTGTGACATCTGTGTTAATAGTTAACTGCAAGTCACTGCTATTGAATGGTATGACATTAAGGAAATAGAACGCTGCCCCTTAGTGTCATTTAATCAAGAGTGAGATCGGCCTTGGCTTCATGCTCCCTGTGGTATGAGTCTGAATGATTTGAGCCTACGTAAAGGCTGCCCTGTGGATCTGGCCCTGTGTCTGACTCTGCCTTATACGTCTGCTTCGCTCTCTTCGTGAACACTGCAGAGCTGTTTGAAGCGGGAAGGAATGAGGCACCTTTCAGAAATCTTTAACAGAGTTTTACAAGGGATTAAGTCACTGGCTCCGACTGACCCAGAAAACAAACACTTTTACAAACACCACTGTTTTTCAAGCACTCTCTGTAGATTGTGGTCAACATTTATGGATATTTTTATAAGATTGCTTTCTTCCAATAGTCACTGTTTCCAGTGAATATCATAACTTACACTACTCTCCTAATGAGCATGGGAAAGTACTTATGATACAGCTATTCACTCGTTTAGGTTGTAAAGGCCGGTTACATGGAAATCCAAGGCAAGTTACGTTGTTAACATTGTTCTCCTAAAGGCGGGTGAAGCAAGCTGGCTGAGTACACGGTAGGATGGCTCTCGAGTGGGTGGCCACTAGGTGTTGAGGTTCCAGTTCCCTACAATGTGAAGAGCCATTTTTAACATAATGCTTGGCCACAGCTCCACCCTGACAGAGCCTGAGGAGAGGCCCTGAGCTAAAACCACCCAGGCAAGCCGCTACAGATTGATTACAGAAACCTGGGGACAGGCTGTTAAAGATGGGAAGATGTTGCAGAGTAGCTGATGACCAATACATGCGCCACAAGGATTCCATTCCCACCAGAACCACATGCAATAGAGGAGACTGTCCTCACTCTTCAGAGAGGGACCAAGGCTGAGAACAGCCACACAGGAGACCATAGTGGGGTCCTGGGAAAATGTCCTGCAGACAGGCAATCCACTCAAGAGTGGCAACTGTCAGTCACTCTTATTTTGCTGTGACAAAAGCAATTATCAGGACAAAAGTGTTTTTGTTTGGGTTGGGTTGAGTTGATGTGGGGGTGGGGGGACTGGCCTGCACTGGTGTCTGTACACCACTGTACCGGGTGACCATGACAGTTAGAAGAGGGCATCACATCCCCTGCAACTGGAGCTACACATCATGAGCCATGTGAGTTGAACTTCAGGCCTCTGGAAGGGCAGCCAGTGCTCTTAACTGCCATCTTTCTAGCTTCAAAGGGCTTTGGTTTTGATTCACAATTTGGGGGTATAGTCAGTCGTGGTGGTTAAGGCCTCTAAAGTATGAGACCTGGGTCACATTGCATCCCCAATTAGGAATAAGATAGAGCTAAATGCTGGTTCTCTGAGGCTCACTTTCTCCTTTTATTCAGTTTAGGAACCCAGCCCATGAGGCTGGAGAGATGGCTCAGCGGTTAAAAGTACTGATTGCTCTTCCAGAGGTCCTGAGTTCAAATCCCAGCATCCACATGGTGGCTCACAACCATCTGTAATGATATCTGATGCTCTCTTCTAGTGCATCTAAAGACAGCTACAGTGTACTTACATATAGTAAATAAATCTTAAAGAAAAAAAAAAAAAAAAGAACCTAGCCCATGGGCTACTGCTACCATATTCTGGGTTGGGGTCTTCTGTCCTCCTTAAACCTTTCTGGAAATGCCTTCAAAGACTCATACATTTCGATGATGAAGATTAACTCTCGTGGGAGCCGAGTCCTTACCATTCTCCACATGGGTTTCCTTCACATGCACATTGGCTGAGGATTCCTTTTCCTTTTGTGTGGTGCTGTGTTTTTATGTTTGTCTGTTTTCTTTCATTGGATTTGTTGGGTTTTTTTTTTTTCTCACCAACTTTCATGGAGTTTTGGGGTTTGTTTTTAAAATTTCATTTATTATTTATTTGTGTACACGGGCACGCACACAGCAGCAGACGTGTGACGATCAGGACAACTTGAGGGAGTCAGTTCTCCCCTCCGACCAGCCAAGTCCCCGGTACTGAACTCAGAGCATCAGACCCGGCAGCAGACACCTTTATCCACAGAGCCATCTTGCCAGCTCAAGAATTCTCAAACCTGAGAAGACAAATGGTTCCCACGGGGGTGGGGGTATGAAGGGACAACTGGGTGATATTGATTACACAGCAGTTGCCAGATGAACCCTCTTTTCCACAAAGACATGGTAGGTGAATGGGAAGGGGAGACCCATAGACTCGGAACATCAGCCCTTGACAGGCTTCGGTCTCAGCGCCCTCAGCTCTGCAGCCAATTAGAACATCAGCCACCAAGCCAAACTGGATTCTTCTCTCAGAAACTAAGCATCTTTGCACTGTGAGTGCTTATTTTTAAAAAACACAGGGGAAATGCTGACTGGATAAAGATCTCTGTCAGACTACAGGCTTTAAAAAAGCACTGAATTCAATCTGGCATCCCAGACGGGATGTAAATCTGCTACCGGGCAGAGCTGATGGGCAAGCAGGAGACGCTGCAGCCCGAGCGCACCATCCGACCAATCCATCAAGCCGAAATAAAAAATAGCACGCAGCAGATGCACTTCGGCAAGGAAGAAGGAACAACAGGCAACCCTGTCTCGCTCCTTCCTCTGGGCTGCATAAACAAGGCTGCGTGCTGCTTTGCTCTCCACCACAGAAGCGCCCACTCGGTCTCATCACAACAGCTTCCAAAAGTCTGTCACCCGCTTCTTCATTTCTCTCAGAGATGCTATCACCGCTAACCTAGTCTCTCAAGAGGGTTCAAATCGCCAGGAAATAATTGGATGCAAAAACCCCTAAGGAAAAGACAGTGGTGAAATAGCTCAGCTCTTTTATGTGGTGTTGTCTGGCTTCGCAGTTCTGAAACAAAGTGACAGCCAAAATGCATGACAAGACCCCCTACCACCAGCTGCATGAAGTTTTAGACAAGTGTGCTGGGAGAAGTGCCCAGAAGTCCTTCATCTTATGCACTGCAGTGGTTTAAATATGCTCTAAAATGTATCCTCGCTCTCACCTTGAATTTTGGTAGGCCAAAGGACAGAGGTAGAAAACGGTTACTCTGCCCAGCTTTAAGTGATTGACAGCTCCTGTCTAGGCACCAAGTAGCACCCTGTGAGGAAGCCCCACGGAGAGAAAGGCCCACAGGAACAGGGGTGAGGCACCTGCTGAGCTGCCAGCCAGCTCCACAGCAGCCCATGGGTGAGCTCCATGGAAACAGGCCGACCCTCCGGCTCACTTGCCTCTTCCTACTGCAGAGGCTCTCAACCTGTGGATTGCGACCCGTTGGCAAACCTCTGTCTCCAAAAACATTTACATTATGGTTCATAACAGTATGATTCATGATCTGTAAGTCTCAGTACTTTGGGAGGCAGGAGAATTGCTGGAGGGCCAAGGACACCCAGGAGTACAGAGCAAAACCTTGTCTCAAACAAAACAAAACGTTAAAATAGGGCATGGGCCTGGACAGTAAGGCTGAGGTGAGGGCCACAGACTGCTGCTCCTGTTCTTCGCTCTGAAGACCCGGCCGTTCTGCACGAGCAGCGGTGCTCCAGAAGAGGACTGATGTGAAGCCTGCTGGGCTGGCTTGAGTCACTCCCTAAGGCAGAGAAAGGGAAGAACCCTGGTTGGAAGCGGCTCCCGTTCTCCAGCTCAGCCCTTCTCTGCCCACAGCTGCCTCCTGATGAAGGACCTGAAAGGAGGAGCACGCTAGGCGAGATCTGGCAGAGAGGAAGGAGCGTGCCCCTCTTCTCCTCGAAGCTGAAGGTTTGCCTTGTCCTGCAGAGTCCCAGCCACCAGCCCTGACCCCAAGTAACACGCAAACAACCTGGACCCGGAACCAGCCTGGTGGCCAGGCCACCTCCATCATGCTTGGCACTGGAAGGACATTGTGCAATATCTGGGAACAGTACACGAGTCACAACTGGCATGAAACTGGCTTAGATTGTTCTGCAGTGGAGATAAAAAACATCAGAGGTGTTTCTATCTAGGCCAAGAGAGGCCCTCTGATTCCTTCACTCTAGAGGCAGAGGCAAATGGATCTCTGTGAGTTCAAGGCCAGCCTTGTCTACATAGAGAGTCGCATGCCAGCAAAAGCTCCATAGTGGAACCCTGTCTCAAAAATCAGAGTTAAAACAAAACAAACGTCCTCTAGGGGCACCGCTGCAGGTGCTCAGCCACCCGCAGTTTTTGTTTGCCTCCTTCGTTTTCTCAAAGTTTCTCCTTCATACCCTGACATCTTTCACTGTCCCAGTCACTGAACTGCAACTGTCCTGTAGCCCTGTCCTCCGCAGTCCAGCTCTGCAGGGTTTTAGGAAGCAGCGCCCTGCCAGCTTCTCCAAGGGGAAACCATGAGTACCACAGCGCCATCGTGTGGAAGCTTTGCTCAGGGCATGCTGCAAGGGTACTGTGCTTCGAGGCCAGGCAGCGTCACCCTCCCCAGCTTAGCCTCAGATGGCCCGTGCTGGCTGGCAGGACTTTGGTGGCTGGGAGAGGAGGCAGCACTCTAGAGCCAACGCAGAGTCTTCTGGGGGCGAAACAGCATCATTGAGATGCCACCCCCAGTTCTCTCTGTATCCCAAGAAGCTTCTTGATTTCCACATGTCTCCGTGTCTTCCTCCAAACGAAGGTTGTGGCTTCCATTGCTCCTGTTTCATACAGCGGCAGGCTGCAATGAATTAAGCATGCAAGGGGCTGACAACAACGTTAGGCGTTCCTCTGCTAAAGCTTTAGTATGTTGGGACATTTAAACTCTGAGCATAACCTAAAGGATGCCATCTCAGCATCTATGAGAATAATCCTTTTTGGTCACAAAGCAATGTCATACAGCAACAAATGCCACACACAGCACAGCTGGTCACACCTGGCACATTCTGGTGTTTTCGGCTCCATTTTGTTTTGTGGGAGATGAGGTCCCATGTAGCCCAGATTGGCTATGGACTTTAAGCTGACCACATTGATTTCCCTAATGCTCATAACTCAATCTGAAAGACAGTTCTAGCTGTCTGTCCTGGTTCCCTTCCTCTGCTTCAAGCTTATGCCCTGAGGGGGACGGGTGAATGTACATAGGACATAGGTACCACCAAACACCTGAGGGCTGTTTGGCAGCCTGCTGAGAGCTTAACCTATGTCACAGGCTGTCAGCCTGCTAGAGAAAAGGGAGCTGACATCATGCCAGCTCCCGGATCCTGCCATTCTTAAAATGTCACAACCTTTTTTGTTCCCTGAGACAGGGTTTCTCTGTGTAGTCCTGGCTGTCCCGGGACTCTCTCTGTAAACCAGGCTGGTCTCAAACTCTGAGATCCACTTGGCTCTGCCTCCTGAGTGCTGGGATTAAAGGTGTGCACACAGCCGCTCATAAAAGTCATGCTGTTCTCAGAGGAGAAGTGCCGGGCTATTAAAGGTGAGGAGACTATCAAACAGACATAAACAGGACTACTGGCCCTGCTTTAGAATTCAGACTGTGGATCAAGCAAGGAAATTGGCTCTCAAGAAACTGCTCTGAAAACCGCTGAATAAGATGGGTAGGTGGCTGGGGAAGAGAAAGTGCTGGAGACAGAGAAAAGCAGATATGGAACTGGGAGGGGCAAGAGCACCCCAGCCAGATGGCTCCTGGCATTATCAGCAACAGCTGCAGCAAGAGGCTGACCTCAGAAGCCCAGGGATCTGGGTATCCCACCGTGGGTGGGTTGTCATCCTGGATGAGGGCAGAGGCTAAGACAAGTGGTCACACAAGGCAGAGGGACCACTCTGTCCCATATCTGATCCCATCTGCCTTCAGTGGCCAGGAGACTCTCGGTGGAAGGCTGACATGGCAGTGGCTGGCTAGACCGAGTCTGCTTGTTTCCCATACTCTGTTCTGGAGGAAAAGCCTGCACAGCACTGGGACTTGCCAATTGGACAGAGGACAAAACAGAACAGGATGTGGCCAAGACGGGCCGGATGAGAGCATGACAGTGGGTTTTGGAAGGGTACATGGGCCGTGGAATGCAGTGAGGAAAATGGATCTGAAGGTAGAACTTAATTTGGGTCACTGCTGCACCTCTTAGAGTCAGCTCCTAGTGTCAGGCTCTGAGGCAAGTAATGGAGATAGGCCCTGCAGTGTGGGAGGCACAGACTTCCCTGTGCTCGCAGATGAGCACTAAAGAAACCAAGAATGCTGAACACGGAGGGAGAGATGTATATATAACCTGTCTTCTACCCAGAAGGCTGGGAGTGGAGGTGGCTAGGAGCAGAGGTGGTGACCTCTGCACTGTCTGATCAAGACAGTACCAGATCCTCCCCCAGACCCTTAAGAAGTCACATGTAGTCATCTATAGAACCCATCTTTGTGGAAGACATGACATGTACTTTACAAAATATTTCAATGTAGTCATTCTTAAGCTTTATTGTGCACCTGGAAACTTTCACCCAGTTGTGTTGTACTTCAATATGCCTAAAATAAACCACCCAGCGTCGGACTCTCAAAGTTTGATTTAACACCAGCTACTGAGTCATGTTGAACTAGGCTGCCTTCCTGGCTCACAGAGATCACAGATCATTGCTCCGGAGGCCGTGGTGTTTGCAGAGACTTACACACACTTCAGGGCTGACGAGAGATTGAGAAATAAAGACGCTGGAGCTGGGGATATAGCTCAGTTGACAAAGTGCTTGCTTTGCTCAGTCCCAGCACCACATAAAACCTAGTCAGGTTAAATGAGACTCTATCTGAGAAAGGAAAAGATGTGGGGGAGATGGAGAGAGAACAGAGGTAGAAAGAGGAGGGGGAAATGGAGGTAAGAAGACAGAGAGGGGGAGAGAGGGAAGAAAAAAAAAGGAACATAACAAAACAAACAGAGACTGGTAGCTGACGGTTGCCAAGAGGAGAGTTGACCTCCACCAGAGGAGACAGAAGGGATCCAGAGACAACGCAGAATCTAGAACCTGATAACACTTTTCTCAAATGGAGAGTTCTGGGAAAGTCTTCCAGTCCCAAATGCAGAACACAAAGACGCCTCAGCAAACCACTAATTACTGAAAGAGTGAGTTGGAATGGAGTGGTAAATAGAGTTCTGCCCATTTTCCGAGTGGGCACGTCATATATCCCCTCTGACAGAAACCACTTGCTGAGATGTGCAAAGATTCTCAACTTAGTGTCTACTGAACGGCCTCTCTGGGTTTGGCGCTGTAGCAGGTTGGCACTGAGCATCCGCAGATGAGTGACAACCACAAGTCTCTACTCTCAGAAAGCAAGGTGGGTTACAAAGCAAGCAGGAGTGAGAAGGAAGCAACACTATTCAGAGAAAATAATGTGAGCAGGTGCTCTAAGTACTCAGACACAAAGTTCAAAGTGAACAGCAACTGTTCCCAGACTGTAAGAAGCTGGAATATTGGTTAAAATGTGCGTAAATGAGGGACTCGCAACTCACGCCAGTGGGAATGGAGGGAAAGGACCAGGCACAAGCTTCCCAGATGACACTTCACCTTGGATACTGCTTCCTCAACAGTTCCAAAGAAGGGCTTTAGAAGTACCACCAGCACTTGGGGGCCGAGTGACTTGCTCAACCATAAGAAGTTAGGTTGGGCAGAAAAGAACCAAAGACCACAGAATAACCCCTTAATCTCACCCGCGCGCGTACACACACACACACACACACACACACACACACACACACACACACACGACAGGACCTCACGTAGTCCCTATGTAGTCAAGAATGACTTTGAACATCTGAGCCCTCCGGGGTTCTGGGATTCCGTGTGTGTCATCACACCCGGTTTACTTGCTATTGAGAACCCAGGCTTTGGGTGTGCTAGGCAGGCACCCAATAGAACCCCAGCCCGGTTAATACTAAGCTTCTGAGGAACAAAGTTTCCTCAGCATTAAAGTGAACACAGCCTTCCAGCCCTACCAAGAGTGGGCAATGCCAAGAAAGCGCAATACAGCAGGAACTTGTCCCAAAGCCACTCCTTCCTTCCCGCCCTCCCTCACTGGTCCCACACATCTTCCGGTCCCTCCCCCAAGATCTCATCCCTTCCGGTCGCGCCCGCCTCGGCCATATTTTTTTCCGTCATCCTCATTGGTGAAAAATGCCGAGCCGCCCCCAAAGTGCAGAGAAACGACATCTGGATAGTTTTTACCGGAAATGACGCTAGGTCCGCCCCTGAGGAAGTGACAACAAGAGTGCCCTTGACGGGCAGGCCGGCTGGGCTCTGCGTCCCACTGCTCACGCTGCCGGGAGGTAGGAGCTCCGCGGGTTGGGCTGAGCCGTGGTGACATCGCGCTCCTATTCAGGAAGGCGATCGGCAGGCGGAAGCCCCTAGAGGGAGGAGGTGGCTTCGGCCGCTGCGCGTCCTGTGCTCCCAGTTCCCCCTCACCCCCCACGAGTCCTTTCTTTGGGCTTCCCTCTGTACACGTGCGACCCGCTTCACTTTGGTACCCCATGTTTGGTTCCTATGCCTCTTAGTTCCTCCTAAAGTAGTTGGGAGTCTTCTTTGCTCATCCTTCGACAGCGTCCCTTTCCTTAATTTCCCATGAAAACACTTATAAAAGAGTGACTGATAGAGTAAAGATCTTACAGTTAATTGGCTTTGGGTTCCAATTAACTGTACTTTAAAAGCTGGGCTACACTGGGCATGTCACTTAACCTACCTGTTGCCCTGACTGTGGACGGTATTCTAACGTTTCTTTAGAATTGATCGGGGAGAACCAATGATGTAACCCCCTTGAACCTTGTTCCTCCCTCCACCGACCTTTTATAATGCCACCTCAGGCTTGATTTCCTTTGGTTGCCAACCTAGTTTGTCTGTCCTAACTCAACGTCTATCCGGTGATTCTCATTCCTCACTCACCTACAGATATCGTTTTGGTTGTTGTGGGGAGGTTTTAGAGACCAGGTTTTATTGTATAGCCCAAACTGATCTTGTCTTATATCCACCTGCCTCACCCTCCGAGGTGAAGGAAGGACTGATGGGTGTACCCCACCACTCCTGGCCCCCCAAAATCATATTTCCATGCATTTTGCTTCCAATTCTGCATGTTCCCAACACCTCATTATTCTAAATACTCTGTTTTCCTAGTGTATTGACTTTCTATTGCGTTTTCTAGCTCTTTCTGCCTCTTTCTCCCACAGATGGCTCAGAGGCTTCTCCTGAGGAGGTTCCTGACCTCAGTCATCTCCAAGAAGCCTCCTCAGGGTGTGTGGGCTTCCCTCACCCCTAGAACCCTGCAGGCCCCTCAGTACAATGCTGGTGGTCTAACAGGAACGCCCAGCCCAGCTCGGACAGTACACACCACCAGAGTATGTTCAACAACCTTTAACGTCCAGGATGGACCTGACTTTCAAGACAGAGTTGTCAACAGTGAGACACCAGTTGTCGTGGACTTTCATGCACAGTGAGTACTGGGGTCAGTAAGCAAGTATTTATTAAGTACCCACTATGGCTCACAACCGTGTGTAATGCCTTTACCTACATAAACTCATATGAAGAAGCATGCAGTGTAGTGAGAGACAAATCGGCAATCTTCCTAGTGGGCTAGGGTAAGACTTCCTATGTCTTGGATCTCACTGCCCGAAAAGCTCAGAGCCCCCCGGTGTGGAAGAACATCATTTTATTTTAGCATCCCACCCACTAAAACTGTGGGAAGGGCTGGGCGAAACATTATCAGTGCACCCCAAGCACGCATGGGATGGGCAGGGGGTGTGTCTTCTCAGTACCAGAGTGTATCTTAAAGATATGTAATTACCTGCATTTTAGCCCAGTATTTATTTCCAGATCATTACACCTGATTGCCATCTGGTTTTCTAGACAAGTCTCCCAGACTCTTTTGTTTTCTTCCTGGTCCTTTCTCTGACTCACCACGTTGTCTTGGACAGGCCAGTGCGTGTCCTTGTCATTTGAGATAAGGCCTTGTATCCTGGCTTTTTAGATATAGATTTATTAATTGATTGATATTTCCAAATGGAAGTTTGGGGGTCAAGGGTAGGGGTTGAAGTAGGGTCTTGCTAGGTCAGGCTTGAACTTACCTCCTCCTGGCTCCACCTTCTATATATGAAATTACTGGTATGTACCAGCTAAAGAAAAGGGTAAACAGTTCAGGGATCTGTGGACGGCAAGTAGTCTGCCTTCCTGGTATGGTGGAGGGCTTCCAAAAGAAATAGTCACTGGGATAAGCCTTCTTTTTCCCCCCATACAAGGTAGCTGATTGCATGGTTCAGGTTTGTTCATTAATGCCAGGCACACATCTGGTACCGCATACAGAGATGCTAGCACACTGTCTATCCTAGGAGAGTTCCTGCTCCCCAGTTGAGGAAGGATTGCTCCTGTCCATTGCGGTATGATCCTCAGCAGTTGACACAAAATGAAAGAAAGTCCAGGAGTGAAAGGGTCACAGAGAGACACTTTGTCTAAAAAACAAAACAAAAAAACAACCCCTTGGACTGGAGAGATGGCTCAATGGTTAAGAGCACTGACTGTTCTTCCAGAGGTCCTGAGTTCAATTCCCAGCAACCACATGGTAGCGCACAAAGTGAGACTGTGTTTCAAACCACCACCACCATTCCTCTTATCACCTATTCCCCCCCCCCTCCAAAAAAAAGGGGGATAGGGAGAAGAAAGATGCTTTTAGCGACCTTGAGGTGATCCTGGCTCTGCCTGTTTTATCAAACGAGACCAGGCTTCACTATGTAGCCCAGGCTAGCCTCAAATTCCTGTTCCTCTTCCTTCCTGTCTTAGTTACTTTTTTCTTGCTATGACAAAACTGACAGAAGAAACTCAAGGGGGAAAAGGAGCTGGCTCACAGTTCCAAGCACGGTCCATCACAGTGGAGGAGCTGCGGTGGCAGGGGGTTGGGGCAGCTGGTCACATTACAGCCATAATGAAGCAAAGAGGGATGACTGTACTCAGCTCCCAGCTCCCCCTCTTTTACTTCTTAACATTTATTTATTACACATGTGCGTGCATGCTTGTGCCATGTCATGCATATAGAGATCAGGGGTTAGCCTTCCAGACTTCCAGAGTCTTTCCCAGCATGCAGGCTCCCAGAACAAACTGGGTTGTCAGTCCCCCCCCCCCACACACACACATACACAATTGGTGGGTCTATCCCACCTCAGGTTACATCATCAGAATAATCCCCCATGGGCATGCCCAGAAACTACTGGGCTGCACCCATCGCCAGGCTATGCCTCTTACCATCCTGTCATCTGCAAAAACACCACGGGCCTTGGTTCTGTTAGGGGCTGTTGTCTCTGAAGGTTCTGCATATCTCTGAGAAGGTTCCAGCACAAAGGCTGGCCATTGCAGATGCTCCTGGGATTGTTCCCATGTGGGGCCCAGGGAGACTCTGGGGAGAAATGTGAGACAGTGAGCATTCAAGACTGACTGTCCCTTCTCACCTTTTTGAGGTGGTGTGGCCCCTGCAAGATCCTCGGACCGAGGTTAGAGAAGATGGTGGCCAAACAGCACGGGAAGGTGGTGATGGCCAAAGTGGACATTGACGATCACACAGACCTGGCCATTGAGTACGAGGTATGTGTTGGGGCAGAGAGTTGCCTGAGGGAAGCCAAGGTGGGAACACTGTGGGGACCACCCACTAATCAGTAAGTGACGTGCCTGGCATTGTTCTGGAGCTCTTCAAGGGTCTGATCCGCTGACACTATTAGGAAGTGGATTGTGTGTCCCACAGCACTAGGTCCTCCGCTGTCTCATATCATAAATGATATGAGATAGGGTTTCCTGTCATTTAAGCTGTCCTTGAACTCCTGATGCTCTTGCTTCAGCCATTAGTGTTAGTATTATAGGAGTGTCCACCGCAGTTGGCTATAAGCTTTCCTCTCAAGTCTTCCTGTCCTACCTGCTGTTAATTAGATTTCTCAGCCCATGCCCCGATAGACCACACCAAACAAACACGGTTCCACGTGGAGAGGTTTAATAGACCGGGATGGGGCAGGGGTCAAGGCCAAGTGAAGAGAAGAAAAGAGAGCGAGAAGGAGGGGTTTCGGTCTTTTGTAGGGGTAGTGACGTCACTTGCTCCCAGGTGGAGATGGGATTCTGAGCTGATGTCTTCTGGGAATGCTTTGGCTGTTTCCATGGCAATTGATGTGCTAGGTTCCTGTCACCTGTGGGTGGAGCCATTGCTGGAGGAAGGGGTTATCCTAATGCCAACACTACCCACCTCAGTTGCGTCCAGCCATTGCTTAAGAGTCCTAGGGGGCTGACATGCCAGGCATGTGTGATGGTGGTAAGGGGACATAAGTGGAGACCCTTGTTCCCAGGTGTCCCTTGTTCTGTTGAGAGAAAACACATGATGAGATAGATGATCATTCCAGCCCGAGATGAAAGGTTGTCTGAGAAGAGGTACTGCAGGTTGTTCTGAGGGAATGGCCAGGGCAGGGAAAGCATCACGTTCCGGAGCCTCTGACCTGAAGCGTGAGTGAGGGCACAGAGAGGAGAGAGCTGAACACAAAGTCCTGAAGGAGCCAGAATGGTGCCTTGCCTTCAAAATCCAGAGATGGGGGCAGGAAAAATGCTTCAAGTTTAAGGCCAGCCTGGGCTACAGAGCGAGCCTTAAGTCTCACTACAGACACCAAGAAAGACAGGAAGGAACTGGCACCATATGCCCTGTGTATGTGGGCATACTGCTCCAGGACACGTCCTGGGGACAGGTACTATTGCCTGACAGCAGACAACTGAGCTCGGGCCTGGAGAGATGGCCCAGCAGTTAGGAGCCCTGACTGGTGTCCAGGGGCCCTTGGTTCAGTCCCCAGCACAACTGTGACACCAGTCCCAGAGGCTATGGCTCTCTTCTGGCCTCCCCTAGCATGGCATGGCACACGGTGTCTTTGATATTTGACATAACGTGCAGGCAAAACGCCCACCCACATAAAGGAAAAATAAGGATTTCAAAACAAAGCACTCTGACCTCACCAAACAGCATTCCGGAATGTTGGGCTGGAAAGATGGCACAGTGGTCAAGAACACTGGCTGTTTGTTCTGGAGGACATGGGTTCAAGTCCCAGTACCACAGGACAATGATAACTGGTCCGAGAGGCTCAGACACCCTCTTCTGATCTTTGTTAGCAAGATTCCCATACTCATAAAAATTTTTGAAGTTTAAATAAGTAAATAAATAAAAACATTCAAATGCAGCCAGTCTGTGGTAGCTCACACCTCTAATTCCAGCATTCAGGAGGCAGAGGCAGATAGATCTCTGAGAGTTCAAGGTCAACCTGGTCTATAGAGCAACAGCCAGGGGTACATAGGATAACACTGTGTCAAAAAGCAAACAAAATTTTAAATAAACAATATCAAAGTTAAACAAATCTGTAAAAATTCTTTAAAGAGCTTTGAATGTCTGAAGGGGCAGGTGGTTGACACATGAGGCTTTTCAAGGCAGTGACTACTGGAGCAGCTCAGCTGCCTCTAAAGTCCCCAGCCACAGGACAAACTAAAGACCACAGCATGAAGTTGGATTTGGCCTGAGGACCATGGTCCACCGAGTGCTTTCAAGTATGGGCTCCCAGTACAGAGGCTGTGGCAGACACGGACATACACTTTGGCTTTCAGAGTATTCAGAGTTGAAGGTTTTGGCTTGGGGACACTCAGCCAATGATATCTGTGTAAATGTCCAAACTCTGATGCGTGCTGTTGAGAGGTGGAAATGTGTGTGTAGGTGGGAGTCTTTTGTTTTCCTTTTTGTTTTGTTCTTTGATTTGGCCTTTTGAGGGAGAATCTTTTGAAGCTCAGGATGGCCTTGGTGTCACCACGTAAGCATGACCTTGCATCTCTAATTTCCTGCCATGCAGTGCTTACCAGCATGCGCTATCACGTCAGTCAGAGGACTCTCAGAGGACGTAACGTGAGAACAGACACCTGAAAGGAGCAGTGAGTGAAGCGCCTCAGGAAAGAACGCCTGGACCACCTCAGTTAAGGGGAGAGAGAGGCCCTTTGTGTCTGTGGATCTAGATGGGAAGATCACAGTTGGGGGCCAGGTGGCTGGGAAAGCAGACAGGACTAAAACAGAGGCTTTGGGGAGGCTGTGCCGACAGTGACACTCTGACAGAGCCAAGGTCACACCTGACTGCCTGGGGACCAGCTCTGCTTCACAGACATGTCTGGTCTGGCTCTCAGAGTATTTTAAAAAAAGGGAAAAGTGGATGCTGATATTTAAAACTTAGGATTTGTGCAAGCCAGGCATGGTGGTGCAGGCCTGAAAGCCCAGGCCAACATCGGGTCAGCCTTTTCTCCAAAAAAAGCTCTGAAGAATCTACTTCTCTTGAAACACCAAGACCAGGGCGAACCTTTCCCACCCTCTGGATGCAAGAGGCTGAGAGCGGTGGAGAGCTTCTCTCAAGAGTTCAGACACACAGGCTTAATTAAGCAGGTTCACCTCCCCCAAAGCATTGGGAGTACAGTTACCCATCCTCTGTCCAGAGCCCACCAGAAAGGGGTGGACAGTGTGGGAAAAGTTGCCCATCTCTTGAGCTGGACGAAGAGCAGGATCATGAGTCAAAGGGTGGGAATCAGGCTGCTTGGGGCAGAAGAGAGGAAATGCATGCTGGGAAGACAGGGCCTCTTATAACTGCCGCCTGGGTAGAGGGAGTCGCTGCTTTTTAAGCCCTCTCATCCATTGCTCAGTTGCCCGGGGCAGGACCTTCAGCCTTTGAGACACCCTTGACTTTCCACAGCTCACCCATTGCACACCCACCCGGTGTGAAAATTTGACCTTCTGGTAAGAACTCAGCTGAAGCCACACAGGGATACGGGGCATGGATCAACCTACCATTTCTAGGCTGCTTCCTAGGCTCTCCCATGTTGGTTTCAGCCTCATGCATTTGTCAGAAAGTTGTAGACCAGCCACGTGCCAAAGCTTGGGAACTAATAACACATAAAGCAGCCTTCCACCAACAGGGGTCCCGTGGGTCCCACGGGTGACTGGAGTTCCCAGCACCATAACTCCTCCTACATTCCAGTGAGCCTGGGATGGGAAGAGAGTGGGCAGCCTATAAGGAAGGTGAAAGTTCTTGGGACCCTTTTGCTCTGCCTGCCCACCACCCACAGTGCACGGGTTACACAGAAAGACCTCTGCACCAGCCTGCATCTCCTCCTCCTGGCCTCCTTGTTTTGTCAAGCCCTGGGCTGGGGGCTCTGAGATCCCATGATTCTCAACAGGATTATCCTGCCTGCTCCTTGCCCTTCCTTGCACCGTTCTAAAGAGAAGCCAAGAAGGAAGATGCCACCAAGTAATCCCCAGCCCCCTGGGATGATTTCTATAAGGTCTCAAGCTCTCTTCCAGATGTGGAGCAAGCTTTTCATAAGAATTGCTCAAGGCAGTTCTCAGAGCCACTTCCCAAGCCCTCCTGACCCCTCATCCTTCCTCCATTACCACTCAACTCCAGGAGCAGGGAAAGTCCTTGAGGCCCTGGGGGTTTCCCTGAGAACCCCCATTCCTATTCTGCATGGCCTCATCTTGGGGAGCCCAAGGCTTTACCCCGTCTCTCTCCTGACCACTGAAACCTTGCCAGTTCCTGGGGGATGAATAGGGAGGGAGGGGGCCATCTGCAGTCTTCTGAGACATCTCTCAGCCTTGCACTTGAAGGTGTGGTCCTTCAGTATTTGAGAACACGCATAGTCTCCTGTAGCCTGACCACTCTTGCTCCTTGTGGCTGTCTGAAGCTTTTCTTTTCTTTTTCTTTCTTTCTTTTTTTTTTTTTTTGAGAAGAGAGGGGTGGGGGTTGTCATGTTTTGTGTGCTCCAGACTGGACCCAAACTCAGTATGTAGCAGAGGATGGCCTTGAACTCCTTATCTTCCTGCCTCTACCTCCTGAGATTAAAGGCATGTCCCACCACTCCAAGTTTAAATTGGGATAAACCGGGCTGGAGAGATGGCTCAGTGGTTAAGAGCACTGGCTGTTCTTCCAGAGGTCCTGAGTTCAAATCCCAGCAACCACATGGTGGCTCACAACCATCTGTAATGGGATCTGGCTCCCTCTTCTGGTGTGTCTGAAGACAGCTACAGTGTACTCATACATTAAATAAAATTTTAAAAAAATCTTAAAAAAAAAAAAAAAAAAAGAAAGAAAGAAAAAATTGGGATAAACGTGAGGCTTTGCTTGCTAAGTGAGCATTCCAACCAACCCATCCATGTCTGCAGCCTGGTCCGTCTCTTTGTTTTGGTCGTTTTTCCTTTTTACTGTGTACACCCCAATAGGCAAATCAGTAACTAGTTTAAAATATATGATATTTTAATCCTTTCTAGTTCCCGTTTGGAAAATAAGTGCCTCTCAAACTTGAGTGTGGCCTGTAGGTGTGTGGGGTCAGAGGACAACTTGTGGCCATTGGTTCTCTCCACTATGTGGGTTTCGGTGCTTGGACTCAGGTTGCAGGCTTTGTGACAAGTGCTCCTAAACACCCAGCGACCTCACTGGTCCTCCCGGAACATTCATTCTTTCCATGTTTCATACGTGCGTGGTGGCAGTGTTGCTGTGTGGGAGTCTCTGTGCACATTCCTGGGCATCCACGTGGAGGCCCACAGTAGATGTTGGGAATCATCCTTGTCACCTATCCATGGAGGAAGGTCTCGACCCCAGAGCCTGCAAACCAGATTGCTGTAAGGATCCTTTGTCTCTGCCCTCTGAGGCTGAATCAACAAACAGAGAGGCCACCACACCTACCTGGTGTGGCATTTATGGAATTCTCAAAGAGCAGACTCTGGAACTGAGGGCTCTTCCTGAAGAGGGGAAAATAAAAGGCAGATTATGACCCAGCGTTTCAGGAGGGACGTGATTTCGTCATTCCTAGATGGCTCTGTGCACACACAACTGTGTGTGTGGTGGGTGCCTGTGCACATGCAGCCTTAACGGTGCTGTTGGGTGTCTTTGCAGCTCTCCTGGTTATTCATTGAGGTGGGTCTCCCAGTCGAGCACAGAGCTCACAGATCAGCCAGCCTGCATGCTGCAGGATTTTCTGCATCTGGAGTGCTGGAAGTGTAGGCAGTCACCACACCCATCCAATATTACCTGGGCGTTGGGATCTAAACTCTAATCTTCATAGTTGCATGGCATCAGAGCCCTCTCCCCAGCCCCATTCTGCATGGGTTCTTTTTAAAGGTTTATTTACTTATTTAATGCATATGCGTACATCACATCGTACATTGTAGCTGGTAACCACTGAGCCATCTCTCCAGCCCTCTGCACATTTTTAAGATGACATGCAGGAGCCTGTTCTTTCCTTCAACCATGTGGGTCCAGTGGTTTGAACTCAGGTCATCAAGCTTGGTGGCAAGTGCCTTTTACCCATTTTTCCAACCCTGTTTTGTTTGTTAATTGATGGATTCCGGTTTTTCAAGACAGTGTTTCTCTATGTAACCCTAGCTGCCCTGGAATTCACCCTATAGACCAGGCTGGCTTTGAACTTAGAGATCTGCCTGGGTGCTGGGATTAAAGGTGACTTGGTTGGCAATAATGGTTTTCCTAAGAACTCTCTCGTATTTGCTTTTGCAAGACCTTTGCTTTGGCATTTTTTATTTAAAACATGGCTCCCTGAATGCGTCTCTGAATTGCCTTTCCCCTGCTGGGGCCTCTATTCTTTCTGGCTCTCACCTTTCCCTCTCCGGCAGAAGCAAAACCAAACATACCACATTTCTTATTTGGAATCCCTGCTTAACTTTCTGATGTCGCTCTCTTGGTGACAGCACCTGCATGCAAAAATAATAAAATGGACCAACCCAGGGAACCAGCATTTCATGAGCCTGCATATGTGTGAGCATCCAGGATCTTCCTGTGACATCCCCCACCCACCGTGTGTCCCTCAGCCACAGAGGTCACCAGCTTCCCATGGCATCTGCTGTGCTGTCCTTTGATGATTTCTTAGCAGAGTTGCTAGCAGGTATATCAGGGTAAGACGGGATGTTGCAGGACGGTAGGGAGAGGCCATGTGAGCATTCACATTCCAGGCTAGGAGGCCCCTGTGGCTTCTTGGAGCAGGACAGGTAGCATGTCTGAGCATGTCCTTCCCCCAGCCCCTTGATTCCTGTTGTCCTGCTGGAAGTGAAGAGGTGTTCCCAACACTTTCCTCAGACCATGTACAAGGGCCCGTGCAGTATCATGGATGGTCGAGTCTAAACACAAGCCTCCATGATTAAGCAGCAAAAGCCTTGGCCTCCTGTCACAGCCCAGTGTTCTGGGACGCTGCAGCTGCGTGCATACATGCATGTTGACATGTGTGCTGCTCAGACTTACAAGAAAGCCCTTGAGAACAGTGACCAGACCTCAGTTGTCATGGACACTAGCCTGGTCTTTGTGTGTCCCAGCACACACAGAGGCTCGCACACACAGCACAACCGTACAGGAGAGTGTCTCAGAGGATCAGGAGAGGCTTGCTTAGACAAGCCAAGGGACCAAACAAAGGAAAGCTCCTTGTTTTGTTTCTGGGTTTGGGATGGAACCCAGGCCTTATGCCTATTAGGCAAGTACTCTACCACTGAGCCACACCCTCAACCCTAAGCAACATCTTAAAAAAAAAAAAAAATAGAATATTTATTTTAAAGGACAGAATGTTTCAGCCAAGTTAAAAGCTAGTGGTTGAACATGTCTCCTTCAGTTGCCAGCCTCCTGGTGCTGCAGTTCATTCACCAGCCACTAGAGGGTGCACAAACACACCTAAAGGGGTTTCCTGGAGCCTGTTTTGCTGGTCCCTGCCTTTTCCTGGAGAGAGAGCAAGCCTGATGCTAGGTTAATGCCACTACCCATGCCAGAGTCCAACAAGGACAAGAGCCTGCATGAAGGCTGTGACTAGGGACACTCATGGTCAGCCCAGTTCCTGGTGCTGGCACGTACTCTGTGACACCCACATTACCCCCAGGACCGTCCTTAAAGGGATTGGAGGTACTAAAACAAAAGCAAGGACTGTGTCCTACATGCTGTGGTTTTCTCACTAGGAATGATGCCGGAATTAGGAATGTCACCTGTCATGTGACAACTGAGGACTGTAGGCCTTCACTTCTCCCTTTTGCTCACTTTGAACATAATCTCAGTCTGGCCTCTGAGATGACTCATCCCACAGCCCTCAGGTTGTGTGAAGACCTAGTGGGTGTCTGTACATTGCTCTTTTTGCTTTGTAGCTAACATGTGTGTAAGCTAAGTCCCCGTTTATCTTGCTCAGTGTATACAAGTTCTCAAATGCCGGCAAACACCAAGCATTGGTAAACTACCGTGCCAGGCCAGCCAGGCTCACTTATACTTCATGTAATCTGTATGAGTCTCCAGAGCTGTGGAACAGGAATGCCCCTTTCCATCTATCTGCCAGGCCTCATCAAAGCCTCCGAGTGCATATGGCAATCCCCTTCCACTGTGTGCGGGAAGGGGCTGTGAGCTTCTGCTCCCTGATGACCATTAACTGTAGCCCACCAAAGTGATCCTTGGGGGGCCAAGCTCCATCACAGCTGTAGAGCCCTGAACCCTGTGCTGTATTAGAGTGCCACTTGGCCTTCCTATGCTCAACTGAAAGTATTGTCACCGTCTCACAAGCCAAGACGAGGTAATAAAGGGCTCACCAGGTTCACCCAGGGTAGAAGTGAGGTTGGGTCACCCAGCCCTAGAGCTGGAATCCCTGACCCCTGAGCTCTCTGTGGGACTCTGAGCTCAAGCATTCAGCATCAGCCATGCATGCCCAGTACACAGAGGCCGTGAGGTTCGGACACCGGCCTGGCATGCTGCACACACACCGGCTATTTTCATCCTGTCATTCCAGCCAAACCGCTGGACCAGTGAGTCAGTCCTGTGGTTCAGGGAGGAGGAGACTGCCGGGAGGTTGCAGTAGAAGAAGCTCTGGTGGATGGGCCTCCTCCCAGCCCCGCACCAAGCAAAGACCCCATTTCTTTTGGCACTTCCTGTGACTTTGGCTTTCTCAGCAGAGACTTAATAGGAAGGTGTATGAGATACATTCACCTCCAAGTGATTTGGACTATGGTTCCCTCACCCAGGTGTCAGCTGTGCCCACCGTGCTGGCCATCAAGAACGGGGACGTGGTGGACAAGTTTGTGGGGATCAAGGACGAGGACCAGCTAGAAGCCTTCCTGAAGAAGCTGATTGGCTGACAAGCAGGGAAGAGGCCTGACTGTCCTCGCCTGCTGGAAGCCCGGTTAGGGAGGGCTCCTAGCAGAACTCCTAGCCCTCAGCTGACATCCTTCCTGCCCTGCCCCTCTGTTTTGTCCTTGTGGGTCTTGCCTTTGGCAGTAGACCTCCAAACCTTGAAGCCACCAGCACTTCAGAGCCAGCCCTCAGCCATGGTGGCCAGGAGAGGGGCAATGCTGCCACTGGTGTGAGGGGCATCCTGTGTGCTCCTCCTGTGCACCTACCTTGTGCTCCTTCTGGGGGCTGTCCCTATTCCTCTAGATGCTGGAAACCATCCTGGGCCAGCCGTAGTCGGACCGTACATGCGGTCACCCCATCCCCATCTCCGTGGTCCTCTGGTCTGAAGCCCCATTCCCACACGTTTGCCTCTGGAATATTTCCTCTCCTGCCTCTGAACAAGTGGGAGTAATGTATAATTCTCTCATTTTTGTAGGTCTGTAATAAAGAACTTTATGTGATCCTTCTACCTCTTGGTGTAAAGAACAAAGCCCACCCCACACCCTATATCTGTCCCTTCTCTTGCTTGTCCCCTCCTTGGGTAGCTGGACCTTGGTTTTGGTCCTGTGAGTAGGAGGAGGAGCTGTGAACAAGTCAGGCCAAGGAAACCAGGTCTGTACTGCCACTGGCTGCTGTTCTGTGGGCACTGGGCACCTGGGGCCCAACACTGTCCCCAAGTCCTCTTGGGTTCTCCACCCCTCTCCACCTGAGTTCTGTCCATCATGGCTCCTCATCTGGGCATGCCATGCCAGACATCCATTCTAAGGCCCAGAGTTGGTTATGCTGTTTCCCAAAATACAGACAAGGGTTCAAGGAACAGTCTGGGTTCTACCAAAAGTGGTTGTCTCAGAAACCTGGCTCCTGACCCCTCCTGGCTGGGTGGCACTTCTTCCCATGTATGCCCACAGTAATTTCTGGTCCTTGGGACCGGACCCTCCACCCTTCCTGCTCCCTCTCCAGCTCCCTCGCCTAAGAAGAAAGCCCAGCCTGTCACCCTCCCAGGCTAAGGGCCACTGTCTCTGGATGCCCGTTTTCAGCAGGTCCTGAGTACTTGAGGGCAGGGTTTTCACGCCCTCTGGACTGAGTTTGCAGTGTCCTTTGGTGTGTGCATTTTCACAGTGGCTATGCTGTTCCATTTCAACTCACTGAGAGCTACCTGGGGACACACAAGAAGGCTGCCATTCCTGAAGCAGAGCAGGGCAGAGGGTGGAGGTCCAAAAGACCTCAGGGCTGGGGGGAAAACTGGCCTAGTGACTTCTGCAGAGACCACAAGCAAGGTAAAGGAATGGCAGCCTTTGGCCAGAGCCCCTGCTGAGTTCCCGGTGTGTCTTCATAGTAGCTTCCAAGGAGTCCATTAGGGTCAGAGGTTAGAGCGTGCGGCCAAGGCCACGAAGCCCACCAGTGTCCAGGCATTTGTCTTCTGTACCCTGTTGTTTTGAGACAGTCTCATGTACACCCAGCTAGCCTTACGTTTGGTAAAGATGACCTTGAACTCCTGGTCGCCCCTCCTCTCCCTCTGGAATTTTGGGGTTACAGGCATGGTACCATCCATCATTCTCTAGTTTTGTTCAGTGCTGGGGATTGACCCCAGGTTTTCATACATGATAAGCAAGGATTCTACCAACTGAGCTACATCCCCAACCCCCCCACCACTATATAAAATGTGTGGCTTTTATGTCACAGGCTGAGTTGTGGGCCTGTTTTACAGAAGACAAATCCAGCTGAGTTGAGTAACTTTCAGATACTCCCATAAGGAAGGGGGCGTGGCCAAAATCAAGTCTGCCCTACTGTACCCCACTGCCACCCCTTAAAAGGTACCGTTCACCAAGCACTTTTACATACATATTACCTCATTTAATTCCACTCCGATGAGGCAAGGATCATTTCTGTATTCCAGCAAAGAACCAGTTCAGAGAAATGGACCTGCCCAAGGTCACATCTAAAACCAACTGAAGTTGCCAGATACAACCCTAGGTGGGAGTATGACTCCTAGAGAGATGTGGGGAGCCAGGCAGAAGGCAGGAACCAAGTTTCCTCTCCTTAAAAGGGGTTTCCACAGGCAAGGTGAGCCCAGGACTAGAGACACAGCTGTCCCAGGTTGGCACCCTCTGCCAATGATTATGTGTCCATGAGTCACTGGCTGTGAGCACAGAATGCACTAGGTGATCTACCTAATTCTGGGTGCTGACCTCACCAGAGATGAGTCCCACAGTGGCCTCAGATCCCCCATGGGGCCTCAGGGCTATGGATCTGGGGTGGGCTACAACATGGAGAAAGACAACTCTCTTCACCTTAGTTATTGATGTGGGCATCCTATCATATAAGCCAAACTAGCCTAGAACTCAAGATGGTCCTTCTGCCTCAGCCTCCTAAGTGCTGGAATTACAAGTATGCACCACCATGCCTGATGTTACTAAAGGTCTTTTATCACCAGCTGGGAAGCCTGAGAGAGACAAAGGACCACAAGCTCCCCTGCACACCAGGCCACAGGGCCTGCCGGTGGTGTCCTGCTGAGGCTGGCCTGCCCCCCCCCCCCCAAACAGAGACCTAAGCACCTTAACCTACATCCCTTAGCTAGACCCAGAAGGCAAACAAGAGCCTCCCTAGTCATAGGAGATTGAGCACTGAGGGACTGCAGTAAATGCTGAGACTGCATTCCACAGGGACTGCGGGCCACAAACAGATTCCTTTTACTGCATGTCTGTAAATGGGATCCCAGGTCTCAGGCACACACTCCGCAACACATGCTCTACCATTGAGTCATTGGCTGTGCTAACTAGAAGCTTGCATCCAAAGACCCCAGAGGAGGCTGGCTGCATGTCATCCCTGAGCTGGTGCTGGAGCACATGGATGGCTTTTGGGTACCATCCAACCTCCCTCCTGAGTACATCGGGAAGGATAGACTAGGACTGAATCCCAGCACCCTGACGTCTGCTAGCTATAAAATGGTGCCTTCTCCCTTGGCTGCAGGAGAGGTGAGTGCGGAGGTCGCTGTGTCTCCATGGAGGCGGCCTCCAGGCCCAGAACCTGGAATGTTCAGAGGATGTTGGCAGTGTCTCCATAGTCACTCTTACCAGAAGTTTCTGCCTGGCCAGGGGAGCAAGACCTACTCACCCCATCCCGTGGCTACCAAGGGACAGCTTTCCCAGAAAGTGAAGGCTGTTTTGGCCAGGCTGCGGAAATTCCTGACCTGTGGGCCCTCAGCAGGCAGGGTCCAGAGAACAATGTCAGGGCCATGTCCTCATTGGACAGGATGCCAGGCAGCAAGCAAGGCTTCCAGGCATTCTACTATGGTTCCTCACCGATGTCTAGAGCACACCAGCTACTAGCCTAACCCTGACCCCTCCCAGTCCCAGAAGCCCAAGACCAAAGTGTGGCTACACAAGAAGTCTAGGCTAATGGTTACTCTAAGGAATGTCACCTCCAACAGATCACAGTGCAGGAAGAATCAGGTCCTGGTCAAATTCTTCCACTGTACCCACTACTTGCACACAACCTTAGATCACCCAGTTTACTGTTCGGTGATGAGTCTTGCACCAGAAAAATGGAGGTACTGCTGCTGACCCGCATCCTCTGAGCGAAATGGCCAGCACTACCGAGTCCTCACAGCAACCTTCAACAACAGCACAGGTTCCATGGTTGTTGCCATTTTACTGATAGCCACCAGACAGATTGCCTTCCCTGTGGGGCAGGGTTCTCACCCTGCTGTGGCCCAAATCCATCCCTGTAAATTGGGGCTCACAACAGTGCTGGTCGGGGATCTGGGTAGGATTAGGAGGCATAGCAGGTTTAAACACTCAGTCATTCAGCAAGAGCTAAAGAAGCGTCAGGTATTAAAAAGTAAAATAGGATAGAGAGAAATAAAAGATACATAGATGATAGATAGATAGACAGACAGACAGACAGATGATAGATTGACAGACAGACAGATGATAGGCAAATAGTTAAGAAGTTAGGTAAACTTCCCACGCCCTGGCTCTCCCTGCTCTAGCTGGCTCCATGCCTAGACCAGGCTACTGGTCTCCCATTGGGCTTTGAGTCCTCCCTGATCTCTGGCACTGCCCTCTCCTACCCTAGACTCCAGCAGCCCCAGAGAGGCAGAGATGACCTCACCCCTGGAGAATGCTTAGTGGAATTCACCCTGAGTCCTCACTTTGTCACACCTCCCCCCAGTTCTCACTGCCCTCTGCTGACACCCAGCAGGAGCGTCTAGGGGGCAGGCCAGGGCCCTACCTGCAGCCAGCCTACTGAGTAAGCACTGGTAAGTGGCTGCCTCCTCTGGCCCACGGCCTTTCTCGGCCCACACTTCCCCTTTGCATCTTACCATGCCCATCTGAGCTCACCGCTTCTGTTCCTACCTCATACATGTAGAGACCTTCACCCAGGGAGGTGGTAAGATGTGTGACTACCTGGGCTTCCTGCTGCAAATTAGAAAACATACTAATACTAGAAAAACAGGACACTGGGGGTGCACCCCTTTAATCCCAGGACTTGGAAGGCAGAGAGAGGCAGAAGGATCTCTGAGTTTGAGGCCAGCTGGCTCTACAGAACAAGTTCCAGGACATCCAGGGCTCCACAGAGAAACCCAGAAACCCTGTCTTGAAAGAAAAGAAAAGAAAAGAAAAGAAAAGAAAAGAAAAGAAAAGAACAAAAGAGGGAGGGGAGAAAGAAACCATGCTCTCTGGTGTCCTACCCAAGATGGCAGGCTAGATGTCACCTCAAAGTTTCTTTACCCTGCTCCCAACTTGCCACCCTCCCTCACTATCAGTAGTCCATCTCTGAAAGGAGCAGAGCCCTCTCCTGATTGTCACTTGGCCTGAGCTGATGGAGAACAGAATTTTCTCCATTTCAGGAGCAGAGTCGACTGCTTCTGAGGTCTGTGTCCTTGCCTGTATATGGCCGCTTTCTCGATATGTGTTCATGTGGATTTCCCCCTGTGCGTAGGTACACCGCTACTGCTTTATTTTTAAAAATAGATCTTTTTTTCCTTTTTGTGGATTTTTGTTTTGTTTTGGGTTTTTTGTTTTGTATTTTTAGACTTAAAAAAAAAGATTTATGTATATAAGTACACTGTTACTGTCTTCAGACACAGCACAAGAGGGCATCAGATCTCATTACAGATGGTTGTGAGCCACCATGTGGTTGCTGGGAATTGAACTCAGGACCTCTGAAAGAGCAGTCAGTGCTCTTAGCCACTGAGACATCTCTCCAGCTCCTTGTATTTGTTTTATAAACAGGATCTGACTTTGTGGCTGTCCTGGAACTTGCTTTGTGGCAGGTCTTGAACTCACAGGCATCCTCCTGCCTCAACTTCCCAAGTATTAGAATTAATGGCATACATTAAGAATGCTTGACTTACGTTCTTTCATTCTTTTTAGATGTGTTTATTTACTCTGTGTGTGTGTGTGTGTGTGTGTGTGCGCGCGCGCGCACACACACGCATGCATGAGCATGTGTGTTATGGACCTGTGTGTGTGAAGCCTGAAGAGGACATCAGCTACCTTCCCTTCCTCTATTCTATACTTACTCCACGGAGGCTGGGTCTCTCTGAATCTGAGGCTTCCATTTTCTGGGCTAGCCTGGAAGTCACCAACCCCTAGTGACTGATCTCCCTGACTCTGACCCACCCAAAGCTGTGTTACAGGCCTGTGTTGGACACCCAACTTAGCACATGGAGCTAAGATCAGAGCTCTGGTTCTCCCGATGGTGAGCGGCTCTTAACCTAATTCTAAGGGAACTCCAATACCCTCTTGGCTTTTTGAGACCAGTCTCATTTGAGCCTGAGCTAGTAATCTCAAACAGGTAATCCTCCTGCCTCTGCCTCCTGGGTGCTGGGATTATAATTAAGCGCCAAATGCCTACCAGGCCAGATTTCTTCTTATAAGGACCTCGGTCAAAAACAGATTAGGGCTATTTTTTTAAGATTTATTTATTTATTATATATAAGTACACTGTAATTGTCTTCAGACACACCAGAAGAGGGCTTCAGATCTCATTATAGATAATTGTGAGCCACCATATGGTTCCTGGGATTTGAACTCAGGACCTCTGGAAGAGCAGTCAGTGCTCTTAACCACTGAGCCATCTCTCCAGCCCAATTAGGACCATTTTAATAGCCTCATTTTAATATAATTGTTTCTACAAAGGACCTATGAGTCCAGCCAGTTCTAAAGTATAGGGTACAGGGCTTCAACTGATGAACTTGAAGGGAGCACAGTTCCCCTTCTGGCTCATGTTACATAGTTTAACAATAAAGGGACTCAACCCAGGGGCCCAGGCCATTTTCATGCTCTCCATGTGGCAAATTGCTCACACCAGCCAGGAGCTTGGTCCTATGACCAGTTAACCTTTACACTGAAGACCTGGAAATAACCAAGCCTTGAGGTTGTGTAGCCCCAGAGAACACAGCTAGGAAGGACCAGAGGAAGATTTATATCCAACTTCTGACACTGACACCACAGCTCTCCTCATCCCTAACGTCAGGAAGCGACTACAATCCAATGTCCAGACCTCAGCCCAGAGCAATGGTCCTTCCGGCCTGCAGTCACCCCACCCCTCAGTGTGTCTGTTCTCAGAAGGAAGTCAGTCAGCCCTGGTTACATTGCTGACCTTGGCTCTCCTGTGGGATATTCAGGTATTTTTTCAGTTAATTGTTTTTCCACTATAAACAAGGTCAAAACAAACATGCCTGGACATAGGTTTTAGATTTTTATAGACTAGGATTTCCAGGGTAAAGGGAACCTGTTATTGCCCTTGGAGCATGGAAGGAGTGTCTCTAAGCTGAAACCAGAGTTGCTGGCCTCGGCTTGGACCTCCCACCTGCCAGTTTGCTTTGGGGGAGGGGAGGGTGAGCAAAAAAGAATGTCCTCCAGCACGTCTCTGCTTGTCCCATAGCCTTTTTCCTCCCCTGTCCCCTCTAAGTGTGCCTTAGAAAGCTCCGGGCTCTGATTCTGGTGTTCCTAAGAGCCTGAGTCCAGGTCCTGGTTTTGTTGCTCTGACCCAGGTCGGGGTCTGGGGGAAAAGCTGAGACGGTACATTTTCAAAGTGTCAGCGATGCTGACCCTGGGAGCCTTGAACGGTCCCCAAGCCACCAGCCCCATGGAGAAGGCCAACAGCACCTGTACTCTAAGCACCTGCCATGTCTCTTCCCTGCCCAGGGCCAGGCATTGAGGAGGCACAGGCACTGGGCTGGGGAAGGGAGCCTCCAGGATTGGACCAGGAGAGAGACTGGAAACCCAGAAAAGTGGGGGCCTTGCCTAGTTTATCCGACAAGAGGGAGATTCTGGGATGTGGCCTGAGCTCCTCCCTCAAGCCCTGGGGTTGTTCTTCATTGATTTGGTCAGTGATGTTGAAGGAAAGAAATTGCTTCTAGTGGACAAGGACCAGTTCTTTCCCCTGTCACATCCAGTCCAAGGACTCAGACATGGCTGTCCATTCCTTGCTGCATTAGACTGACCACAGACAGAACTCCATGCAGCCCAGAAATGACTTGAAGGTGGTCACAGGTGGAGGGCTGTGCCTAGTAACCATGGTGTTGGACCAGCACTTGGCCCTGACCACTGACCACAGGGTATCTTTCATCAGGCCCTGAGCCTCCATCTCAGCAAAGGAAGTCGGTCTCTACAGTGGTAGGCGCAGCCCTCCCTGCCTAGGCCTCTGTGGGCTGTAGGGACAAGCAGAAGCCAGCCTGACCCAGGAGGATGTAGCAGGCCAGCAGCAGCTGGGGAAGGCTAGGCTCTGTGCAGTGAACTGACCTCCCCAACCCACTCAGCCGATCCTAACCTCCTAGCTCCTCTCTAGAGGCTGCGTTTTCCAGCACTCAGCCACCCTAGATGATTGGCCCTGACCTTCTGGGCAGGAAGCCCTCAGAGACCAACTCCTACTCAACAGCAGACAGAGCAGGCCCAGGCTCAGCCAGGATTGGGGTGGGGGATTGGGCCAGCTGTGTGACTGAGTCCCGAAGAGCTTCTCAAAAACTCCAACTGACCTCAAGCTTGCCCAAGCAGGGGCTAACAGGCCCTGGGAAGACACATGGTATGTCTAAAACTCAAATGGGTAGAAAAGTCAGGAAGCAGATAGTAGGGATAAGTGAGTGTCACTGTGTGCGGAAGGGCAGCAGCGCACAGTGACACTCACCGAAGAAACAGGGAACATCACAGTCCAGACAGAAACAGCAAGCTTGAAAGGTCTACAGCCTGTTGCCACATGCCTTTAATCTAGCATTCTGGAAGCAGAGACATGTAGATCTCTTATGAGTTCCAGACAGCCCTGGTCTGCATAGGATAGCCAGAGCATGTAGTAAGACCCAAAGAAAGGGGGGGGGGGGAGGAAAGAAAGAAAAGAAAGAAGGAGAGAAAGGGAGAGAGAGAAGGGAAGAAAGAAGAGCTAGGGAGAGTGATAGTCTATGCCTATAATCTCTGAATTCAATGCCAGCCTGGTCTGTATAGTGCTGGGACAGCCAGGGCTGAACAAAGAAACCCTATCTCCAAATAGGAAAAAGAAAGAAAGGAAGGAAGGAAGGAAGGAAGGAAGGAAGAAAGAAAGAAAGAAAGAAAGAAAGAAAAAGAGAGAAAAGAAAAGAAAAGAAGAAGAAGAAGAAGACACGTAGGCCTGTGTCCTAAGCTAAGGGTTGTCAAGGACTTAAGAAAAGTTGAGGCAGCAGAGAATTAAATCAAACCGAGATCTGTATTTTTAAGAAGCCAAAGAAAGCTCCAAAGGAGAGGGAAATAAGGTGACACTGGTATCCTCGGGGTGGACTTCCTCTGTAATTGATGTGCCTGAAAAAGATCAAATTAACCACACACTTCTAATGGAGCAAAGTCCTGGGCTCAGTCTAGGGCTAGAGACTTCTCTGCCACCTTAGAGAAAGTCTGTCCTGGTAGGGCAGACTAGGTTAGTGACAGTTCGTTCTGACTGTGGAGATTAGCTCTCTCCTGCCCCAGATGCCTGGTGAGCTCCTTGGCTGGTGCGAAATGAAGGTTAAGTTGAAAAGCCAGCCAACACCTTAGTTAGCCTGGCCTGAAGAAGGCAGGCACCAGATTTCTGTGTAGATCGAGCCCCAGGGGTGGGCACGGTATGGGGGCGGGACCAGCGGGGTGGGAAGACCTGCCCTTTTAGCACAGCGCCTGCCCAAATAAGGTGAGAAGCCCGGCCAGGCTCATACCCAAGGCCCCGCCTTCACCACGGCTTTGGGGAAGAGCAGCAAAATTCTCTCACTAAAGACTGTAAAAGCCTGGGGAGCGTGCTGGGCACCTGCCAGTGTGTCCCCCGTACAGGACCTGAAACCAGAACCAGCAGTTAGCCAGAGTGGATTTAGTAGATACTGTGGGCTACCTGAGGGGCTGGGGCAGAGAGTGTTCTGTATGGCTGATCTGTGGAACTTCAACCAGTGGTGTTGAATTTGCCTCTTGTTTTGTATTTGGATTGGGTGGATGTTTTGGCAGTTGTGAGCCACCATATGGATGCTGGGAACTGAACTCGGGTCCTCCACAAGAGCAAACAGCACTCTTGATCGCTGAGCCATCTCTCCAGACCCGGACTCCATGTTTCTCACATCTCAATCCATCCTAAGGTCGAGGAGAAAAACTAAGACTAGGCTAAGCGCAGCTTTTACTAGTAATCTCTCCTTTTAAGAAAAGAAGTCTCAAACTAGAAGCCTTGGGACAGGAGATGGGGATGGGTCCGTTTGTGAGGTAGTTTCCTTTTTGTTGTTTTGAGAAAGGGGCTCAGTGTCTGCAGTCTGGCCTTGGATATGCTATGTAGGAGTTCTGAATTCCTGATCCTTTCCACCTCCAAAGTACTGGACCTACAGACACACTTGGCTCTGGTCCTCCCTCTCCTCTGTCAACCCCCCCCACATACACACACACACACACACACACACACACTCAGGAGAGTAAAGAAGGGGGAAGAGAATACAAGGACACACCCAGAAGCTTGCTGATGACCTCCAGGCTTTCGGTATGCACCTAGAAGCCATCACCTGTAGAGAGAACAGAGGGGAACCTCACCCCTGCCCATCTTCGGTGAGGAGGGAAGAGAGAGTACCTGGAACCTGACTGGAACCTGAGGAAAACCTTGCTCTTCCCAGGGCACGCCTGCCATGGCATGCCAGGCCCAGGCCCCTCTGCTTCATTGTGTTAAACTGTATAGATGTATCATTGTCTGTGACGCCTTGCAGGAATTAGTTCTTTCTTTCCATCGTATGGGTCCTGAGGGGGGAAGGCTGCAAAGTCTTAACCCACGGAGTCATCTCTCCAACCTGTCTCCGCTGCTGCCAGTACACTCTCCTCCCTGGCTAGCTCTTTGCAGTTTCCTGGAAGTTCACCTGATACATCTGAGGGCGCTAGGAGACCACCCAAGAACTCTCAGGCTTGCGGTGATTGAAAAGGTCAGGAGGCATAGTCTAGGATCTTCTGAAGGTTACAGGAGAGTGAGACTTAAAACAGAAACGGAAGTAGCTAACCAGGTGAAACTCAGTTGTAGGCTCCGACCTGCACATGCACGAAATCCCTGGCTTCCATCCCCAACACACACCTATGCATTCTCCTGCCGTGGTACAAGTGAGCAGTAAGGGTACATACAACCAAAGTGAAAGGTGGAGGCAGGAGGATTACCAAGAGTTTGGAGTCACTCTGGGCTATGCAAAGAGTACCAGGCTATCTAGGACCGATGAGACCTGCTTGAAAAAAGACAAAAAGGCAGCCAGTCGCCCCCACCCCCAACCCCCAGCAGTCCAGCTCCAATCAATTTCATCTCTTCCTGGATCTCCACATCAGAGCCAGCCAGCTCCACCTCCTGTCAGATCCTGCCCTGGACCAGCTAATTATATAGGGGAGCCCTGTGCTGTGGCAGATTGCCTCGTTTGGGGACATTCAGTAAGGCCTCCCTGGGTGAAGGAAAGGGTGCTCTCGGGCTCAGAGGAGAGTTTTGAAATAAACAGGTATAAACGTGAACAGGAAGGAGGAAGGAGAGCTGCAGCCAAGAGGGAGGGCCTCTGGAGCAGGCTTCCTTTGTCCCGCAGATCTAAGGCAGTGACTGTTCGGGGTTTTGATCATGACCCAGAATAAGAAACACATTGCCTCACAACCTGGCACAGGCCATAATGTTAAAATGAGTTTCATCAGTTCACTCCTACTGCCCCAGTGCATGCTGGGCTTTTCTATTCCATCACCATCATGATTAACTAACCCGAGGGGCTAGTGAGAGAGATCAGCAGGAAGAGACCAAGTGTCAGGCCTCATGACCATCCCCTGAACCCTCATGGTGAAGGAAAAGAAATGACTCCTACGAGTTTTCCTCTGACCTCCCTACGTGGGTTGTTGTGTATGGATGCAAACCCATGTGCAAAACAAATAAATAAAGACATAATCATTTTTTTAAAAATTAAAAAAACAGGTTTTTGGAGCTGGAAAATGTAGCACTCAGCTGGTAGAGTACCAAGTATGCACCAAACCATAGGTTCCGTCCACAGCACTGCATAAGCTGGGTGTAGTGCTATATGCCTGCAACCCTAGCACTCAGGGAGGTGGAGGCAGGAGGATCAGAAATGTAAGGTCAGGCTGGAGAGATGGCTCAGTGGTTAAGAGCACTGACTGCCCTTCCAGAGGTCCTGAGTTCAAATCTCAGCAACCACATGGTGGCTCACAACCATCTGTAATGGGATTTAATGCCCTCTTGTGGTGTGTCTGAAGATAGCTACAGTGTACTTATATACATAAAATAAACAAAAAAAAAAAAAAAAAAAAAAAAAAAGAAAGAAAGAAAGAAAGAAAGAAAAGAAAAAGAAGAAGAAGAAGAAGACTTGAACATTCAGGAGGCAGAGGCTTTCAGTGAGGTTAAGGCCAGCCTGGGCTACATATTGAGACCCTGTCTCAAAATTTAAAGTACCAAAAAGGATTCCCCAGGCTTGGTAGCCCATACCTTTAATCTGGTTCTCAGGACACAGAGGCAGGTGGATATCTGTGAGTTCCAGAACAACCAGAACTGTTGAACAGAACCAGAATAAAGAAACCTTGTCTTGAAAAACCAAAATAAAATGATGATGATGATAGAACAAATAAAAGAAAGAAAGACTATGCTTTAAACATGCTTTTAAAAAAAAAGTCAGGCTAGGGAGATGGCTCGGTGGTTAAGAGAACTGACTGCTCTTCTAGAGGTCCTGAGTTCAAATCCCAGCAACCACATGGTGGCTCACAACCATCTGTAATGGGATCTGGTGCCCTCTTCTGGTGTGTCTGAAGACAGCTACAGTGTACTTATATATAATAAATAAATCTTTTAAAAAATAATAATAAAAATAAATCTTTGGGACTGGAGAGATGGCTTTGTGGTTAAAAATACTTGTTGCAGGCTTATGGTGCACACTTTTTATCCTAACACTCCAGAGGCAGAGGCAAGTGGATCTTTGTGAGTTTGAGGCTAGCCTGATCTACAAAGCTAGACAGCCAGAGCTACACAGAAAAAAAAAAAAAAGAAAAGTAAGGAAGGACGGATGGACAGATGGACAGAAGACCGAAGGAAGGGAGGAAAAGACTTCTGTCAGCCATCAGCCCAGTGAGGGTGGGGTGGGAGGAAAGAAAGAATTAGAAGTCCTTTCCTCAGGCCAGACTCTTGCTTAATCAGCCACCTTGCTTCCGGGCCTGACATCTGGTTCACAGGGGCTGCACACAGGGGTCAGACTTCCTACCCTCACCCCAGTCCAAGCTCTGTCCAATGTTATCCTGTCAGGAGTCTTGGGGCCAGGAGATCCTTTAATGATGGAATCCACCCTCTCCTTTAATCAGTGTGGAAACTGAGATCCAGAGAGAGGAAGAAACTGCCTGGCTCGCATTAGAGTTTGTCTCAGAGTGCGGCGGAGTCTCAGGCTCCACGTTGCGTGGGTCTGGGTTCTCGCTCTGAGGAGAGTGTAATGGGGTTGGCCAAGGAAAGGGCTTCAGGACACAATCCATCTGGGAGAGACTATGCCATGTGCTCACCAGCCTCGGAGGGCAGCACCCCAAGATACCCTCTGTCACCCCCTCTCTTCGCCCTACATAGGCTGGAGAACCAGGTGTGGCCATGTGTCCTGGAGCCCTTCTGGTTCTAAGCCATCCCTGACTTCACTTCCCAGGTGATAGGAGTGGGGGTGCAGTGAGGAGAGATGTGGGTGAGGGTGCAGTGTCTTCTGCCTGAAGACAACAGGAGGAAGATAAAACCTGTGGGAACTTGTTTCTTCTCAGGAAGTCACTGCTTCCCTGGGGCCTCAGGATTAGGATGGTGGGTCGCTTCCAGGCTTTTTTTTTTCTTCTTCCTTTTTCTGTAGACACTAGATAGGGCCTGCACTGCAATCCAAGCAGAGAAGCCTGCTTCCTCCCCCCACCCCCACCACCCAGCCTTCCTGGTTCCTTGGACTCAAGGCATTCTGTCTTCTATGTGAATGTGCATGTCTAGGGCTGGGGATGTAGGCCAGGCTGCCCCTGAACACATGGCAATTCTCCTGCCTCAGCTTCCTGAGTGCTGGAATTATATAAGTGTTTGCTGCCACCTGAGAGCCACTTGGCCAGGCTTTTCTCCCCACTCAGCCCCCCCCCCCTTTTTAAAAATGTAGGTTTACTTATTTGAGGTCAGATGTGTGGTCAAAGGACAACTCGAAGGAGCTGATACTCTCCTTCCGGTACGTGGGTTTCAGGGATCAAATTCAGGTTGTTAGGCTAACTGAGCCATCTCAATGGCCAGCCTGCCTGGCTTCCTTCTTCTCTGTCTCTCTGTCTGTTTCCCTATCCCCCCACCCCCCTTTTGCAATACTGAGAGGTTTTGGGCCTAGATCCCTAGCATGCCTTGATGGTTTTAAAGCCACTAAGCATGCGCTGATTGGCTGCAGCAATCACCTAGTGCAGGACCCTGTCTTGTGAGGGTAGGGAGGCGGGACTCCCACAGAGCCTTTCTGTGTTGCTCAAAGTCCTCAAACATGTTGACTCAAGAGCCGGCTGCCAGGGTCAAGCACCAAAACCACTTACGCAGAGAAGAACATTCCCCAGGGAAAGCAAAGAGGAGTTTTGCTCTTTTTAAAACATTGAAAGAATCATCATGGGAAGGCCGTGCTAGCCAGGGGCAGCAGTTTCCATATTCGGGCCAACTCCAGTTGGTGAGAACTGGCTGCCTGGAGCTCCGTGAAGACAGGAGGAAGCTGAGCCCAGGCTCTAAGGGAAGTGTGCTGTGATTGATTGGCAATGCCTGCTCTGAGTGAGCAATAGTGCCTTAGACTCACTGAGCTCTGCCTCTGCCTCACAGGCCTAGCACAGAGTTCCTGTTTGAGAGAGGGAGGGGGGATGGAGAGGGAAAAGGAAACCGGAATTTTTGGTGGAATCTGAATCAGGGTCCTGGCAGAGTCCACAGAAGGATCTTTTGCTTTGTTTCCTAGGTATCTCCAACCTTTTCTTATTTTGTTTGTTTTGCACATATTTCTTTACAGAGAGTACGAAACCCAAGCCACAGCACACATGGAGGTTAGAGAACAACTTGGGGGAGTCCTTGCTCCCTTTCCACCACATGTTCCCTGGATGGAACTTAGGTTGCCAGGCTCCTGTCTGAACCAGGTCCTCTTCAGATCAAGGCAGCCTCTTCCTAAGGTTCCCAGAGACTGAGTGGCTTCCAACAAAAGAGTGCTCATGACGCAGAGTTCACAGTTTGGGAAAGTGGAAGTGTGAGACTAGGGTGCCAGCAGACCTTGTGTCTGAGGAGGGCCCTTTCCTCCCTAAACAGGGGTCTTCTCACTGTGTCCCCAAGGTGGGGGGGAGGGGAGCATCCTCATAGGTCCTTTAAGATCACCACTCCTAGGGCTGGAGAGATGGCTCAGTGGTTAAGTGTGCTGGCTGCTCTTCCAGAGGAGCCAAGTTCAATTCCCAGCACCCACACGGCAGCTCACACCCATCTATAACTCTAGTCCCAGGGGAACTGACACCCTCACACAGATAGACATTCCGTACAAACACCAATGCACGCAAAATAAGCTGTATGTTTTCAGGAAATCACTAGCCCTACCGCTCTCATGACCTAATCCTAAGGTTCCATGTGTGAATGCCATGCGAGGGACACAGGATTTCAACATATGATGTCTGAGAAGACAGAACCATCCCGTCGGTTGAGGCAGTCATCCCTCCCTCCCCTCCCTGTTCTATTTATTTACGATGGACTTCCTCTCCCATCCAGCACAGGCCTGTGACCCATGGCAATGGATTCCCTTTCCCAGGGACTAAAAATCTCAAGAGACTCACAAGGCGATGGTTATGATGGTGTTTTGTCACATCCTGGAAAGACTCACAAGACATTTCTAACCCTAAAGCACTAAAGCAGTGGTTCACCCTTCCTAATGCTGCAACCCTTTATACAGTTTCTCATGCTGTGCTGACCCCCAACCACACAAGTAGTTTTCATTGATACTTCACAGCTGCACTTTTGCTATGGTGATGAATCCAAATATATCTGATGTGTAGGACATGTGATATGAGACCCCTGTGAAAGGGTTGTTCGACCTCCCAAAGGGGTCCCAACTCATAGGTTGGGACCATGGCTCTAATGAAACTCCTTTAGGACCTGCAACCCAAGGTACAGAAAGCATTCAGGCTGGGAAGAAGCTTCCCCAGGCTGCAAATGTGGACATCAAGCCCTTCCTCCTCTCTGCCAGCAGGCAGGACAGATAAATCCCTTCCCACCTCCACCTCACTGTGCTCAATCAAAAGGACCCACGCAGACATGACAGTCTTTCTAGAAGAAAGAATAGGCCAATGATCACAGCTGTTTGGTTCTGTGAAGCCTTGGCAGGAAGGACCTGAGAATCCCAGGGAATCTTTTCAGTGTCTGAGCCTGAGGGTCCTTTAAGAGACACCAGAGAGTGAGCTCACTGACCTCGGGTCCCTGGGAGGCAGCTTCAGAGACCACAGACAAAGTACAGCACACAGTTCCAAATTGGATGAACAGATCCAGGCAACACAGCTGCTGAGCTACCTGCCACATACCAGTCACAGCAGCTCCGGAGAGTTGGACAGTCTCTCGTTCCAAATTCTGAGAATTCTGAACACAGAATAGCTAGACAGGATTTCCTGAAGCTACCAGCAGGCCAGCAATGTGTCTTGAACCCTTGCTGGCCTTGAATGCTGGCTTCAAAAATCACAGCCCTCTTCCCCCCCCTCTCTCTCTTCCTAAGACTTATTTATTTTATGTATGTGTGTATGTGAATACACTGTGGCTGTCCTCAGACACACCAGAAGAGGGCATCAGATCAGATGGTTGTGAGACACCATGTGGTTGCTGGGATTTGAACTCAGGACCGCTGGAAGAGTAGTCAGTGCTCTTAATTGATGAGCCATCTCTCCAGCCCTTCCCTTGTCTCTTAAGGGCTTGTACTGAGGTGTGTGCTACCACAAGACGTGAACCGGAGTAGGACCAGGCATAGCCCTTGGAGCCCTGACTGGCCTCAAACTTGCTGTATCACCAAAGATGACTGTGAATTCTTGATCCTCATGCCTCCACCTCCCAAGCGTGTGTCATCATACAGTGGTGTGAAGCAAACCCAGTTTCATGAGCTCCAGACAAGCACACTATCTACCCTGTAAGCTATGACGCCCAAGTCCCTGGATGCTGAGTGTCATGGGAGGTTTTGGTGGTCACGGGTGTGGATTCCAGAGAGAAGCTTGGGGGTCCCTCGGCCCTTCTTGCCACTTCTCTTTGTTTAGCACCCTCTGTCTGGCTGTGGTGATGAGGGCCTGGGGTGGAGAATTATGTGTGTGTGTGATGTGTGGTATGTGGTATGTGTGTGTGTGTGTGGGTGGGTGGGCGTGTGGGTGGGTGGTGTGTGGTGTATGTGTATGTGTGTGGTGTGTATGTGGTGTGTGTGGTGTGTATGTAGTGTGTGATGTATGGTATGTGGTGTGTGTGTGTGTGTGTGTGTGTGTGTGGTGTGGTGTGTGTGTGGTGTGTGTGTGTGGTGTATGTGGTGTGCATGTGGTGTGTGTGATAAGTGTGGTGTGTGTGTATGTATGCATGTGGTGTATGTGTGTGTGTGTGTTTTCAGAGATCCTCTTACACTCAGGAGTTGTCTTGGAGCCTACAGTGCCTGAGCCACAAAAGCAGCTGGTTAGGGGTGAGACCTAAAGGAGACCTGAAGGAGGGAGGCTGACCAAGGCTACACAGGTAAGAAGCTGGCATGTGGGCAACACAGGCAGAATCTGTGCTCTTCGAACATGAACCAGAATCCACCTGGGCCCCTCCCATCCCACTGCCACCTGGACACAGGACCTAGGCCTGCTGCAGAGGCTGCCCCACCCAGGCGCTCCCAGGGCTCAGTTTAAGGATCACTCCCTCCTCGGCCTGTCCTTTGTAGTTGGGGGCAGAGCAGTGATTGCAGCTGGGAATCCTTTGGAGTCTAATAACTAATCCACACTCAAATACAAATGACTGGTAGCGACTGGGGGTGGGGTTTACCTGTTCCTTTTTAGGACATGTTTCTGGGAAACAGGAAGAGAGGATTTCAGCATCTTGTCAGGGCTGTCCAGGGGAAATGTGAGCGTCTTGGGGGAGGGGCTGTGGACTTCTCAAGTGTTGGGTCCAATGAAATCTTAGAGATGGCAAGACCTGGCTTCTGGAAGCCCTTGGTGGTGGCTTCAGCTCAGCTCAGAGTTACCAGCCTTATAGGAGGCAGTGAGGGCTGTGTAGAGCCCAGAGCTGGGAGTTTCTGGCTTGGGGTCTAGCTTTGCCTTTGTCTCTGATTGGCTGCCCCTGACCCTGAGTCTTAACACAGTTCTCTGTTCCTCTAGGCCCAAAGGCTTACCTAGAAAATCAGGGTAAGAAGCTGCGGTGGGCATATTGGCGCATGCCTTCAATTCTAGCACTTGCGAGGCAGAGAGTGAGTTCAAGGCCAGCCTGGTCTACATACCAAGTTCCAGGACAGCGTAGACTGGGCAGAGAGACCAAATCTAAAAAAAAAAAAAAAAAAAAAAAAAAAAGAAAGAAAGAAAAGAGAAAGAATGGGTGGCCAGGAACATGGCTCAGTGTCTGCTCCTCCAGAGGTCCTGAGTTTGATTCCCAGCAACCACAACCATCTGTAATATGATCTGATACCCTCTTCTGGTGTGCAGGTGTACACGTAGTTAGATTACCTGTATACATAAATAAAAACCTGGGAAGCTTTGTTCCGGCCGGTGCCCTGCAGCCCTGCCTGTCTCTCAGACCCAACCCCAAGGCACGTCCTGTTCAGTTCTGTCTGGCGCTGTATTTCACCCGCATGATCCTAAGACCCCTGTAGGGCCTATAGCTCTGAGCTCCAGATGGTGCCTGGGAACCCTACCATTTGCTCTGGAGAGTGCTGTTTCCTCAGGAGAGGCAAACACTGCTATTTCAAGCCCCAGCCAGCCATCACAGAGCCGGCAGCACTTCAGGAAGACCTCCATGTGACCTATCTAGAATATACTTCTGTTCAGTTCTTCCTCTCCAGGACCAGGATCACACTGTAAGTCCTCCGGCCTACTCCCTCTCTTTTCCTTTGTTTGTGATGATCCCTCTGCCTGGGGCTCTGTTCTGGGCTCAGCCTACGTGTCACCCTCTCCAGGAAGCCTTCCCACATCCTCCTCCTGGCAAGGGAGGCCCCGTTGTCTCCTTGGTTTAGTGAGCTTCCCTTCCAGACAATGAGGCTGCTGTGTTCATTGCTCCCAGCCCAGTGCCTGGCACACCCAGGGCATGGGATGGGGTTCTTTTGACTGACAGTCCATGGCCAGCAGGAAAGGGGAGATCCACACGCAGCAGATAGTTGGAGGCTAGGGTGGCTGTGACTCACTGCACCCCTGCAGAGCATGGGGCAGCTACAGACAGGCTGAGTCAGGAGACAGCAGCCTCCAGGAATTCTGATAAGAACAAGACAAAAAACAAACAAACAAACAAAAAAAAAAAACCCCAAAAATGCAGGGTATTTATTTCTAGAATACAGAGGTTGGGGGAGGGGAGTTGGGTCAGGATAAAGCTGTTCCGTTATTTATTTATCTTTTTGCCTGGATGAAATAAATGTTCACATTCACGTGGTTCAAAATTCAGAAGGTGTGAATGGGAGATCACCGGTAGAGCATCCTCCACCCGGGCCTTCTTCTCTCCTTTCTGACACCAGTAAGCTTGTCTTTCACACCATTCTTCACAGTATTATCCTTCCCCACCCCCCCACCCCACCCCCGTTTAGATATATCTTTGAGGGGCTGGAGAGATGACAGCTCAGTGGTTAAAAGTCCCGCTGGCTCTCACAGAGGCCCCAGGTTCTGTTTCCAGGCCCCACATAGTGGCTCACACCGCTTGTAACTCCAGTTTCAGGCCTGCTGGTCTCTGGGGACACTAGGCACACACATGATGCCTGGTACACAAACACACACACGTAGGCACTCACAGATACATGTGGAAACAAATATGCACTTGAGAATGCTGGTGGTGGGTATCCTTGGCCTCCAAGCTTAGATGTGACACTTCCTCCCCAGGGAATGGCCTTTGGGATTGGTGCCCTATACAAGAGCCTGGGAGGGCTCGTGAGCCCCTCCCTGAGCCCTTCTGCTGTGTGCGAAGGAGCCTGTGAGAGGCGCCCTGTGTGCAGAAGGAGGCTTTATCAGATACAGAACCTGCTGCTGCCACAGCTTCACACCTCCAGGATGGGAACCAACCTCGGTTTATAAATTAGTCGGTCCAAAAGATTTCGCTATGGCAGCCTAAACAGGTGGCCAGAGAGAGAGCATGTCACGGCAACAGAAAGAGTGAGTTCTCTCGTTGTGTAACTGCTTTCAGGGTTGCCAGGTAGAATACAGGATGGGTACAGGGGCTTGAGCTCAGGAGCAGAGTGTTTGTCTAACAATGCCAAGGCCCTGGGTTACTTCCTCAGCACGGAGAAATAAATGAATGAATGAGAATAAATGAATGAGGATACAGGATGCCCAGTTGCATTTGAATTAAATAAATGTCTGATAAGTCATTTTTTTGGAGTAATCTGTGTCATGTATGATTCAGGATAGACCTAATTCAAAACTGAACTTCAAGTTTAACAGCATCCTTCGATCTGACCAATTAAATGCTCCTTCCCCCATTGCAATGGTAAGCCCCTTGCCGCTTTTCCTTTCGGCAGGGAGATGGTGACATCAGAAAATGGATGCCTCAGTGTGTGTGTGTGACATTCCCTAGCTGCTCCTCTTCCTATTCCTCCTCCTATCCCAACACTGAACCTCGAGTTAACAGCTGTTTGATTGGCTCCTCCTCCTCTTCCTCCTCCTCCTCTTCTCTTATTTCTTTGAGACAGGGTTTCAAAGCCCCAGCAGTATAACACACTATAGAATAGACTTGCCCCAAACTCAGAGATCTGCCTGCCTCTGCCTGCCAAGTGCTGAGATTAAAGGCCTGTGGCACTGTACCCAGCATTTTATGGGTTTTTTTTGTTTTTTTTTTTTTTTTTTGCATTTATATATTGCTAACACAAATGTGTGTGTGTGTGTATGTGTGTGTGTGTGTGCACGTGACTGTCCATGTATTTATGCACCCATGGAGCCTCCTGGCCAGGGCTCCTCAGGACTAGGCTGATTTCCAGGGCCCTGGGCTAGTGATTGGACATAGCTAATAACAGCAGCCCCACAGTTTTCTTGGGAAGATCTGGCCAGTCTCATTCCCCTGAACTGGACTCTGAGGCGTGGGCATAGGCCAGATCATTGTCTGCCAGCCTGTTTTCTAGTTGGGAAGTGGTGATGTTGGAATTTCAACCTAGACATGTTTAGCTCTGAGCTTTAGATCCTTTCCCCATCCCTCATGTGGTGCATGTTCTCCAATGAGAAAACCAAGCAGTTGTGACATGCCTTCTATCTGTGACCACTTCTGTTTTACATGGTCTCAAAGCAGGGACTCCGGCCCTGTGATTCACTGGAGAAAGGTAGAGAAAATCTTTACTCGTCCTTCTTTGACCTAGGTGCCCACAGTGACTCCCTAGCCCTTCCCCCCCACAGCACCATACTTAGGCATTCTGGGTCAAGTGGAAAAAGTTAAATAGAAGAACTGGAGCCAGCATTAAGACATTTACTCTCTGTGTGGCCTTGGGCAACTCACATAACCTTTCTGAGTCTCCGTGACGGTAGACTGACAGCCTGTGTTGACTGGAGGAGTGAGAGAAGTTTCTGGGGCTGCTGCTGTGCGTAAGTCTGTGGATACCAAGGTGGGTCTGGCTGACTGGGGAACTGTGTCTCTGGAGCTCTGCCTCATGGGAAGGGTGTGGCTAACTATACTGTGAGGTTGGGTAACTGAAGCTTTGTGATTGCCAACAGGCGATGAGGGATAAACCGGCAGCGAGGCAGGAAATTATCGGATCTGAGGCCAGAGAGGAACTGGTTCCAGGTTGATCTGCTTTTCTAGGTGGAGTCAGGATTAGAACCCAGGAACTGCATTTTCAGAAGGAGTCAGGATTACAGCCCAGGTTCTGTGTTTTCAGGTCACTCTGACTCTTGCTTGTCCCCAAACACTGGCCCAGTCTGGCCTGTTGCAGATTAAAGGCACAGACTGGGGAGAGGACTAAAACTGAGTTAGAAAGAAATTGTGGCTGGAGTTGGGGAGGGGCAGGAGCTCAGCTGGTAGAGTTCTTGTCTAACCTGCACAAAGCCCTAGGTTAGACCCCCAGCATTGCCTAAAACTGGGTGTGGTGGTGCAGACCTCCAGTCCAACACTCAGGAAGTACAAGTAGGAAAATTAGAAGTTAAAGGTCATCCTGGCTACTTACTGAGTTCAAGGCCAACCTGGGCTACTTAAGACCTTATCTCAAAAAGAAGGAGAAGGAGAAGAAGGAGGAGGAAGAGAAGGAGGAGGAGAAGAAGGAGGAGGAGGAGGAACAGGAGAAAAAGAAGAGGAGGAGGAGGAGTGGTGGAAGGGAGTGGTTTGTTAGGAACTATGAAGGTTCAGGTTCCAAACTCTGTATGTGAAATAAACAAGAAAGCAAAGATCCAGCCAGGCATCTTGAGATACACAGTGAGTTCTAGGATAGCCAGACCCATAAGTGAAGAATCAGGCCCCTTTAGGTCCTTTCCCAACCCACTCCAGCCTGGTCTTCCTGAGTTGTGCCCATGGACTGGGAGGAAGTAGAGCTGGGCATCCGCTGGCCCTTCCATGTCTCCCCAGAAGCTCCTGGGCCCAGCTGTTAAAGGAGGCAGCAAATGTGAGTGGACAGTCTAGGGGCTGCACTAGGGGACACTTTACAGGGTCTATCTCTGTGATTTTCTAACCGGTTCCCTTGTCACAGCCAGGTGAAGGGAGGGAGGAGACACAGGACAGGGGCTCAGATCCTTCGCTACAGCAGACAGGAGTCCCCACGCCAGACTGGGGAGGGGGCACTCAGTGTCTCCTCCTTCCACACAGCCTCAGCTCTTGCCTCCCCTCGCCACTAAGTCAGCATTCAGTCCATTCAATCCCTATCACGGTGCCTGCTCCTGCAGCTGCTACCCCATGTAGGATCAGTCAGAGGTAGTAGGGCCACCATTGTCCCCTCTGTTCTCTAGCTCTCAGTACAGGCCAGGCAGATGGCTGTGTGTAAAGAGATGAGTTGGTGAAGGCTTTGAATCCTGGGAACTGTAGAATCATGGTCCGTGTAGAAGCATGAGTCCTACCTCTGAAGCCTATAATGTTAGCATTTCTTCTAGGCTCCACCCTACAGTTGCCAGGTAGGCCTGGCTTTCTATAGAGGGGGTTGTTTGCGCAGTCCTTGCTCTCTTACTCTCTCTGTCCCTATTCTCCCTGGCTCCTTTCTCCCTCTTTTCTCTTCCCCCTTCTCTCCTTTCTCCAAGTGTTCCAGGCTGGCTCCTCCTCCTCCTCCTCTTCTTATTCTCTCTCTCTCTCTCTCTCTCTCTCTCTCTCTCTCTCTCTCTCTCTCTCCCTCCCTCCCTCCACCCCCATCTCCACTCCCTTTCCAACTCCCCTTCCCATGACCTAAATAAACTCTATTCTATACTATACCATCCTAGGCTGGTACCTCAGGGGAAAGGGGTGCCTCAGCAAGGGCCCACTGAGACTCCCCTCTGTTGGGATTCTGTCAACCCCACCCCTCAATTACCTGGCTGTTGCCAGGTATATCCCACCCCTCAGTTACCTGGCAATAGCTAGGTATGCTCTGCCCCAGTGACCTGACACTATAAAAGGGGCTGCTTGACCCCCCTCTCTCTATTGCCCTCTTGTGCTCTTGCCCTCCTCTCTCTTGCTCTCCCCCTTGTCCCTCCTCTCCCCTTTCCCTCCCCCCCTCCATGTGCTCATGGCCAGCCTCTACTTCTCTACTTCTCTATTCCTCTCTTCTCTCTCTCTCTCTCTCTCTGCCTCTACCACCCTCCTAACTTCCCCATGACCTGAATAAACTCTATTCTGTACTGTACCGTCATCGTCATGTAGCTGGTCCCTCAGGGGGAAGGGATTCCCAGCATGAACCCCCAGAGTCATCTCTCTTACCCCCAGGCCTCACTGCACCTCCATGGGCCATATCTCCCCCACCCCCCACTCTCTTCATCCTTTTCCTAACATTGGTGCCAAAACCTGAGATGTCATCTTTTCTTTTTTTTTCTTTCTTTTTTTTTTTTTTTTTTATTTATATGAGTACACTGCAGTGGTCCTCAGACACACCAGAAGAGGGCATCAGATTTTATTACAGATGGTTGTGAGCCACCATGTGGTTGCTGGGAATTGAACTCAGGACCTCTGGAAGAGCAGTCAGTGCTCTTAGCCACTGAGACATCTCTCCAGCCCAGGACATCATCTTTTAAGAACACCCTCCCACTTCACCATACCTGGCTCTATCAAACATAACCTCGGCTCTCTCTTTTTTTTTTTTTTACAAAGCACAACATATGGGTTTGCTGGCTTACCTGGTAAAGAGGCTTTGCAGATGGAAATAAATGAAGGACCCGGGGATGGGGGAGGAGATTCCAGGGCTGGACAGCTTCTGCCCAAGCCTGGGAGTTTCTCCTGCCTGTGCCCTCCCTCAAGCCCTGCATCCCAAGCTCTCTGTCCCTCCCGCATCCCTACCCACGGCTGTCTCTGGGACCTACTGGTTCCAAGTTCCTTGACTGATACATGAGCCCCGGGAAACTGACCTCTGGGGTCTGTATTTGGGAGACTACTTGGAACATGGCCATGATGAATAAAGGGAAAACAGTCTAAGAATAGTCCAAAAGGCCTGGGCCCTTAGATTAGGGCCTGTGTTTCAAGAATGACTCCAGAGATTGGAGGCTGGCCCTGCTGACCTTGGCTGTGGGTCAGGGGCAGTAGAGTGCAGGCTTTCCATTTCCTTGCCCCCAGGCAGCTGACCAAACACAGGAGTCCTACAGGAGCAGCAGAGGCTGGGGCAGGCCGGAGAGAATATGGAAAGACAGAAAGGAAGAACAAAGCTTGGGACCCACAGTGTCTGGGGAGAGGGTGGATGCAGAGTTTCTGGGAAAGTGGAGACATCTGACCAGCCCTGTGGTTCCACCAGACTCTAGGGACCTTTCAGAGGACAAGGCCCAGCCCTCATGGAACAAACCTCCCTTCCCCACTCCAGAGGGTGGATAAACAGATGCACAGGTAAGGCCTGACCTCAGCTGCCAACAGAGGCCATGGAGGAGGCGTGTGACTAGTGAAGCCTGAGGCAAAGGAAGCAAGGAGGGGAGAAGAGGCTTAGGAAACCAAGAGTCCCACCTTGCTGTGCACTTGAGACCAGCCCCCATAGCTGGGGAGACCAGACAGAGCCCCTGCCCTCCCTCCTAGGTATCCATCCACCCCCACTGGTTAACTTTTTTGATTCCTCCCCCAGGAAACCCGCCCAGTTCCCCAGACCCCCCTGGTGCCCTGGGACCTTTCCAGACTGCAGTTTTAGTAAACAATTTGGCTCCTTCTGGAGCCTGGGAGAAGAGGCTTCTGCCCCTTTCTTCTTAAGTGGGCCTAAGAAATTCTTAGCATTCCCAGTGAAGAGGGCTGGGCTTTTCTCCCTGGTCAGCACCAGCAAGACCCACAGGAACCATGAGAAGAGGGAACTTGACACCCCTCCCAGGCCCTCAATGCTTCCCTGCTGTTGGTCGGTCTGACCACTCCTCACAACTGCACAGGGCAACCCGGGGCCTGCCAAAAGAGGTCTGACCCCATCCAGCCCTGGGCGTTGGGAGCTGGGAGATGAAGAGGAGGAGGGGGTTATCCACAGAATAGGCCTGGCCTGATGCCTGCTTTTCTCCAAATACCCAGCCTAGCCTGGCATTAAGAAGGTATTCCATCCTTATAAGAATGGGTGAGTGGGACAGAGGGCCACGTCTATGCTGTGACCTCAGGGAGACTGGAGCTCAAGCACAGGGTGGGGCACTGTGCAAGCCAGCCACATCCCCATTTGTTCTCACACAGCCTTGTGACTGCACACATGACAGGTGAAAGGGCTGAAACCAGAGAGGGTAACTAAGGACACACAGCAGGTAAGTGCAAAGCTGCATCCAGACACCAGAACCTCTGAAGTCCAGATTTAAACAGGAGGTTCGATGCCCCTAGGGAAGGGGGGGGGGGTGATAAGTACAGGCCTGGTCAGTGAGAGAGACAAGGCTCAGGGCTGTGGCTTATATGGCAGGTAAGGGGAGGTCACAGGCAGGTCTGCAGGGCCAGGCCAGGTGGACTCCAGAGGACATAGTGTCCCTTTCTGCGTGTCTGGTTTTCTGAACTTCTGTGCGTTGGAGAGGTGGGTTACTAATGGCAGGCTGGCTGAATAGATAAGCCAACTTCTAAAATGCTTCTATAAGGTCTCAGGATGACCCTGTAATCAGAAAGGGGTCAGTAGGTACTCAGATCTGTATAAGATGCACGGCAGCTTGCTCTGGGCAAGGGTAGGGGAGAGCAGGCACATTGGGCCAGAATCTGGGAGTCTTGGTTCTACTGAAGGGCCTTAAACACTACTCTGCAAACAGTGAGAGCCTGGGCAGGTCACATGACCACTCTGAGCCTCCAATAACCATATTTAGCCAGCACTTGCTGACTCATGCCAATGACCCAGAGCCACACCCTTTTAGCCTGTTACAGGGACTTTTTTTAAAAAACAATCTGCAGAACACAATTACACAGCTAATGTTATTTGATTCTTACACAAACCCAGAAGCCAACGGGGCTCACGCTTCATCTTCTAGTTGAAAAGATGAAGAAACAGAGGTTCCGCATGGAGAAGCCACTGATTGGGCTGTGGTGTTCCGAATATGTTTGTCTCAGGGAGTAGCACTATGAGTGGGTGTGGCCTCGTTGGAGGAAGTTGGGCTTTGAGACCCTCCTCCCAGCTCCCTGAAAACAGACTTCTGTTTGCCTTCGGAACAAGATGTAGAACTTTCAGCTCCTCCATGCCATACCTGCCGGGACACTGCCATGCTTCCCACCATGATAATAATGGAATCCCAACTAAGACACCAGGATTCACCTGTCACCAGGGAGCAACAAGGCCCCCACGCTGGTCATTTGGCTCCTCTCCCTCTCACACCAAGGGTATGTTTTCCAGTGTCAGTACTATTCAGCTCAGCTGTGTGACCCAGAATTCGGGTTGAAATCCAAATAACAATCTGATAAGAAGGGGCGGGAGAGATGGCTCAGAGGTTAAGAGCACTGGCTGTTCTTCCAAACGTACACACACACACACACACACACACACACACACTAAATCTTAAAAAAAAAAAAAAAGAAAGACAGTGATGTAGCCTGTAATTCTAGCACTTGAGAAGCTGAGGCAAGAGGATCTCAAGTGTTTCATTATGACTGTTACTTTTCATAAACTTTATTTTCTTTTATGTTTGTTAGTGTTTCACGTGCACAGATGGCTGTGCACCACATGTGTGCCTGCCTGGTATCCGCAGAAACCAGAAGAAAGCATCCCCTAAGATGCTCTGGACCAGTGGTTTCCAACCTTCCTAATGCCGTGACCCGTTAATGCAGTTTCTCATGTTGTGGTGACCCCCGGCCAGGAAATTAGTTTGTTGCTACTTCATAAGTATAATTTTGTTACTGTTATGGGTTGGAATATAAGTATCTGATATGCAGGATATGAGACCCCTGTGAAAGGGTTGTTCAGCCGACAGGTTGAGAACTACTGCTTTCGATGCCTTCGGATCCCCTAGGTTAGAGTTACAGACAGTAGAGAGCTGTGGTGTAGGTGCTGGGAATCAAACCTGGGTCCCCTGGCAGAGTTAGTTCTCCCTCCTGTCTGTGGATCACAAGTTTGAGGCTAGCCTGGGCTACATACTTCAAGACAGAACAACCCTGTCTAAGCAGAGCTGGGGCTGTAGCTCATGGCTTGCCTGATATGTGTAAGGATTTGGGTTCAATTCCCAGCACTTCCACAAAGATAATTGTAATAATTATAAAGGAACGAACTAGACCCAGAGGCCCACCTGCAGCAGGAGTCACGACCATGTGCACTTATATTTTGGAGAGATGGGAGAGACAGAGAAGTGGACTAGTTTGAGCACTGTGAAGAGGGGAAGAACTGGAAACACAAAGATGCTGAGGAACAGGCTGGGATGCCACCTGAGGCCATGTAGTCCCAGTCCCTGTAGCCGCTGAGGTGCCATGTCTGGGCCTGTGGCCACCCGGCAGCTGAGGCCTATGTCAAAGTCTATGGCCCATGTTACCTCCAAAGCCCAGATAATGTATTCCTGGTCTGAGCTGCCTCCTGGGATCATGTTGATGTTCAAGGGCTGTGCAGAGCGGGCCCTTCCCCTCATTGGTTGTGGCACTTGGTCCTGCACCTCGCCTGGGTAGCAGGGTAGAGTTGGCCCTGGTGGCTGGGTGTGGTAAGATGCCCCAAGGGCATGAAATCTGGAGAGCTGGCCCTGCCCCACACCAGCTGCAGCCGTGGCATTAGAGAACTCGCCCTGGTGGTAAGGGTGTGGGAGATCTGGTAGGCCCAGATCCAGGGCTTTGAATTGTCTACCCCATATATAAACTGCTGGAGCACATGATGGTGCTGGGCCTGCAGATCCAAAGCTGCAGGATCTCCATGACACTGGGAAAACAACATCAGAGAGGAGTTCTGGTGAGGTTCCAGTAGTAATAGTATAGCAGAAGCCAGAGGCCTCGTACCAGACCAGTGACTCACTGCAGGGAGCATTTGTAAGCAAAAATGTATAGTGGGACATACTGGGACACACTACAGCTTCCATAAGGAGATGGTTCCTTTGGCTTTGTTTAATTTGCTTATTTTCAAATTTATGTGGGGGAGGTTGTAAGGGCGGAGGGTGAATATGAAGGGATGGGAAGATAAATGGGATTGGGGTGCCTGCTGTAAAAATTATAGAGCATCAATAAAAAGTAAAACAAGGGAATGAAATAAAGACAGAGACAGAGAAAGACAGAGAACCAGAGGGACAGAGAGAGAGAGAGAGACAGACAGACAGACAGAATTAACTGCCTTCACATAGCTTTTACTTGGGCCATCAGTTTTCAGCATCTCCCATGGTGTCTAACTTTCTCCATGTGGCAGGTCTGTCTGCGAAGCATTCTCATCCTATGCATGAATTTTATTTCAGGACACACACCTGGGAGAGGCTGAGTTGGGCTTCTGTTCGAAACCAGCGTTCTCACACCAGGACCCTTACACCCCGGAAGGGGTTCTCACTGTCTTCTTTACTTCTGCTGCCCCCACGAATTCCAGCAACCCAGTCCTCATCCTGATGCCTTGGGACTCCTCCCACAACCCTCAACATTTTGTGTTGTGAAAACAAGGGCTCTACACATCGATAAAGGGGATTAAATACCATCTTATTTATATACATTATCCAGGGAGTGTTGGGGGAGGATTGTGTTCTGCAGACTGGGATGTCCAAGAATGTAACCCTGGGCTCTGCTTGCCTTCATGGAGATGCTCTGAGGCACAATTTTAACTCACTGTAGGAAGCCAGGAGGCCAGCAGGTAGGGGGTGAGACCACTAGGGAGAGGGTCTTTTTAGAGAACAACCTACTTTGACAGACATCTGTCTGTCTCTTCACCTTGGCTCAAACACCTCCAACCAGGCCCCACCCTCAACACCACCATGTATAGAATTTAAGTTTAAATGCAGGAACATTCTGGTACCTCATCAATGGTAGAGGTTGAACCAGGGCCTCACACATGCTAGACCAGCAGCATAGGAACTTGTTTGTTTGATGTGGTTTTGTTTTTGTTTTTCAAGACCAGGTTTCTCTGTGTAGCCCCAACTGTCACAGAACTTGGTCTGTAGACCAGGCTGACCTCCAACTCAGAGATCCACCTGCCTCTCCTCACTGCTTCCTGAGTGCTGAGAACTTTTTTTTTTTAAAGTGTATCTATTTTATTTATGACTACACTGTTGATGTCTTCAGAGACACCAGAAAAGGGGGCATCTCATCCCATTACAGATGGTTGTGAGCCACCATGCGGTTGCTGGGGATTGAATTCAGGACCTCTGGAAGAGTAGACAGTGCTCTTAACCTCTGAGCCATCTCTCCAGCTCCAGGAACTTTGGAGTATAACCCGATTATCAGCATCTGGGGACAGAGCCTGGGTTCCATCTCCAGGATGCATTGAACCCGATGTGATGATGTATACCCCCACCTGTGATCCCAGCACTCAAGATGGGGGTGAAGAAGAATCAGAAATGTAAGGTGATCCTCAGCTACATAGAGACTTTGATACTTGAAGACCAATGACAAAACCAACCAACCAGACACCAGGGAGAGGGTAGGGAGGGGAGAGCAGTCTATTAAGTAAGGCTCTGGGCTGGGAGACATAGCTCAGTGAGAGACTGCTTGTCCCTAAAGCACAAGGCCCCAGTGCCACAAAGCAATACAACCCACCCAGGAGAAGTGGGTAATCCCTTAAATTTGAGAACCATTGTTCTAGTACATTCTCTCTCTCTCTCAGATAAACAGTACGGGTTCCCATTGTACCTGAGTCTCCTAACTGAACAATGCTGCCTCCATGCCCCCTGGACATTTTGGAAGCACGGCAGGAGGTTGGAGGTTAATAGAACAGTGTTTGATAAATCTCCCCCACACCCTGGTGTTCAGTGTTCCCCAGTAAACTCCCTTGCTTTGAGCCCTCTCCTTACGCAGTTTGACTCAGAACTAACTTACTGTTGGTTTGGTCTTTTTTGTACAAACCAAACACACAATGCAGCTTTATGTTTTGTTTGTTTGTTTGTTTGTTTTTTTAATGTTTGCTCTCACAAATACGATGGGGTGGCACTCATGAGAAGTCAAGAAGGACAGTTTGCAGGAGTCATCTGCCCTTTTACCATAAGATCCGGAATGAAACTCAAGCTGTAAGGCCTGCATAGTGAGTGACTTTATCTGTTGAGCCATCTTGCTGGTTTGAGTGTGTTTAAGGTTTCTTCAAACATTTTAAAATTCGACTTACTCATATTATTTTATGTCTGTGTGGCTGGTGTGTTTGCATACCACATGCATGCTTGGTGCCTGTGGAGGTCAGAAGAGGGCATTGGATCCCCTCAGACTGGAGTTATGAATGGCTGTAAACCATTATGTGAATGCTCAGAATTGAACCTGGGTCCTCTGTAAGACCAGCAAATACTCTTAGACATGGAGCCTTCTCTCCAGCCTCTAGATTTATTTGTCTCATTTTATGTATATGAATATTTTATGTAGGGCTGGAGAGATAGCTCAGAGGTTAAGAGCACTGACTGCTCTTCCAGAGGTCCTGAGTTCAATTCCCAGCAACCACATGGTGGCTCACAACCATCTGTGATGGGATCTGATGCCCGCTTCTGGCCTGCAGGGGTACATGCAGGCATAACGCTGTATACATAATAAATAAATCTGTTTTAAAAAGAGAATATTTTATGTGTATGAGTATTTTGCCTACATGTACATATGTATGCATGTATGTGTGTGTCCCACTTGAGTACCTGGTGCCTGGGGAGTTCAGGCACTGGATCCCCTGGAACTGGACTTAAAACTGTGAGCTACCACATATCTGTTTTATTTTTAAAGATCTGTCCATTTTATTTACATGAGTACACTGTCACTGTCTTCAGACACACCATAAGAGGGCATCAGATCCCATTACAGATGGTTGTGAGTCACCATATGGTTGCTGGGAATTGAACTCGGGACCTCTGGAAGAGCAGTCGGTGCTCTTAACCGCTGAGCCATCTCTCTAGCCCCAAAAGATTCTTTTAAAGAGTGCTTCAAACCTTGCTTGAGTAGAACAGTTTCTGGTTAGAGATACTAAAGACCAGGATGGGGCAGGGAGGAGAAGAGGCAGAGTGGGAGGAACCAGGATGGGCCAAGGAAGCTGACCCCAAGGAGGGTGTGCTGATTAAACATTAGCTAGAGTCATCTGTGAAGATGAAACCTTAACTGAGGGGTTGCATCCATCAGATTACCTGTGGTGTGGGCAAAGCCTGTGGGGCATTTTCTCCGTTAGAGAGTGCCCAGGCCACTGTGGCTGGTGCCATTTCTGGGGGAATGGTCCTGGTTTGTATAAGAAAGCAGGCTGAGTAAGCCATTGAACTCGAGGCAGTAAGCAGCATCCTCCATGGCCTCTGCTTCAGTTCCTGCCTCCAGGTTCCAGCCTTGAGTTCCTGCCTCAGTTTCTCTGAGTAATATAATGTGACCTGAAGGTTGTAAGCCCTACATCCCCAAGTTCCTTTTGGTTGTCACAGTCACGTAACTAATACCAGGGATATTACTAGCTTTTTATCTGTAGAGATATAGTCACCAAAGTGGACTTTGTTTTTTTTCCCCTGCTGATAGCAATAAACGCAATAAGCTCAAAGAAACAATGGAATGCATTGGCTCACATCGAAGCAGCATCCTAGAGGCAGATCTTTACTTTCAGAGGTACCCAGGTGAGCAAGAGTCTTCCTTCTATGAAGCCCAGGCTGAGGTGCATCCTTCCTCCTCAGTGGCACAAATGGCCTGGAGATATAGGACTATAGTCTGTTTAACAAAGGTGGGAGGAGCTTCATTAACTTTGAAAGCACAGTTTGGGCTATCTCTTCAGCCTCAAGCCTCTTCATCAAAGCTGGATAAAAGAAGAGTTCTGATTGGCCGACTCCAAGGTCATGTGTCAAGCCTTGAATTTCCCAGAGCAAAGGCAGCTTCAGAGGAATGAAATGCAGCAGAGTGGGGCAGGGGGACTGGCTTCCCACTTGGAGATGGGACAATGTAAGAGGAAAAAGAAATGGATGCTGAGAAAAGCCAAAGGCAGCATGCCTACTCTACCAAAGATGACATATCCCGGTAGTTAAGTTGGAAAGAGGATGCTTAAGAAGGAAGGGATGATGGCTCTATGGCCAGCTGCTGCAGAAATAGGTGGCCACAGGTTCAGTGACTTAAAGCAACCAACATTTGCTATCTCAGTTTCTGAGGACTGGAGACATTTTGTGAGCACAGACAGCTCGAGTAGGAGCTCTGCTGCATTCTAGAACCTCATCACGCCATCAGCACGGCACTGGCCATCCTTAGTCTCCTGGTGGCCTCACCCAGCTCTCCTCAGCAAGCTCACACAACTGATGACGGCTTCAGCTGTCAACCAAAGACCTCCGTCACTTCCTCACACATGGTCTCTCATTCCCTGGGTGCCTGCTTCCCTCAAGTCAGCAAAGGCTCCTGTCAAGATGACTGTTCCACTTCATGTAGCATCAACCCATGCACACTGTCACCTTGGATGTCCTCAGTCAGTTAGAGACTCAAGACAGCATGGCCTTACTTATACTTTGGGGCGGATGTCACCCAAGGGTGTGGCTACCAGGAGATGAGGTTTGTGGGCTTGCTCTAATACTCAGCTTCCACAAATCCAAGTACAGTTGAGCTACAACTTGAAGGGGCAGAGGACTCGTAGTAGTTGTGTGGCTTAAAAGAAAGGCTATACGAGACTGACGTTACCCTCCCCCCAGCTCTTGAGGGCACAAATCTTGTGTTGTCTCCCATCTTCCCCAAGCCCAGCCACTGGCATGTTACAGGCCCTTAGCCATACTTCCTTGTACTGAAGAGTTGGACAAATCCTGACAAATCCGAATTCTCCTGTGTTTGCTCATCCACTGATTCGACGTTCACTCAACAAGCAGGAACTGAACTCTTAGCACAGATCCGGCCCTTGCTGGACTCCGGATAGGGCTCTGGCCCCAAGAGTCTCAGACATCATAACTCAGCATAGTTTATAGTCTTGTGGTCTTGAATCTTTAGCAGATCCTGGGTCCTGACTCTCATAAAGGACATTCTGAAGGAATTCAGAAGTTATCCATAAGGACAGTGACCCTGGGTGAGGCTCACCATGTGTCCACAGCTGGACTCCCTCTCTAGTGTTCTCCAGGACCTGCTGCCTGGCACTCATCAGGGCCCAGTGGAAACAGGATAACCAGGCAGGGAAGGGATCCCAAAGTATGGTTGACGTCTGCTGCTCTGGGAGCTAAGAATTCCAGCACCAAAGTCCATTTGGAGTTTGTCTGTGGAGAGATGGTGTTCCTTTTATATCAAAACATTTCAAATAAGAACGTTAAAATAGGGCTAGAGAGATGGCTCAATGGTTAAGAGCACTGACTGATCTTCCAGAGGTCCTGAGTTCAAATCCCAGCAACTACATGGTGGTTCACAACCATCTGCGATGAGATCTGATGCCCTCTTCTGGTGTGTCTGAAGATAGCTATAGTGCACTTATACATAATAAACAAATAAACCTTTTAAAAATGTTAAAATATCAACGAGTCGTGCCCAAGAGTCTACAGTTATACGGCCAATGGCCAATAATGTTTTACAAGCATGGCTGAATATGCCCTTTTTTCTTTCTCAGCTGTAAGGTAATTTCCTAGGAACCACACAGGTTGGACTATAAACTCTGTTTATAGTGAAAGGCGTAACTTAACCCCAGGTATAGCCTCTGTGACCAAGGTTTCTCCTCATCAGATAGCAACCCTGTCTGAAGCACCTGAGGAACCACCCTGTCATTTCAAGAGAAAGTGGGAAAAAAAAGGCCCTTGGGAAGCTCTGAGATGTGACTTAAGGAGCCACAGAATTTTGTACATGACCACAAGGAAGGACTTAAGCAGGACTCAGAGCACACCAGAACTTAGGTGTGGCTTATACCCCCTCTCGGCATCTCTTCTTCCTCTAACTGCTATGTGATTAAGTCAGTGTTAAGGGGCTCGTGAGATGGTTCAGTTATGACCTCTTGCAGAAGATCTGCGTTCGATTCCCAGCACCCACTTGGAGGCTCATTAGCCATCTGTAACTGCAGTCCCAGGGGATCAGACATCCTCCTCTCTCTTTATGTGCAGACAAACACATAGAAACAAGTAAATCTGTTTTAAAAGATCTCTTCTGGGATGGAGAGATGGCTCAGTGGTTAAGAACACCCACTGGTTACGCTTCCAGAGGTCCTGAGTTTAATTCCTGGCAACTACATGGTGGCTCACAACCATCTGTAATGAGATCTGATGACCTTTTCTGGTGTGTCTGAACACAGCAACATTGTACTTACATACACAAAATAAATAAATCTTAAAAAAAAATTCTCTTCCTATTCTCTAGCCCTGTTTCACACCAACTTATCCTAAAAAGGAATTTTTTTTTTCCCAGACAGGGCTTTTGTGTGTATCCCTGGTTGTACTGGAACTTATTCTGTAGATCAGGCTGGCCTCAAACTCACAGAGTCCCACCTGCTTCTGCCTCCTGGGTCCTGGGATCAAAAGTGTGCGCCACCATGCCCAGTCTGAAATCTTTTTTCTTACAGCAGTCAAGAATCCCAGCTTTACTGAACAGAGCACTTTGCAACGATCTCAGGCTGCGGCAGACAGCAGCCTGAGGCTGCATTTCTAACCTGTGTTCTACTGCCAATGACGTGGCCTCAGGACTGTCTGAGCTCCCCTTCTCTGTGGTTCGCTGGTTCGGGTTTAGCACTCCTTGGGGAAGTCGCTTGGAGCCCTAGGAACTAGAAGAGCCTGATGTGTATCCACAGCCTCCTCCACAAGCATGACAAGAAAGTGACAAAAGTCCCTATTGGGACACTTTATTACTCGAAGGAACATGGTCTGGGGTGAGAGGGAAGATATGGGTTTGGTCACTGTGGAGAGCAGAGACACAGAACTGTCCTCTGAGGGTCGGGTTCAGGAGGTTTCCCTGAACCTCCAGTTGTGCGTTCTTCTCTCCGGCATGGTACAACCACCAACGCCCTGTTCCTGGCGCCACAGCTGGGTCTCCTTTCTCAAACCCTGGGCTTGAGACTTGCTTTCAAGGGTTGTGGACCTGGTGGGGGTGGGTTTGAATACGTAGGTGCAATTGGACCGTCAGCCCAGGGAACCAGAGAAGGGAGGCACAGGCAGTCCTTCTAGGCAGCACTTTTCAAGGTAACCCTCAGCTCCTCCCACTGGGGAGCAGAGGGCAGAGCTCACACATCTCCTGGTTATGCACCCTGGTGGCCTGAAAGCTGGACTCCAATGCCAAACTCCAGTCAGAAGGTCAAGAGCTGCCTCTGGAGGACGCTGGTCACAGTGCACAGCCTCTCTGAATAGGGGGAAGAAGCTAAACAAAGAGTCACGGGCACTGGCAGTGTAGGTGTGTGTGTGTGGGTGTGCACCTGCTTCCGTGTGAAGCTAATCCAGTTTCACTATTAAACAAAAGCACTATTAAACAGAAAACCGGTGACAGAGCCAGGGAGATGGCTCCATGAATAAAGTGCTTGCCGTGATCCCACTTAAAGCCGGGCAAGCCTTGAGGCTGCCTGTAGTCCCAGCATTCAGGGATCAGATATACAGGACACCTGGGTCAAGCCAGAGTCAGCGAGGTCCTGGGTCCATGAGAGACGCTGAGAGATGGAGGAGGACACCCAACATCACCCTGGGGCCTCTCCTTGTACATGCTCACATGCACAATCCACCAGCACACAAACACACAGGCACACGCACACACATGACCTCTTTGTCATGTACACCCTGGCATGTGCACACACACACACACACACACACACACACACAAATAAATGTAATAATAAAAATGTGCACACACACACACACAAATAAATGTAATAATAAAAAAAAAAAACCAACCAAATAAAACACTTCTATCTTTTGATTTAATTATAGACACGGGAAACAGCAATGTACAAAGCTCAGTTTGGTGAGCAGAGCACTCTCCACTCAGCCAGCTCTCCCCCCAGCTAACAGCTTGTATAGCACAGAAAGAGGTCAGACCCAGAAATGGAGTCTCTACAAGACGCAGCCTTTATTCGGAGCTGGCTGGTCAAGCATTTGTTTGTATATGCTCGGCCCAGGGAGTGGCGCTTTAAAAGGTGTGGCCTTGTTAGAGTATGCTTGTTACTGTAGCTGTGGGCTATAAGACCCTCATCCCAGATGCCTGGAAGTCCGTAGTCTCATAGCAGCCTTCAGATGAAGACATAGAACTCTCAGCTCCTGCCCCATGCCTCCCTGGATGCTGCCATGCTTCTACCTTCATGATAATCCACTGAACCTCTGAACCTGTAAGCCAGCCCCAGCTAAATGTTGTCTAAGAGTTGCCTTGGTCATGGTGCCTGCTCACAGCAGTAAAACCCTAAGACAAGCATGCATTGTCTATGTGTGGATGAATATAGCCATGTACATTTTTTATCACAAGTGTGACTTACTCCCATGTCTCTTGCCGCTCACATCAGTCAACCCCCGAGCTACCCTGAAATGATGATCTAGACTTAGAACTGTGAGCCAAAATAAAACCCTTTCTCTCATAAATTCATTTAATCTGTCAATCAGACAATCAATCCATCAATCAATTTTGGTCTTCCGAGACAAGGTTTCTCTGTGTAGCCCTGATTGTCCTGGAACTCACTCTTTAATCCAAGTGCTGGGATTAAAGGCACATGCCACCATTGCCTGGCCATGAATCATCTTTGTCAGGCTGTTTTATCATAGCAACAGGAAAGAAGCTAACATAGTTAATCTATATTATCCCTTCTGACACAAGAGGGGACTGCGCCAGGGCAGGAGTTGAAGATTTCTTTAGATAGTCTCTGGGGCTGGCCATGTTGAATGTTTGATAGGAAGGCAGCGTGGCACCTGCTTTCTTCTCTCTGTCTGAATAACAGACAGATGGCCGTTGGTGTCTTGAGAGTGCAAACACAAGGTGGCCCCCCAGGTATGAACAAGCAACAGAATATAAAGATGCCCAGTACCCCAGAACCTCTGTACTGGCCGTGGGGTGCTGGCCCAGGCTGTACCACTGGGAAGGCAGATATCTCAGTCCTAGCAAAGCCAAGACACTTTCTGTTCTTGTCACAGAGCCTTCATCAGCCCTCTAGTAGATATCTAATACAATGACTGTCCCCTCCATCCCAGATCCTTGGCCTCTGGGTCTATGTAAGGCTTGTTGGAGACAGTCTCCAGGACCTCTTGTTCTCCCATTGGCCTCTGCTCCTGACCCTCCTGCCACCCAGACAGGGTCGACAGTCTGGAAAACAGAATGAAAAATCATCTTTAAGCTCCACCTACACCTCCCAAAGGGCCCCATCCTTTTCTATTCCCATCAGATCCTCTGGAAGAGCTTCATGCCTTCCAACCTTCTGAAAAACATGAGGGTTTTTAACTGCCCTAGAACAAGCCATTAGCACCACCCTTCCCGATAGTCCTGGCCATCTGCCTAGATGTACTAGAAAGTTCTTTCTCACCGATTCATTTGCTTCTGTGAAGCTGAAAATGATCTTGTCTCATCTTCTGGAAGGCAAGGCAGAAGCAGAGCTGCCTGGTGAGAGGCAGAAGGGAGCACGAAGACTTCGAGACACTGGTGCTTGGGTGCCATGCATCCTACTGATCACAGCTCACAGCATCACTGGTCCCTGTGGACCTCTCTGACTAGCATCCCCCATGGGCATCTCTGTCCAGCATCCCTGTTCCCCATGAGCATCTCTGTCCAGCATCCCTGGCCCCCATGGACCTTACAGCAGAGTCTTGGTCTTAGTGCTGACTGTTAAGAGATTGTTGAATGAATAAATGAATGAATGAAACCTGGGGTGATAACTGAGTCATACAAGGGTCCTTGGGAGTTCCTGAAGTAGGGCCACAGACAGATTGGCAGTCTTCCTCATCTGACATCATCCTAGCTCTGTGTGCCCAGGACACGTATCACCTCTAAGCCATCCTTCAAAGCCAGTGTGCACAGAACCTTTGTTACTGATGAGCCACGCCCAAGCATTGTCTATAGATGAACTCAGATAGGCACTTTATCTTCCTACTCTCCACAATGGAAGCTGAAAACTCCAATAGAAAAATGTTCTCTAAGCTCCTGACAATCAGTGGTTCTGCCTGAGCCCCACTGCAAACCCGGTTAGAAGAGTTCAGAGGCAGGAGCATGCCTTCTGTCTTACCCCAAATTTAGAAGCTGTGATAATAATGATGCATGTAAGGAAGGCCTATGCTGCAGGGCCTGTCCCCTCTCACAGAAGAGTGTGTACAGGAGACTCTTCCTGGTTCCTGGCAGACTCTGTCTAGTTTTAGTAGATCCTGGGCTTTCTAGATTAACACACTAGTCTCAAATGTCCTTTTCCCCCTATGAGAATGTGAAGAAGTAATAGCTGGATGGGCACATCTACCGCATGAGAGGCACTGAACAGGTTATTGGGACATGGGAGTGTCTTCTGGGCACGGTAACTCATTTACACACTTACACTCCAGCAGAAAAGTTAAACAGGAAGCTAGCAATAATCAAAATATTGAACAATTTCAGATTCATTGAAAATTAGAAGGTATAGTACTTGCAAGTGTTGGTGACAATACAGGGAGAGGATCCACAGGAACACACTATGGATGTGAGAATATATATATATATATATTTTTTTTAAATGTATGTGACCACTTTATCGCTGCCTTCAGACACACCAGAAGAGGCATCAGATCCCATTACAGATGGTTGTGAGCCACCATGTGGTTATGAGGAATTGAACTCAGGACCTCTGGAAGAGCAGACAATTCTCTAAATTGCTAAGCCATCTCTCCAGTCCCTGGATGTGGGAATCTTAACAGACATTCTGGCAAACCACTGGGTTATCTATGAGCTGTCTCAGGGCCAAAATTCTCACTCCTAGGGGAGTGTGGGCAGAGACAGTCACTGTAGCACTGTTAGTACAAAGGGAAGCACATCACTTGGAGCTGGGTGACAATGAGACACAGCAGGTTAGACACTAGCACACGAGGAGCTCCAAACAGAATCATATCGAGGTAATGTGTGTGTGTGTGTGTGTGTGTGTGTGTGTGTGCAAGTGCACGTATGTGTCAGCATGTACATGTGTACATGTGTGTGTGCACGTGTGCTTGTGTGTCTTAGGGTTTAGGGTTTCTATTACGGTGATAAAATATCATGGCCAAAAGCAACTTGGGGAGAAAAAGGTTCACTGCAGCTTGTAACTCCCCATACTGTATCATGGAGGGAAGTCAGGGCAGGAACTCAAGGCAGGAACTGAAGCAAAAGCCATAAAGGAGTGCTGCTCTCTGGTTTGCTCTTCATAACCTGCTCAGCTGCTTTCTTAAAGCACTCAGGACCTCCATCCTGGGGGCAGACACTACACATGGTGAGCTGGACCCACTCAGGACAACCATTAGTCAATAAAATGTTTCACAGTCTTGCCCACGAGCCGATCTGATGGAGGCATTTTCTCAGTTGAGGCTTCTTTCTCTCAAATGACTCAAGCTGACCAAAAAACAACCAAAACAAAAAACCCACAAATATAACAACACCAAAAAACCTAGCCAGCAGACTGTGCGTGCTAAGCTAGGGTCTCTCACTGAATCACTAGCTCTTGAATTGGAGCGCCTGGCCACTTGGGCCAGGCTCCTCCCTTATCCCCTTCCCAGTACTGGGTATTGCTAAACAGCTTTTTCCATGGCTGCTGGGGGCAGGGTGTGAACTGAAGTCAGTGAAGAAGCATTTGCCAGACTGGAAGAAGAATGGGAGGGAGCAGGGATGAGAGGAGAGGAAGCTGAGCCAGCGAAGACAGCTTTCACACAACGCCAGAGGCCATTTGCTACACAGGGAAGGAAGGTTAAAGTTCTGTCAGCTCAGGTCCCTTCACTCCTCAGAAATAAGATATTAATCCCCTGACTCAGGAGGCAGAGGCAGGCAGATCTCTGAGGTTGAGGCCAGCCCGGTGTACAGAGCTGGTTCCAGCAGGAGAGAAGGCTCAGCAACTAAGAGTATGTATCGGTCTTGCAGAAGACCTCAGTCAGATTCCCAGCACCCACATGCTACAGAGCCCATGTGGAGGTCAGAGGACTACTTTCTTCTATTATGTGGGTCCTAAGCATTGAACTCAGGTCATCAGGCTTGGTGGCAGCTACTTTTATCCACTGAGGCATCTCTCTGGCCCTGAAGAGTTTTTTGTTTTGTTTTGTTTTGTTTTTTAAAGATTTTTATTTATTTATTTCATGTATGTGAGTACACTATAGCTGTCTTCAAACACACCAGAAGAGGGCATCAAATCCCATTACAGATGGTTGTGAGCTACCATGTGGTTGCTGGGATTTGAACTCAGGATCTCTGGAAGAGCAGTCAAGGCTCTTAACCACTGAGCCATCTCTCTAGCCCAGCCCTGAGCAGTTTCAAGGATGAGTTGGTACTTAGAAGGCAGAGGCAGGTAGATCTCTAGGTTCTAGGCTAGCCTGGTGTGCAGAGTAAGTTTCAGGACAGTTCAAGTTCCAGGGCTACCCAGGGAAACCCTGTCTTGAAAAACAAAAACAAACACAAACACCGGATGTATTGGAGAGCTGGGTGTGGTGGCACATGTGACAGACACTTAGGCAGGAGGATCTCTGTGAGTTGGAGGCCAGCCTGGTCTACATAGTAAGTTAGTAAGTTCCAGGCTAGACCGAGCTACACAGAAAAATGCTGTCTCGGGGGGGGGGGAATGAATTGGGGTTAAACTGTTAAGCTGAGGATGAGAAAGGGGACAAGGTGACCCAGGAAAATCTGACAGAGCAAAGGAGTGGACACAGAAGGAACAGAAGACCGGGACCCCAGCAACGTGCAGAATCTCAGGGGTAGGCTCAGCTTAGCTGATTTGGTATGTGAGAATCAAGGACTCATGACTGTGAACTCACCTGGGAATCAGACAAGGAACAAGGTACCAGGAAAGGTCCTCCAGGGTGGAGTCCCGGTCCTGCCTGCCCTTAGTCCCAAAAGCCTTTGCTTGTCCCTGCAACTAGTGACATTCCAGGATGTCCCCAGACATGTGGCTTTTGTACACACAAGTCCTTGCGGTCGGCCTGGAGCAGTGCTCTCTCATCTTAGAGTAAACACATTTGGGGTTTTATTTTCATCCCTCCTTGTTTATCACTCTGAGCATCTCCCTGACCCCCCCAGCTGAGACTCTGAAAGGAGGGCAAAGGCTCTTCTGCTTTCCAGAAGAGAGAGGCCAGGGTGGCCTTTTGTTAAAGACTTTCATCCTGGTCACGTGAACCAGAGCAGTAGTCCTTGGAGACAGCATTTTCTGGTCCTTCACAAACTAGCAACACTCAGGGAAAGGAGCCAGGAAGCTCTGGCTGCCGGTCAAGTTAATGGAAGACGATAAGGACAGATAAACACAGGGCATCTCTCTGGTCACATTGACTGAGTCTTTTAATCCTGACATCTGCCTGTAAGAAAGGACGAGTTTACCTGTTTCACGGACAAGCAATACCATGTAGCACAGAGAGGTACACTTGCTGGTCTTAAGTCACACAGCAGCACACAGGGGCTGTCTGACTGGCTCTCTTGACCAAGAGCTGGAGTAAACCCCGAGGCTTCAGAGAAGAGCGAGCTCTTGTGTCCTCTTCTCCCGCCAGCTTCACTACCAGTACAGAAATAATCATAATTAACAATACTGAGGACATGGTTTGTCCGAGGAGCTGCTAGAAGCACTGCTGAGGTAAGTGCCAGCCATATCTGCACTGCGTAGGTGGAGACAGGAGACGCAGAAAAGGAAAGCAGCTCAGCTGAGGATGCACAGCCTGTGAGCATCGGAGTTAGGATTAGAGTTAGCGTTTCCAAAGACGGCTCTGCTGTGTGAGACAGTCTCCGACTGGCCTGGAACACTTGGAAATAAATATTTGGTTATGTGTGGTCTACTGCAACCCCTAAGCTTTGAAGAAGGGAGGTTACAAGGGAGAGTGCAGCTCAGTTGGGAGAGTGCTCTTTGAGGATTCCCTAATCCCTGAATTTGACCCTCAGCACTACCTATGATGTGGGTGGGGGTGGGATGGGTAGGACTTGTGGTCCATGCCCATAATCCCAGCACTGAGAGGGCAAGATGATCAGGAATTCAAGGACATCCTTAACTACGTAGTGAACTAAAGGCCAGCCTGAGCTATGGTAAAAAAAGAAAAAAAAAAAAAAAAAAAAGATCTTCCTGACATTCAGGAGGCAGAAGCAAAAGACCACAAGTTCCAGGCTGGCTTGAGATAAAAAAAAAACAATTTTTTTTTCAGTTTATCGTCTCTGGATGTCTCATTGTCCCTGGCAATGGACTCATTCACGTTGTCATCCACTGTCACATCACCTAAATCTCCAAACCTTTTCAGCTTACAAACCTGGAACTCCCTACAGCTGAATAAGTGCCAGTCCCCTTCCCTCCACCCTGGGGCCACCATGCCCTCTGCTGTCTCCATGCCAACCAAGATGTTGTTTGTTTTGTATTGTTTGTGTCGTTTGTACGGATTTCCCTCCACAAGCCCTGGCCAACCTTGAACTTAACAACAGTCCTCCTGTCTTGGCTGTGTTGGGAAGATTTTGACTATTCTAGAGCCCCAGTATAGGGAGAATCATGGTGTGTGTCTTTTTGTGACTGGCTTGTTTTTCTTAGCGCAATGTCCTCAGAGTGGCCCGCACTGTCCCTTGTGTGAGCATGATATCTCTGTTTCAGGCTGAAGAAGCTGGACGAGGTCATGCAAACTTTGATGTGCCTTTGAGGTGAGTAGAAGTGAGTGGATTAAACACAGAGATAACTATACTTCCCAGTTTAGATCCGGGGAGGAGAGTCAGAGACCCTGAGAGCCTAGAATGTTCTTTGGAGCATTATTATAGGTACCCTTAGTTGCTGGTACCCCAGCTTTAGACAAATAGGCTCAGCATCTAACATTTGGCCTTCCCAGAAGCTGGGTAATAAAAGTGCATCATCTGACAGGTGGTGGCTCTGGACCTCAGTGCTCTGTCCCCAGCTGTTTCTCACGCTAAGGAGAGACCTCAAAGCCAGGAAGCCAAAGAGGAGTTTATTGGCTAACATACAGGAAAATCCAGAATGAACCGGACACAAGTATCCGGACAAAGTCCCAGTCAGTATGATATGAGTGAAAGCAATGTGGGTCAGTGAACAGTCAAGTCTCACACAGCAGCTGATTCACCAATGATACTGCAGTCTCTGCTGGCTAGTTTTATGTTGATTGGACACAAGCTGAAGTCATTTGGGAAGAGGGAACATCAATTGAGAAAATGCCTCAGATCAGATTTGCCTGTTTGCTGGCCTGTAGCTTGTTTTTTGTTTGTTTGTTTGTTTGTTTTGATTGATGATTGTTGTGGGAGGGTTGTTTAGCTCACTGTAGGTGATACTACCTGTGGGACAACAGTCCTGGACAAGCCAGGAAGCAGCACCCCTCCATGGCCTCTACTTTAGTTCTGGTTTCAGGGTCCTACCCTGTTTGAGTTCCTGTGCTAACTTCCTTCACAGTGGACTGTAAGCTGTGAGCTGCAATAAAGCCTTTCCACACCAAGTTGATTTCGATCTTTGCATTTTACCATAGCAATAGAAAACCCAACTAAGGTACCCAATGCAGGGTACCTAGATGCCACAAGGGAGAAAGGCTGAGGCTCGTTAGCATGCTTCCTTCCCTTCCTCTGATTCAGTAGAATATGGTTTTCCATGTGGATTGTGGCAGTTGGATTTGCTCCAGGCTCAGGGAAAGAGAAACCGGAAATGTGTCCATGGCCAGTGGCGTCCTGGGACAGCTGGAGATGTTTGGAAGCCAGTGACTTTTAGCCTGTGGTGGTAGGTAGGTAGTTGCTTCTGTTGGGCATTAGGGTGAAGGGAGAGCAGCTGCCCCTTAGGGAGCGTTCTTTCTACCTTACTGGAGTGTCAGGGAAAGCCCAGAAGGGAGGAATGACTCAGCCCTGAATACCTCTGATGCTGGGGAAATCCACCACAAGACTTCCACATAGCTAGCTCATTTCCTTCCATAGCCTGTGACTTCAGAGTCGAGAATAATGTTTACACAGATATACTGTCGTCCTTCAGAGGGGACCTTTGATGGCACTTAATGTTTTCCAAGGACAGAACACGACTCTAGCTTTCTGTGGTGATTTCCAGCCCAGGAGGCAGCAGCCCATGTTTGGTCTCCTATTCCAGCTGGTGATGATAGAAAAGTTTGGTTTTTTGCTCCCTTATTATTTGTTATATTCTACATAATTTGTATTTACATTGAAATGTGTTGCATCCATTTATTTTACTTGGTGCACACAATGGCTTTGAACACAGACCTGTGGCACGCTCCTCGACCAGCGAGGAAAGACGACCACCACCAGAGGATTCTTCTCAGATCACACTTTATTGTGGGAGTCTCTTGGTTGAAGGGGAGAGCAGGAAGCGAGGGGCCCGAACTACCCTAGCTGTCCGCTTATATAGGGAGAAGCGCATACGGGCTTGCCATGATTGGTTGTCACCAGTCTGCTGACACCAGAGGCCTCGGGATTGGCCGGAGATAGGTTATGTACTGCGCATGAGCAGGGTGCAGCGCCTTAGCTGACAAGAGCATTACCATATATGGAGTTGTTTACCTCAAACCGTGAGGGAGCCAGCGCCATCTTGTAATGGCGTCCGCATTCGGCTCCCCACACAGACCCATGCACAGGAAAGTCAGAGGACAACAGCCAGTGGTCCGTTGTCTCCTTCATCCCAGGTTTGAACTCAGTTTGTCAGGCTTGTCAGCAAGAGCCTTAATCCATACAACCACCTCACAGGCATTGTGTTTACGTTTAAAACAATAGCTTGAAAAATATTTCCATGCTGGGCACTGGTGGCACATGCCTTTAATCCCAGCACTCAGGAGGCCGAGGCCGACAGATCTCTTAGTTCAGGCCAGGCTGGTCTACAGAGTGAGTTCCAGGATGGTCAGGGCTACACAGAGAAGAAACACTGTCTCAGAAAACAAAGCAAACAAAAAAACATTTCACAATAACACTTTTTTTTGAATCAGGTTTTACATAAATGTAGATCAGAGAGCTCAGCAAACAGACCATATAGATTTATATATGTGAATATGTGAGTAATTCATATATATGAATATAGTGAGTGAACCTGGTTGTCTTAGTTAGGGTTTTACTGCTGTAAAGAGGTACCATGACCAATGCAAGTCTTATAAAGGACAACATTTCATTGGGCCTGGCTTGCAGGTTCAGAGGTTCAGTCCATTATCATCAAGGTGAGAGCATGGCAGCATCCAGGCAGGCGTGGTGCAGGAGGAGCTGAGAGTTCTATGTCTTAATCCAAAGGAAGCCAGGAACAGACTGAGCATCCTCAGGCAGCTAGGAAGAGGGTTTTCAGGCCCATCCCCACAGTGACACACTTCTTCCAACAAGACCACACCTTCTAATAGTGCTACTCCCTGGGCTGGCCAAGCATATACAAACCATTACATTCCACTTCCTGGTCCCCATGTGCTTGTTCAAACACTTGAGTCTCTGGGGGCCATATCTAAACATAGAATATTAATAATAATAAAAAGTACATTTAGTCCAATTTCCAAAGTCTCCATAGTCTATAGCAGTATTAACAATGTTAAAAGTCCGAAGTTCAAAGTCTCTCCTGAGATCCATCCAGTCACTTAATTGTAATCCCCTATTTAAGACAGGAAACCAGCTGACAAACTCTGAACTCTGCCATCTCCATGACTGATGTCAAAGCAGTCTTCAGATCTTCAACCCCTTTTTCATCTTTGTTGACTGCACCAAACGTCTTTTTCCTGGGCTGCTTCCACTCCCTGTTAGCAGTTTTCCTTGGCAGGTATCCCACGACTCTGGCATCTTAACATCTTTGGGTCTCCAAGGCAACTTCAGTGTTACAGCCTCTTGTTTCAATGTCTGGACTCCTCCAAAGGGCTGCCTTCACTTCTCCAGCTCTGCCCTCCGTAGCACTTTAAGCTCAGGTTGATCCACTCCACTGCTGCTGCTTTTCTTGTGATCACCCCATGGTACTGGCATCTCCAATACACTGGGGTCTTCTGCTGCAACTAGGCTTCACTAATAGCCTCTCATAGGCTCCCTTTCATGGTGCCAAGCTTTTCAGTCAGTACAGCCTGGCCACAAACCCTCTGCCATCCAACCCGCTCCCTTTTCTAAGTTCCTTGTTCTTAGTTCTATCTTCTTTTGGATATCAGCCAGAAACCTAAGCACGTTTTCCCTGCTGCTCTTGCCTTTCTCAGTCCTTCCTTTCCATTATTCATTATATGGCTGCTTGATTGCATCCACTGCTGAGCACACAGGTCTTCTTGAACCTTAACTCACAAGTCACCAGTTTCTTTCTTTAAAAAAAAAAAATTAATATTATATAGCTGGCCAGTGGTGACACACCTTTAATCTCAGCACTCTGCAGGCAGAGGCAGGTGGATCTTGGAGAATGAGGTTAGTCTGGTCTACAGAGTGAGTGCCAAGACAGCCAGGGCCACACAGAAAAGCCCTGCCTCAAAAAACCAAAATAGGGATCTGGACAAATGGTTCGGTGGCTAAGAACACTGACTGCTCTTCCAGAGGTTGTGAGTTCAATTCCTAGAAACTTCAAAGTAGTACAGAAACATCTGTAATGGGGACTGGTGTCCTTTTCTGATGACAGCTGCAATGTACTCCTATACATAAAATAAATAATCCTTAAAGGAAAAAAAAAGCCAGAAAACAACAAACAAAAAATGTTTGTTTGTTTGGGGGGTGTCATGGGCATGCCAAGACATGTGTCGATGTCAGAGGACAACTTGTAGGAGTGAGAGTTTTCTCCTACTAGTTGGATCCTGGGAATTGAACTCAGGTCCTATCTGGCTTGGTGGTGAGTATCTTTACCCACTTAGCCTTCTCAGTGAACGATTACTTTCTTCCTCTTCTCCATCTTCTATTTCCCAGTCTCTGAGATTTGCAGGTCTTCTGCCCTCTTGTTTTTCTCTCAAACTCTACCGAAATTATTCTTGAAATTTAGTCTAAGTTTGTTTCTAAATTCACTTATTATCAAGACTAAATATCCAAAAGGGATTCCTCATTCTCTGACAGAATTATCTTCTTGGCAAAATGCTGGGTGCATAGTACATTAATGAATATCTCTATTACTGGAGAATAAAGGTTTTCTCTCTCTCTACCAGCTAAATCTAAATGTGAGCTGAAATAAAATAATTTAAAACTTTTATTATTATTATTATTATTATTATTATTAATACTTTGCTTCCATGTATGTCTGTATACCACACCTGTGCCTAATACCCATAGAGGTCAGATGAGGGCACTGGATCTCCTGGAACTGAGGTTACAGATGGTTGTGGGCTGCTGTGTGGGTGCTGGGAATCAACTCTAAGTCCTCTCCAAGAACAGCCAGTGCTCTTAATCACGAAGCCCTCTCTCCAGTCCCAGATCAGTAGAAGTAACAGGGAGACAACACAGCAATTTAAAGAAAGAATGTCTAGCAACTTATTAAATTTTGCTGTGGGCTGGATATGGTATGGGTGTTTCCCATCCAGCATCTGAACAGTGTGGCTGCATTATGGGAAAGGAGAGACTTGCTTTGGCTGTTGTGCTGGGCCTTTACCCCAGGATCTTTCCCATGGTGGGCAAATATCCTACTATGCCCTACACGCTTACTTTCTTTTTCTCTTTCTTTCTTTTTCTCTTTCTTTCTTTCTTTTTTTTCTTTCTTCTTCTTTCCTTCCTTCCTTTCCTTTTCTTTTTTAAAAAAGATTTATGGCTGAACTGGTGAGCAGAGACAGCCTCAGAATGCAGAAGGATGCCAGCAAGTTTGTGGACCTGTATATGCCACGGAAATGCTCCGCGAGCAACCACATCATTGCTGTCAAGAACCACGAGTCCATCTGGATGAACGTGGCTGAGGTTGACAGGTGCACAGGCCGGTTTAATGGCCAATATAAAACCTACGGCATCTGCGAGGCCATTCGCAGGATGGGTGAGTCAGATGATTCTATTCTCCAATTGGCTAAGGCTGATGGAATTGTCTCAAAGAACTTTTGAGCAGGAGAAATTGGGAACAATTTGTTATAAATAAAAATAAGTACCTATGACTAAAAAAAATTATTTTATGTATATGAGTACACTGTTGCTGTCTTCAGACACACCAAAAGAGGGCGTTGGATTCCATTACAAATGGTTGTGAGCCACCATGTGGTTGCTGGGAACTGAACTCATGACCTCTGGAAGAGCAGTCAGTGCTCTTACCGCTGAGCCATCGCTCCAGCCCCTTCCTTTCTTTTTCAAGACGTGTGTAGCCCTGGCTGTCCTGGGACTTACTTTGTAGACCAGGCTGGCCTCGAACTCAGAGCTATGCCTGCCTCTGCCTCCCAAGTGCTGGGACTAAAGGCATACACTACTACTACCTGTTTTGTTGTTGCTTGTTTTGTTTTTGTTTTTTGAGATGCTTTCACTATTTAGACCAGGCTGGCCTTGAACTGCTCATAAGATCCACCTACCTCTTAAGTGCTGGGACCAATGATGTGTGGCACCATATTCTGGTGGGTTCCCTTTCTATTTATTCATTAATCCTTTCTCTTTCCTCTTTTCTTTTTTTAAATTTAGTGTCTTAGTCAGAGTTTCCATTGCTGTGAAGAGACACCATGACCAAGGCAACTTTTATAAAGAGCAATGTTTAATTGGGGCTGGTTTACAGGTTCTGAGGTTCAGTCCTTTGTCAAGGCAGGAAGCCTGGCACTGTCCAGGTAGGCATCCTGCTGGAGAAGCTTGATCCAAAGGAAGCCAGGAGCAGACCATCTTCCAGGCCTCTAGGAAGAGTGACTCAAAATCCACTCCCACAGTGACACACCTCCTTCAACAACACTAAACCCAATCCAAAAAGCCCACACTTCCTAATAGTGCCACTCCCTGGGCCAAGCATATTCAACCCCCTACAGTTATTCTTTCATAATTTTATACACATTACACTTTGATCATTGTCTGCCCTCTTCTTGTCTTCCCTCCCCTCCCCTCTCTTCCTCCCTTATCTCTCCCTCTAAACCCCTCCTTCCCAAGAAGTGTCTATTACTGCATGTCTTTTTTTAAAAAGATGTATGTATGTATGTATTTATTTACTGTGAGTACACTGTAGCTGTCTTCAGACACACCAGAAGAGGGCATCAGATCCCATTACAGATGGTTGTGAGCCACCATGTGGTTGCTGGGAATTGAACTCAGGACCTCTGGCAGAGCAGTCAGTGCTCTTAACCACTGAGCCATCTCTTCAGCCCTTACTGCATGTCTTATTATATTGCCCATTGTATTTAATTATTGTTGCCTGGATAAGGTGGGTGGTTTAGTTGAGCAAGGGTAGTTCACATATGCCTATACCACTAATGAATATAATCCCCTCTCCCAGTGAACATTAACTCTCAGGGTGGGGTGGGTCCTTATGAACCCCTCCCCCATTCAGTATGCAATGTTTGTTGATGGGCCCAGTCTCGTGTGACGGTAGGCACTGCATGCTTTGAGTTCATGTGTGTAATGGCTATTCATCCAGAGATAACGTTCCTTTTTTTGGCTTAATTTCATTCTTTTTGTAATTGTGTGCACGCGTATGTATTCCGCAGCACACCAGTAGAGGTCAGATAGCAACTTTAAGAAATCAATTCGCATAAACAAACAAACAAAAACAAAATAAGAAGAAAGGAAGAAATCGATTCGCTCCTTCTGCCATCTTGAGGGTTCCAGAGATCAAACTTGTCCACAATGTCCACTCATACAGAGATGACTTTACTAACCGACAAACACAATGGTTTGCAAAGGTGGGACTTCCCAGCCTCTTCCATTTGGCCTGCCCACAGCTTCTCACGCACAGGTTAGGAGGGCATTGTTACACCCTTTTCCAGCTTCCAAACTGAAGCCTCGAGAAAGCTCACAGATAGGACAGCAACAGAGCCAGGGTCACCCAGGAAAGCACGTGGCAGGAAAGGGGCGGGGCAGGGCAGCCAGACAGGCCCAAGGTCAGACCGCCGACTCCAGCCTCCACCTCGCCTCCCTCTTGGCTCCATGGGCCTCTCTCCGACCGCCCGGGTGCCTCCAACTCAGGGATCGCTGACTTCGGTGCGAATGTGCGAAACCGCGCCAGCCCGCTCAGAGCGCAAACCTGGTGGACCTGTTAGGCCTTCGTAACCATTGGTGGCCGTAGGACCAGGATCATTTACATGCACGTTCTCTATTGGCTAGTGGGGCAGAAGTAGGCGGGTCTAGCCAACTACACCTGCCTGCCGGTGGAGCGCGGGCTACTGCTCCGAGGGTGCCAGGGAAAAGGGGACCATGGCTCAGGAGTCAGGTGGGAACCGCGAGCACTAACCCCAGGCTGCTACTTGTGGGTGTGAACCGACTGGAACAAGACACAGCAATTACTTAGTTACTTCTGGGGGCCGGAGGGTAGGCACAGGAGGCAGGTTTTATTTTGAAATATTTTATGCCCAATCTGAACCATGGGGGCCTACCAAACCCGTGTGTTTGTGTGTACATGTGCGTATATATACACTTGATCTTACCTAAAAGGCCTAGAAGATCTTAAAGGTATAGCCATTTTCTTAGGATCCTCTCAGAAAGTTTTTGTTCGTTTTGTATTGTATTGTTTTATTTCTGGACAAGGTCTCAGTACATATTCCTCCAGGGCTTGGGTGAATGTTATGTAGACCAGACTAGCTTCAAACTCGCAGAGATCCTCCTGCCGTTCTCTCCCATGTGTGGGGATTAAAAGTGTGCACCACCACACCTCTTAGGTTATTCCTGTTATTCCCATGCATGTGTGTGTATGTGTGTGTGTATGTATGATGTAGTACATACACAGTGTGGGTTTTGGTGCACATCATGAAGAGGCCAGAGGAAGACTTCAAGTGTCCTATTCTCTCCCTGTCTGCCTTATTACCATGATGCCTGGTCACTCACTGAATCTGGAATTAGGCTGATAGCCATCAAGCCACATTAATCCTGCCTCAGCTTCGAGGAGTACAGCAGCCATGATCGTGCTTGGCTTTTCATATGGGTACTGGAGATTCGAACCCAAGTCTGAGCAGCAATTGCTCTTCTCCACTGAGCTTTCTTCCCGGACCCTCCTTCTGCTTCGTGTCATTTCTTGAGGGGACATGCATGGAACACCTGCTGTGTGTCAGCCGCTGTCCTCTGCACTAAAGCTAGGGAGAGGAGCCAAGGCTGGAGGTCCCCCATCCTCTTGCAGCTTATAGTTTAATGAAGACAAAGTGGACACGCTGGCAGACAGTGATAGACCAGGAGGAGAAAGCAGGCCACAGCTGAAGGGAAGCTTCCCCTGGAAAGGGGTAATGTCCTGTCACCAGGAGTTAGGGGCTTGGAGGTGACATTTGAGTGGAGGTGGTGTTTTATTTTATGACTGGCTCAAATGATATAATGGATAGGAGTGGGCAGTTGACCCAAGAGTGCCCCTGGCTGGGGACAGTAAAAGGAGCGGTCCCTGTGCCTCATCAGAGCCCAGAAAATGGATTTTGACTCACAGAGGACAGAGGAAGGGGAGACAGATAGCCCGGGAGAGAGCACATTTGGGACCTTATATTTCCCAGAGTGGCCAGCCTGGCCCCCACTTTGGTCACTGAGCTGAGCTGTCACCAGTAATGCAGTATTTGGAAGTCATGCTCACTGAGGTTTACTTCGGGAGGCTGCTCTGGACCTCAGGAAAGAGGATTCTTGATCTGGCCCTTGTCAGTGTGACCTTAGAAGCTGCCTGGTAGTTGAGTCTGAGTCTCCACACGGTAGGTAGGGCAATAACAGCCATTGTACTGGCGTATGATAAGGACTGCATTCGATATTATGATCCTTTAATAGAAAATTAGATGTATGTCCATGTGTCTGTGTATGTTACATGTGTGTGGGTGCCCACAGAGACTGGAGTTACAGGTTGTTGCGAGCTGCCTGTCCTGCGTGCTGGAACTGAACTCAGATCCTCTGGAAGAGTAGCAAAAGCTCTTAACCGCTCGACAATCTCTTTAGCCCGTATTCTTACACTCTTCACCACAAACGTGATGTCAGGCTAAGCTTTTTCACATTCCCATCTCACTCCCAGGACATGCCTAAGCTGACATGCTTAGACAACAATACAGAAAATGCCCACGTGTTCTGTAGAGGCGCCTTAGTTTGCAGTTATTTTTAGCCCATTATTTTTAGTCCATCAGTTGGATACCTGACGCAGAACCTGTGGGTGTGAGAGTCCAACTTAACATGGAAATGGTCTCAGAAAATGTCTGGCATGTTCTACAACCCCTGTAAATGTACCTCTGAAGCCATAGGAAGCCACTGGTGGAGAGACTGTAGGCAGAGTTGGGCTCTCCAGCCCTGGGAAGCACCTCACATTAAATCAAGGGTATTTATGGGAGGGCTGTCTCTGTCCCCTGGGCTCACTTCAGGCAGTTTGATACTTTGGCCCTTGTTCACCAGGGGACACCCAGTCTGAGCCTCCTTCTTCACCGCCAGGCACCTCCCTCTCTTGCCTAACCGCCCTGTATGGTTTTGTCTCATTTCCGTGGTTGAGTGACTATGAGGTCGAGGGGCTTCTCTTAGGCAACAGTGGTGTTGTTGTTTCTGTCCCTCTTCCTCTCAGCCCCTCCCTCGGGAGCCTCTGACCTCCAGAATCCTGCAAGTCACTCTCTGAGTTAGTTAGACTGTGGAGATAACATAGACCCCTCAGGTTTGTAAGTTTTGTTCTCACAAGTTCCCCTGGATAACCGAACAAGGCATGTAGCCTGGTGAAGCGCAGGACACGTTTGTCACTTCTCATCCCTTTCTTTCCATCTTTCTTGCCACCTTCCTTGCGACTGAGGTCATGCTGGTCTTCAACTCTTGATCTGTATGCCCCCACCTCTCAAACACTAGGATTAGAGGTACTGGGAACTACACCTGTCTCACACCATTATCTTTTTATAAACAAAGAATGCTAAGGCCCAGACGAGTCAAGTAGTTAGCCTATTGTCAAGTAGATCACATGGTAAGGAAGTGGCTTTTCTTTTCTTTCTTCCTTCCTTTCTTTTTTATTAAGATTTATTCATTTTTATTTATATGAGTACACTCTTCAGACACACTAGAAGAAGGCATCAGATCCCATTACAGATGGTTGTGAACCATCATCTGGTTGCTGAGAATTGAACTCAGGAACTCTAGAAGAGCAGTCAGTGTTCTAACCACTGATCCATCCCTCCAGCCTTCTTTCTTTTTTAACTTAACGGCGTTACTGAGAAATAATTCACACGCCCTAACCTTTCCCGTTTAGACTGTAGAATTTCACGGCTTTCAGGAGGTTCTCGGAGCCCCATGACTACCTCCACAATGTAATTCCTAAACATTTTCATTACCCTAAAGAAACTCCAGGGCCAGGAGGGTGCCTCAGCAGGTAAAGGAGTTGGCAGCCTAGTTTGGCAACATGACTTCCTTCCCTGGAACCAACATGATGGCAGGAGAGAACCAAGGAAATAAATATTTTTAAGAGTCGAATGTGGTGGTACATGCCTTTAATCCCATACTGGGGATATAAAGGCAAGCAGCTCTGTGAGTCTGAGGTCAGCTTGGTCTGCGTAGTGAATTCATGGGCAACCAGGCTACAGAGAGACCTTGTTTGAGACAGGGAAAAGGGACCTTTTTGCTAGGTCACAGTGTGAAGGGGCATATTTATTTATGTATTTATTTACTTACTTGTTTGGCCCTGCTTGAGATCCAGCCACTATTTTTTTTTTAACTATTCTTTATGTGTGTGGATGTCTTACCTGTATGTTTACTTGTGCCCGGTTCTCCACAAAGGTCAGAGGGCATATGATCCCTGGACACTGGAATCAAGGACAGCTGTTTGTAGCCAGTGGGTGCTGGGATCCAAAGTTGGAGCCTTTGCCAGAATAATGAATACTCCTAACTATGGAGCCATCTCAGCAGCTTCTCATCCACCTCTTTAAATGTATTCTTCTCTCTGTTTAAAGAGATTCTATTGCTTGAATACACAAGACAAGCTTAAGCAGCAGTCTGTGGACGACTCATCTTCCGGTTCGGAGGACCCACTTAGCCTTAAGCTAACAACCAATCAGTGAGCTTGGCTCATTAACAGAATCAAGAGGAATTTAACATCTTTATCCTTTCTGACCCTTTCAAGATGCTGTGGACAAGACTGCTTTCTTCACTTCTTTTTTAAGCTTCCCTGTGGAAACTGAGACTTCCGCCCAAGCGGTGCAGGGTGGGGTGGTATGCGGTGGCTGTGGGCTGAAGCATTTCTGCCCTGGAAGAGGCCAGCCTGGCTCCTCCCTCTTTGCTGTGTTCTTGTGAACCACTTAAAGTCTCTGAACTTTTGCCCAAGCTTTCCTACTCCCAAGTACTCCCTCTCCCTCCCCCCATTTCTCAGTCTCCCTTCTCCATCTTTCTTCTTCTTTGAGGACTGAGGATGGACCCAAGGCTTCATTCTTGTTAAGCACATGCTTTGCCAAGAAATTCCACTGCAGTCCTAGTTTTCTCTTAGACCTGATATGGGATCTCAGGAGATCAGAGGACAGCTGGGTGTCTGTTTGAGCTCACGTGTCCATTTTAAAAATGTACCCATTCCCAAAGGCTCAATTCACTCCTTCCTTCCTTCCTTCCTTCCTTCCTTCCATCCTTCCTTCCTTCCTCTTTCCCAAGCACTGTGCTTGAACCTTGGATCTCTCACACATGTTGAGCAATCCTCTACCACTGGGCCCAAACCTCTTTTTATTTTTTATTTTAAGCATGACTTCACTAAGTAGCCCAGGCTGGTCTTGAACTTTCCGTTCTCCTGCCACAGTTGCCTGAGTGCCTAGAATGGTCAGCCTGGGTTGCCAGGCTCAGCCTTTTGTCCTCTTCTTTTTTCTTCTTTCTTTCTTTTCTTTCTTTCTTACTTACTTACTTTCTTTCTTTCTTTTTTCTTCTTTCTTTTTTTCTTTTTTTGGTTTTTCAAGACAATCTCTGTGTAGTCCTGGAACTCACTCTGTTGACCAGGCTGGGCTTGAACTCACAAAGATTATGTCTGTTTCTGCCTCCCAAATGCTGAGATTAAAATCATGGGCTACCACACCCAGCCCTCACCCTCTGATTCTACATTTGACACTTGCTTCTCAGAGGGAACATCTCTGGCCTCGGAGGGAAGCACTGGGGATATTCTGTGCCTCCTACATTGTCTGGGTTGTAAACTTCACCTGAGTGTCCAATTTTCCTGCTATAAAAAGGAGATTAGACACACCTCACGGGGCTATTAGGATCAAATGGCTTTTGGAAAACACCGAGCCAGTGGCTAGCACTGTCATTAAAACACAGTACAATGCATGTATTCCAACCACTCCAGACAGAGTTAATGTAGTGGTAGCTCACGGTAGCCAGGCTCCGGGGAGCAGACACGGAGATCAATCAAGCCCTACTGTCAGAGCCACTGTAACCGAGGCACAGTTAACATTCTCTGCAGGTAGAGAGGAAGGGTGGGGCAAGATGGTGTAAGCAGAAGGAAGTGGTGAGGAAAGGGTTGGGTGGGTGGCAGTGTGGCAGGTGGCAGGGGCTTTTTCTCTGCAGGGTAGATGAGAGGGCTAAGGACTCCTGGAGTGGGAGGAGTCTCCTCCTCTCTACTGAGAGGGAAACGAGCTGACCTTTGACTTACAGATCCACATTAGGAGCCAGCAAGATGGCACAGAGAATATGGGAGCTTGCCACCAAGCCTGAGGACCTGGGGGGTCATCCTTTGGAACCCACATGATGGAAGATGTAAAGTTGGCTTCCGACCTGGATGCGTGCACATATGAATATGTATGTGTGTGTGTGTGTGTGTGTGTGTGTGTGTACAAGAGTGTGCCACTCTAGATGGAACCTAAACTGGACTCCCTTCCTCTCGAGCGCACACACACCCAAGCCTTTGGGAATCTAAGACCTGGTGGATGAGGGCTAAGTCAACACAGCCAAGTGTGTTCAAGAGGGCAGAAAGGAGATGTGAAACCTACCTGGACCTGGGGGCAGGGCAGAGTGATACAGAAGAAGGGGCTTAGCAGTCTTCCCCTGCCACTTAATGCCTGGATCCTTGGCAAGTCTCAACACTGTCACACAGGGCTCAGTTTTCTCATTTAAGAGAACAAGGTAGGCGCAACCCCTCCCCTCAGACAGTAAACACCAGGACCGAGTAAGGCAGCATGAAGACTATCACCCAGTCTCTCTGCCACCTGCCTTCATGACTTCAGCCTGCTCATGACTTCAGTTTGTTTTTGGAGTGGGTCAGTCAAATATGGTCTCTCCACAGCCAGAGACACCATTCAGCAATAGGAAAGAGTGAAATACAGGCGAATGCTCTGAGGAAACCATGTTCCCGAAACACTAAGCTAAATACAAAGCAGCCAGACACAAAAGCCCACACGCTGTGATGCCACTTCTGTGGAATGTTCTCAAGAGGCCAATCCATCCAGAAAGTTGATTAATGGTTGTCTGCTTCCAGACAGGGGTGGAGAAGGTTGGGGGAAATGGGGAGAGACTGCTGATGAAAATGGGGTTTTTTAGGGGGTGGGGGATGGAAATATTCCAGAAGCAGATGAGGATAACGACCGCACGATTTGAGGTGACAGCGATGACAATCTACAGACTTGAACTCTTTGCCCGGAAATCTTCGGAATGGGAGTCATAACCCAATAAATGTGCTTAGAAGAGGCAGCAGCATGTTTGTGAGTTTGGTTCCCAGCACCGGTGTGTGGGCCCAAACAAACGGAGACTTGTATTCTCCGGCGTGCCTTGAGTGTAGTGGGTTCACGCGCACTCTTGCAATTTTTTTATTGGCTTATTTGTTTGTTCATTCACTATACAGATACTTACTGAACGTCTTTCAAGATTCCGAGTTCCATGTTGGGTCCCATGGATGTACGTACACACATGACCTTATGTGCCCTGAGGCAGGCAAGCTGGGGCGGGGGTAGATAGTGCTATGAAAGTAAGGATTCCAGGGTGCTGTGGGGGAGAAGAGGAGGGCTCCATGCCAGGAGGGAGGATGCAGAGAGGTCCCTGGAGGGAGATCCAACACTCAAGAGGCCCTGGGGGAGAAGGGCAAGAACATGGAGGCCAAGCTGGGCTCTAGGCGGTGTTGCCAAACAGGCACATGAGCCATTGCTCTAGAGATATGAGGACGTGCTTGTTGACTGAATGCTCTTGAGAAAAAGCTAGGGCGTGCCCTTCGGGAGTAGGGGGTGGGTGGGGGAGGGGAGGCAGGCGTGGTCCTCTCGGTGGGTGCTCAGTGATTGCTGAATGAATAGCAAATTGTGTGAAAGAATGCTCACTCCCTGCTTTAATTACCCCCTCTAGAAACCAAGACCTTTGAAGCTTTGTTTCAGGTAGGTTTTCACTGTGTATACTCCAGGCTGGCCTTAAACTTGTGATCCTCTTGCCTCTGCCTTAGGAGTGCTGACATGCCTGCCTTAGAGCTGGGAGCACACACTTTTGCATGCTAGGCAAGTGATCCACCGCTGAGTGTACACCTCTAGAGACTTTATGTCCTCCACAGAGAGGAGTTGGTTGCATGTGATTGTTGTGTAGACCAGGTCCACTGCTTAGTAGATGAACTTGGATACTCATCTAATTTCTCCGAGTTTCACTTTTCTCACCTGCAAAATGGGCACAAGATCATTGTGAGAATGAAATACGCTAATTTTTAGGTAAGGCACTTAATATAGCACCTGCCACACAGTAAAAAAAAAAATTCTTTCGGTGTGTGGCTCTTACAGAGGTGTGGGTGGCTTAAGTCTAAACCAATCAGAAGGAACCCAAGCAGTTGAGCCTGCATTCTTACCATGACCACCCACCTACATCACCAGGCTAGGGAGAAATCTGCAGGAATCAACCGAGAAAGAATGCTCCTGGGAGTTTCTAGAACATCTTTGCGGGCAGGGACCATTGATGTTGCTCCCTTTTCAAAATGTCTGCATAGTAAGCAAGTGTAGACCAATTTATCCACTTACTTTTAAAAACATTTATTTATTTTCCTCTTATGTGCATTGGTGCTTTGCCTTCAGTCATGCCTGTGTGAAGGGGTCAGATCTCGGAGTTACAGACAGTTGTGAGCTGCCGCGTGGGTGTTAGGATTTGAACTGGGGTCCTCAAGAAGAGCAGTCACAGTCTTCAACTGCTGAGCCATTTCTCCAGCCCCCATTACTATTGTTATTTTTAAGTCAGGGTCTCATTATATAGCCCAGGCTGGGCCTCCAAACTGACTGCTGCAACCTTTGGAGTGTTGTGAGTCTTGGAATTAGGAACATGGAACACCATGTTTGGTTTCATTTTTCTGTTGAGTGACTTTTCTCTTGCTACTTTTTTGGGTGTGTGTGGGTGGGGGTCTAACTCCATAACCTGGGCTGTCATGGAACTCAAGAGGTCCTTCTTACTTCTGCCTCAAAGGTGCTGAGCACTAGGATTTATGGCATGAGCCACTAAACCTGGCTTTTCTTTGTTTTTTAACATTGAAAATTTTATTTTGTGTGTGTCAGAGGACAACCTGAGGTAGTAGGCTCTCTCTCTGCCAGGAGAGTCCCAGGAATAGAATACAGATTTGGCAGCAGGCACCTTTACTTGTTGAGCCATCTTGCTTTTCCCTTTTGGCTGTTTTAAGCTTCCGTGAACATTTCTGAACATCCTTTGATGGATCTAAATAGTCATCTTTTGTCGGATATATGCTTAAGAGTGGACCTGCTGACTCTTGAGGTGTAGGTTGAGTTTTAGTAAATAAAGCCAAGGACAGGCTTGCTTTCTCTTTCTTTTTTGAAACAGGGATTCATGTAGTGTAGACTGGCCATAAACCCACGATGTAGCAGGAATGAGGTTGACATCCTGACCTCCTGCTTCTACCTCTGAAGCACTGAGATCACAAGTGTGTGCCACCATGCCTGGATTATATACTTTGCCAAAGTGGTTGTAGAAGGCACATACTCCTGTAAGCAATTGATGAGTTCCACTTCTACCCCATCTCTGATAATTCCGGGCATTTTAATTTTAGCCATCCACCCAAACAAGGGTCGCTGTGTGTTGCTATGGCATATTTTATTTTTTATATTATTTTATTTTGTGGTGGTGGTCTTTTGAGACTAGGTTCTGCTATGATACATCCCAAGCTGGCCTTCAACTTGCAGGGGCTCTGGGCTTCCAGGTGTGTGCCACCATGCTGGGTTCTCTCATCGTTTTCATGTACATCTCTCGTGACAATGAACAGTGTGCTTCTCTTTGAACCCCCTTTGAAAGTCTGTCCTTTCTTTAGTAAATTGTGTGTGTGTTGGTGCTGATTGAACTCAGGCCTTGCACATGCTGGATAAATGTTCTATTGCTGAATTACATCTCCAGTCTCTTGATGATTAGTTTTAAAAGTAATTATTGGCTTTATATATTTCACACCTTTGAACTGCTTGTCTGTGTATTTCAGGCTAGTCTTGAACTCCCCCTCTTACCCCAGCCTCTTGGGCTCTGGTGTACTACCCACAACCACTGGCCTTTTTTTTTTTTTTTTTTTCTTTTTTAAATGCAATGTGGATAGCAATCATTGGTCATCTGGACTGCAAAATCTCTTTCTTTAGCTGTCTTTTGGCTTTAGAATATTGTTTTCCCTGAAGTTCATTTGGAAGGATCATTTTAACTGTGTTAGCAAGAACCATCCAACAGTTAAGAGCAATGAGATACTTGCCTTAATAAAGTTATTTGAAAGCTATCCCATTGACCTGCTGCAGGACTGATCACACAATTCAATGGACATAACTCGGAAACGGACAATAAGGACAGAAAATAATGCATGGACAGATTCCTGACGGATTAAAGACGAAGTACATATTTTTAATTAAAAAAAACAAAACAAAAAAAAAAAAAAAAAAACCCAAAAACTTCTCATGGTTAATAACTAAAACAAATGAAATCTACCCTTAAAATAATTTAGTGACAAATATCTGAGATGTGTGCGAGTTAATTACTCAACTTGTGACTTACACGGCATTCCAGGCAGAGGGACCCGCCAGAGCAAAGGTTCAGAGGCTGGAGGACAGCCTCGAGCAGGCTCCAAAATCGAACTCAGGACGCCCACACGGAATGCAGGGTTGAAGCCATGCCCGCCCCCACAGCCATCATAATTATGTAAAATACCACGTTTTCCCATATATGGTACTTAATATCTGTTCTCCTGGTAGGACAGGACGAAGGGAAAACACGGTTCGCGGGGCGGAGTGTCAGAGCCTCAGACCTTCCCAGCACGCTCCCTCCGGCCCTGGCGCGGCCCAAACTGAGCACCAGAGTCGGGACCTGGAGCCCAGCGCGCCGGAGCCGTCTGCTCCTGATTGGATGAGGTCAGCGTCAATCCTGGTCCTGTAACCTGGCTGTCCGTTGGGTTCCACCCCCCACGAGGCGTGGCTCCCGCCTAGGAAGCGCGGGTGGGAGGTGGGGTAGGCGGAGGTGGGGACAGATGGGGAGGATGTCCTCTGGCTTCCGATTCTTGTCTGTTTATAGGTCAAAAATCTGTCAGTTTAGGGCAGACTTCTGTTGGATTGGGCAGTGTTGGGGAGAGGCGGGGCTCCGCCAAGCTCCACCCTCGAGCGGTCGGCGGGCTGTAGACCCGCCCCTCCTCTGGAAGGGCGGGGCAGGGCGGGCGGGGAGCACCAGAGCTGGGTGCGGTGAGGCGCGCAGATCACCGTGGTTCCTGGGCAGGGCACGGAAGGCTCAAGAACCTGGTCTGTTGCAGCTCCAGTCTCGCGTTTGCCCCACTCCGCCGCGCCGCCCGAGCGCTCGAGAAAGTCCACTCGAAAGAACCAGCGCCTGTTCCCCGGGCAGACCCAGGTTCAGGTGAGCGAGCTCTGCCGGTATGTCCCGCCCCGGAGCTGCCGAGCGCGCGCGGGCGGCGACCAGACTCTAAGGCGTTTGTGGCCGGCGGCCCTGTGGTTCTCGGCCTCCGCGTGGCCGGTTTCGTCGTGGTCGGGTGCGATCGGACTCCGCATCCTCACCCGAGGGGTGATAGGCAGCGGGGCCCCTCAGGGTTAGGGAGCCGGGGGACGCAGTCCCTGTCCCTGCCGGACGCCTTCCTGGTCGGGGCACTTCCCAGTGCTTCCAGGCCTGCTCCTGTCGCCTCTGTGCTCCCGCCTCCCCGACGGCCGGCTTTGGCAAACTTTTTAACCCCTTCGAGGACGCTGCAGTTCCTGAGCCCCCGGCCGAGCTCGCCGGATGAGGTCGTGGGCTCGGGGCAGCGGCTCCTTTGTAAGTTTGGCAAAGGGAGGTAACGGGCAGGCTGGGACCGCTTGGCAGCTGTCAGGGCGTCCTCCTGAGTCAGGATCGGTCGGTCCCGCCGCAGACGTTGCGCTCGGCTCGGTTTCCGCCGCCGTCCGCTGCGGACTTCCTCAATTGTCCGTCAGCCATCGGGCCGGGAGGGGGCGGGGAGAGGTACTCCGGGTGCGTGGGAAAAGGGGACTCAGCTACCGCGGGGCTCAGGGAGCCGGAAAGACCCCCCCCTCCGTCTGACCTCATTCAACCTTGGATTTCTATTGCTCGAGGTTGGAAGGCCTGGGTCAGCCGGCAGCCGTCCCGCTGCCCGGGCAGGCGTGCACCTGATTCCACTGCACCTTGGGGCGCCACGCCTGGGCCAGTCCCCCGGAGCTGACCCTTAAGACCATCCGCATCTTTTCTGTTCGGTTAGAGGCGGAGTTTTGAAGACATCTCCCACTTCCTGGAGCGAGGGTCTTTACCCCATCCAGTTCTGGAGCCACACCTAGGGCAGGAACTGCATCCCTCTCCTCCGGGGCCCCATCTCTCTCAGACAACAGAGTCAGTACCCTCTCTAGGACTTGCTTGCGGGCTGTAGTGAAACTGAGGGCAGGGTGGGCCCGGGCGGCTGCCTGAAGCCCCACCCAGCGGTGCTAGGGAAAAGGTTCCCGGGAAGTTCCAGGTCTTGGATACCGGGAGGCTGCCTCTGCCGGGCTATGGAGAGGTCCACTGGCTTCTCAGTTCTCTGGGCTAGCAAGATTTCAAAGTGACTTCCGTGCTCCCTGTGGCAGCACATATACTACTAAAATTGGAACGATCCACAGATTAGCTTGGACCCTGTGTAAGGATGACATGCAAATTCGTTGAGTTCCATATTTTTAGCCAACACACACTGGCGTGTCTCAGCCATCTCTGGCCAAGTATCTCTTAACAGCAGCTCACTCTCAATCAGGACTAGGAGGTCTCTGCCTCCCAAGGGACTACCTCCTCTGCTGTATGCCAGTCTCGGTACCTCCATCTGGAACTCTGCAGCCACTAGGCAGCTCTGTGACCCTCCCCGAGTCCCCTCCCAAGCCTTGAACCAAGTGAAAGTTAAAAAAAATTTTTTTCTTTTGTCTTTTGAAACAGCAATAAATAAATAAATAAAAAGGTAACTTGTTCACAGAAACATTGTAGCCATTTATGACTCCACTGTCTAGAGTCCAGGCTGATAATGTCACCTGGAGGCCTACCTCCCTTTCTGTTAAAGAGGCAAGCTGCTTGAAGGCCAGTTTAGACAATCACTCAATATCAGTCAATTTATATACAAGGTTGTTCTGGGTGGGGGTGGGAGGAAGGGCCTATAGATGTGTAATTGAGCAAATATTTAACTGGCTTCTGCCAGGGATTTTGCCAGGTGGTGTGTGTGGGGGTGGGGTTGGGGTGGGTGTAAATTGAGTGGCCCCTGCTCACAGGCACTCAGGGGAGAGCTGAGGCAAATCAGTAGGTGACTAGTGTGAAGGGCAGACATCAGGAACCCCAGGAAAGTACTGTGAGGCTATCCTGTGAGAGCCAGAGCCTGCTGGCCTCATGAAGAGACGTGTCCTGGGGAAATCTGAAGGCATTAAAGGGCCCCAGTGGTAGACTTGAGATATACAAAGACAGCTTGTGCTGTATCCCAAACAAGCCACAGACAAAGGACTCAAGGAATTCCTAGGCTCAGGGGGCCACTGCTGTCCAAGGCAAGCAGGGGAAGCCACCGTGAGGAAGGAAGACATTTCAGGCTTGGCAAACCGAGGCAAGCATGTGGTGAAGGAAAGTGGGGAGTCATTTAGTGGATAATTGGGGAGTAGCTAAAAGCATCGAGGGATTGCTTTTTGGAGTTGGAGAACCAGTGTGCTTGCTGTGTGGGTGACACTCCAGACCTTTCTACACTTCAGCAGGTCCTGCCCAGGGAGGTGGGCAGAGCCAGGTTCCCCTCAAACTAGCATTAACAAGTTGTGTTGGGTGGGAGGCCTCGAAGGGAAGCTGAGAGTCAGGGACTCTCAGTGGGGCTGCTGCTCTGGAGGGCAGGAGACGGGAGGTGGAGGAGGAGGAGGAGGAGGAGAGAAAGGACTGGGTCCTGGTTTTCTTGGTTTTTATTTTATTATTTTTAAAACTTTTTGAACTTTTTAACTAAAGGGTTTGGAGATGAGGCAGCTTCTCTTGTGGAAGGAAGGCTGCAAGTTAACCACAGCCTGCCTTTTGCCTGGTTTTGCTCTAGAAAAAGCAAAACAAAGGTCTTTTAGCCCTTTAAAGGAAGAGAAGCACACGAAGAAATGCAGCATTGCCTGGTAGGGAATTGCTAGAAATGGGGTTGGCTGGAGTTTCCCTCACTTCCTCTTCTCACTAATCCTTCAATAAAGCATTTAAGACAGCCCCTACCAGCTTGACATCTTTATTTCAAAAGGAGAGGGATTTAGCTGTTGTTTTCCTTCTCTTGGAGGGGGAGAAAGCTAAAACCAGGAGGGGGAAAAAATCCTTGCCCTGACAGCTTCCTCTAAGCATCATGTTCCAAAAATATTTAGAATAACAAAATCTGTGTGTTCTCTTAATTAAACAAACATCTTAATTTACTGAGCATAAAACAGCATCTCGCTGCAAGGGCAGGAAGTGCATTTTCCTTTTGTGCTGCCCTACGGAGTCACTGCCTCTCAGCTTTAAGCCCTGGTGCTCTGAGACCCCGGGCCAGGTTCTCTGACAGCAGAACACTACCTTGGCTGCCCAGGCAACTGGCTCATAGAGTTCCTTTTTGTAAAAATTGAAAACAATTTTAAAATAAGCTCCTAATAAGGAAGTAAATAAAGACAGATGCTAACTTAAGGGAATTGGTTCTTCTTCCGCCATGTGGCCCTTGAGATGCAACTCAGACGTGGTGGCAAGGGTCTTTTAATCCACTGAGTTGGCTCCAGGATCCCATTTTTTTAAAAAGAATTATTTTATGTATATGAGTACACTGTAGCTGTCTTCAGACACACCAGAAGAGGACATCGGATCCCATTACAGATGGTTGTGAGCCACCATGTGGTTGCTGGGAATTGAACTCAGGACCTCTGGAAGAGCAGCCAGTGCTCTTAACCACTGAGCCATCTCTCCAGCCCCAGAATCCCATTTTTAAAGTTGGGAAGAGTGGGTCAGGGAAAGAACGTAAACTGGTGATAGGCAGAGTTATCTTAGCTCTCCCATCAGCTTTGTGACATTCCATACGTTATATAACTCTCCGAGCCTCAGTTTTCTGATCTGGACCGTGGGAATCAATCGGGCCTACTCTGCAGAGCTGGGGGCAGGAACCAGAGGTATAGACAGTGCAAAAGGCCTGATACACAGTGGCTGCCTACACTTTTATTATTTCAAACATAGATTTTTTTTTTTTTTTTTTTACCAGTCTTGCCTCCCTCGGTGACTCTGAGGGCGGAGGGTAGACTCTTGCCTTGGTTCCTAACTCTGCTTTTTCCACCTCTGACAAGGGGTGCATGTATCATGTGGTGGTTGTGATTGGCTGAGGGGGCTAAAATGGTGAAGACAGTGAGTGGCCTTAAGTCTCCTCTGCTGATGATTTTGGGTGCACTTGCTTATAGATGTGGGCTGAGTGACCTGCTGTGAGGCGCTGGCCTAGGCAGAGGTTGCTCATACTGGCTGTGGTTTTTTTCCCCTAAAACATGGTTTCACATGTTCTAGATGACAGGCAAGGGTAGTATGGGAAAAACAACCTGTGTGTCCGGAGACCTGGCTTCTAGTTGTGGTGCTGGTAGAAGGTAGGTTTGATTTTGTTATCGAGGACCACGTTCCTTGTAAGACAGTAGTAGTGTGTTTGCCTGTTGGCCCACAAAGGTGCCTGGGAAACTCTACAGTTAAGAGACTTCCTCCCTTCCAAACACCTCTGCTTCCCCACTTGAGTCCTTGTGGGAGATAGATATACGTGTACACACACACACACACACACACACACACACACACACACACACACACATATATATTATTTCTCATACCATTTTTTTGTAGAGAGAGAGAGAGTATGTGTGTGTGTGTGTGTGTGTGTGTGTGTGATAAGACCAGGTGCCAGAAAAAGCCAGAGAGGTGTGGGGTTTCTCCTTTCAGCTGGAATTACAGGCAGTTGTGAACCACGGGATGTGGGTACTAAGAACCGAACTCCGGTTCTCTGCCAACTCAGTACACACTCTTAACCACAGAGCCATTTCTTCAGTCCTGGGCGTACCTCTTTTTCCAAGGTAATCAGACAATGTCTGTTAAAGCATAGTCCCTTCTCACTTCGTTCTAGGAATTTGCCCCATAGATAAACTTGACAGCACAGAAGGAAATGTCTAAGGATAGCAGTCATTGTGGCATTGTCAGAGAAGACAGGAAACAAGGAGCTCACTGTCCATTAGAAAGGTTACCATAATCATGGCACAGCTGTACAGCGGAAATCCTCGCAGCCCTTAAAAGACAGTCTAATCTCTATGTGCTCACAGGACATGCTCTTCAGGGGGTCGAAAGAGCAGTTAGATATTACAGTGTACTCTGTTCCCATTCGTGGAAAACCTTTGCTTCCCTGCTCGTTTGTTGAGACAGGGCCTCACTGTCAGGTTCCCCTCTGATTTTTCCTCTCCTGACCATCTGAAAGCTGGGATTACAGGCCTGTGCCATCACAACTGGCTTAGGTGGGGGCTTACAAAGGGGCGGACTTGCTCTTCTGGCCCGGAACACTTGGGGTCCTGTTTTCCTCAGCCTGCTTCAATCTCACTAGAGTGACAGATATACTCGTAATGATCCCATCACCCACTGCAGCCTGGGAAATATGAGGGGTGATCACTTTTTTTTTTTTGCTTTGAGAAAAAGAAGCTTGCATGGATTTTTTGGTTGTTGAGATGAGGTGTCACTATGTGCTCTTGGCTGGTCAGGATCTCACTAAGTAGACCAGGCTGCCCTGAAATTCGTAAGAGATCTTCCTGCCTCTGCCTTTTGAGTGCTGGGATTAAAGGTATGACCCCTTTTCTTCCAACCTGGGGTCCTAGCATTCCAGAACAGCCCTTTCTGCTCTCTCAGTTATTGCTCAGACATCTGGTCTGTGGTTATTAATGCATCAGCAGTGGGAAGCTTAAGTTTTTGAGACCACATGACCAAAGAGGATGTGGTGACTGGGGTGGGGGGCACCCTGAACCTGGGTCTCCAGGGAGGGCCACTGTCAGCCTTGGACGGTGTGGATACTGGAGAGGTTGCCAGTCCTGCTCATTGTATACTGGGATCCCTTTCCCAGTGCAGCCCGGGGAAACACCTCCCGGAGTTCTGAGTAGGACCTGCTCCATGCCAGACATTATGGAAAGTAAGAGTAGTGTGAGTCACCCTCAGCACGGACCATGAGCCAGGCTCTAAAGTCAGCCTGCCACTACTTGGGCAGACGCTGGAAGATGCCTATGTGTTGTTTCCTCTGGGGCACAGGGGATCTGATGTGAGTCTCTTTAAAAAGGACTATAGGCAAGCTTGTGCTAGAATTAGTCAGGGTCCCTCTCTGACCAGTTCCCTAGGCCTGAGGTGATTCAGCACTGGGCAGGAGGCTGGAGAAGGAGGCTCCTGGCTGACCTTGGTTGAGGTCTCTCTGCTGTCTTTAGTTCCAAATGCCCAGGAACCCTCCTGTGTGGCTGAGGAGCTTGCCTTGCTCTCTGGAAAGAAGTTGATGGTGACTGGTAAGGCTTCCTGCAGGATACGTTGGGCTGCAGCCTATCTGCTGCCTAGAGGTATAGGTGACTGATCTTTTCCACCCCTCAAGTTACTTACTTGTAGCCACATTGATTCTGAAGTCCTTAAGTGGTGCTTTATGAGATGCTTTGCAGAAAGGGAAAAGGGGGCTCCCAGGGGAGGCCTCCCCAGTCCCCATGGGCCGGACACTTGTCTCCAAAATGTTTGTGTTGAGATAGCGTAGGCGAATTCCTTTCTTGTATAAGGTTGTCATGGACCAAGGAGACATTTGCAGTTTGGGAACTTGACCCTAGGTTTTCTAAAGTTCTTTCCCCCTGTCGTGCTGGGGAATCAAGCAGTCCCAAGGCTTAGGTGCTAGGCAACTACTTTGCCCATGAGCTCTTCCCAGAAGTATTCTCCAGTCTCTGAATATTGATTGTAATTTTAAATGGTGTCCTGATTAAAAGACAAAACATTGGCATTAATGCTGGGTATGGTGGCTCATACCTTTAATCCTAGCACGCAGAAAGCAGAGGCTGGCAAATCTGAGTTCAAGGCCAGCCTGGTATGCATAAAAGAAACCAAACCAAAATCCAAAAGCCCCTCTCTGTTGAATTTGCTCACAATTGTAGAGTATCTGAGCCAGGGGTCTTGGGTGTAGCATTTAAGGGAATGTTTTTTTTTCCTCCCCCATGTTGATGGGCACTTGCCCAGAACTCATGCTGAGAGTTGCTCTTGGCTTCACTCAGAGTCTACAGTGGCACCATCTTTCCTGGCTTTCATGGGTGTCCTTTAGCCTGCCCTCAAAAACCTTCTTTCCTCAACTACAACATCTACTTTGAGGTAGTAAGTTAAGGAATGGGGGAAGGGTGTGGTTTGTCTGAACTTCTTCTAGTTGGGTGGGACCCTTGGGCAAAAAAGTTTCCCAAAGCTAAAAAAAAATTAAAAAGAAAAAGAAAGAAATTAGTATCTCTTCTGGGGTAGTGTCAAGCAGAAGGGCGGGCCATCCAGAAAGCCAGTCTGAATTTCTAGTACCTTTGGCACAGAGTCTCAGGCTCGGTAACTTTTCTGCATTTTCAGTACAGAACGGTAGAAGGAACAAACCAGGCTTGCCACTTGCCTCCTGCCTCAGGTCCCCACATGCAAGCGTGGAGATGCCAGCTTTGAAGTAGTGCCATCTTCATCTTTGCCCCACTGCCCTCCCCCCATTTGTTGTCGGTAGGAAATGCCTGTTCAGGTTTTAAAGTGTTCCACAAAGCTGTTTCTCGGTGACAAGGTGTGGGCAGGACTCTAGGCTTGCTGTTGAGACTGCTGAGGCCAGCCCCTTGTGTATCCTTCCCCTCGTCCCGACACAGCCCAGCCTGTTACTCTGATCTGAGCTAGTTAAGCATTAAGAAAAAAGGCTTTACAAGGCAGCAGCGGCACCTTTGTGTAGAATGTGTTTCCTGTATTTTATGTGAAGTCACTGGGCTGGAGAAGGCAGCTTCCTGTGTGATAAACATGAAGAGCCAGACAGAGGAACACTCTGGATGACCTAACCTAACTAGGCCAGAAAGGGGGTGAGGGCTAGGCATCCTTGAGCTCACTGGACTGTGAGGCCTTTGTGGTCCCCCTACGCATAGGGCCTGACAGAGGCAGCATCGGTCCTTGCTGCTTGAACAGAAGTAAGGTCTCCATCATGCCTGTTTCTGAAGCCAGGGTTCCTGTTGCCGTGTAAAACACCGTGACCTAAAAGCAGCTTGGGATGAAAGTTATTCTTCTGACTTTTAAAATTAGGCTTATATATTTGTAGTACTTCGTAAAGGGAAGTCAGGGCAGGACCGTGGAGGTAGGAACTGGAGCAGAGGCCATGGAGGAGTGCTGCCTTCTATTGCTTTGCTCCTCATGGTTTTCTCTGCTTGCTCTTATACAGCCCAGGCCTACCAGCCCACGGTGGCATTACAGGAAGCTGGCTCCTCCCACCTTTATCATTAATTAAGGAAATACCCCCACAGGCTTGCCCACAGGACAGTTTGGGTTGGTGGCCATTTTCTCAGGCTGACATAAATCAGCCAGCACAGGAGGAAGTGGCTAGAACGGAGGAGCAGCCTAAGTCTTCGGGTGTCTTGAGGTGAGTCCTAGCTCGGCTAGGGACAATGGTTAGATTTGATTGACGCCTGCGTGCAACTGGCCGAGTGCTGATGAGTTCTTCTCTTGCCTCCAGGAAGTAGAAACTCATTCATTTTGCTGATGAGGTTGCCTTACAGAGGTTCAGAGTGGGGGTGGAGAGGGTGGGTCTGCTTCTGCTCCTGTGGCCTTCCAGACAACCTTCGTTGTGGGTTCTCATAGCCTTGCTTGCAAAGGGGGTGGACTGGTCCTCTCAGTTTTCCTCTTCACAGGCTGTGAGCTCACTAAAGAGTATCATTATCCCCATTGCTGCTGGGCACTCACCGAGGCCTCCTGTACCATGGTGTTTATTGCAGCTATTTTTCTCATGAGTATGGAGTTGGGGGATGGGGCAGGTGAGAGGACCATGGCTGCCAGCATGAATTCAAGCCCAGGGTGACTTTGCAGCTGTGGGACCCACTGGTGTCCCCTGGGGACCTTGCCAGAAGCCCACTGGTCTCTTAACAGGTGGGCTCTTGCCTATGCATTGTGTATTGTTCCTTCCTCCGTCTGTCCTGTCCAGCCCTAAGTTATTCAGTAACCACACCAGATAACATGGGTTTCCTGTGCACAAAGATGGACCCCAGGGCCAGGTGCTGGGAGAACAGACTTTTACAGGAAGTGTGGTTTCTGTTTGTAGGAGCCGATGGTCTCTAGCTCATACAGGAGAGCAGGCCTTGGGGGGTCTGAGAAGACCGCCTGGAGAGGTGGCACTTGAGCTGACTGCCGAATCAAAGCACAGGGCAGGACAGCATGTCCAGGGAGCAGGGTTGGGACTTTGCCCAGGCATTTCCCTTTGTTCAGGAGTGATTCAGATTGGTGAAGGTTCTGTGATTCACACTGACAGGTGAAAGGTTCCCTCTTTTGTAGGCCCTAGCTTTTTCAGAGCCCAGGTAGCTGCCTGTGGAGACCTGCTTTCCTTGAACCATTTTCTGGTAAGTAGAGTGCTGTGTTCCACTCCCACCCAGGTCCTTAACTACTGACTGGGTGCTGGGCAGCTGTCCTCTGGTTGGGCGGTCAGACATCGTGTTGTTCCCAGTCAGGGGACTTGAGGTGAGACGGTTCACGGAGAATTGGGAAACACCATTGCTACTGAAAACAGTGTCCTATTAAAGTTAAGAAGAAAAACTAGGAGCCTGTTGTTTGTAGCACAACATGTCGACAAAGCTAGCAAGAAGCATCACATCATTGAAGTTTCTGGGTTTCTTGCATCATTGAAGTTTCTTGGGTTTTAAGTACACACATGTATGTGAATGAAAGCAAGACTATGATGTGAGAGCACACACATACACACACACACACACACACACACACACACACACACCTGCATGCACTTTACCAGGTCCTAGGCAGAATGATACTGTGTACACTGAATTCTCACTCAGTGCTGTGATCTGAAGTTTCCTGTATTTCGACATTCTCCATACTGGGTATTTAATGACCATGTTATGGTCCACTGAGGGGAGGAACTATTATTTACCTTGTCAGAAAATACTGTGAATTTTATTGACTCTTAAAGTGTGTTCACTCAGTGAGTACATGTTGAGTATCTGTTGTGGGTCTTGTCCAGAGATGGTCGTACATCAAGATGTCAGGTCTGAGATCACTGGGGCTGCTCCCTGGGCTCAGGTCTAGTCCTAGGGACATGGTCACTGCCTTCTGGTGTTGTGGCCTGAGACATGGGGGTTTGCAGAGGAGATGGGGTTCCTGGGTACTCAGTCCAGTTCATCGGAAGCTGGTAAAACCTACTTTGTCATTCACGAGCTATCAGGAAGCTCAGCAACCCGAGCCAAGAGCTGGGAGATCTTTCCAGGCTCTGTGTAGCATCTTCCACCTGTTACCTCCCAGTGGTACTTGTCTTCTGTCTCCTGTGGGTACCAAAGAACTGGGTCAGGAAACCTATCTGGAAGAGGTGAGAGACCAAAAGTCTCCAAGGGCCTGGTTCACAGGGTAGTCACTGAGTAGGAAGGAGACTGCTGAGGGTAGGGAGAAGGGTAGGAGGGAGGGAGGAAGAGGGGTTAGGGTCCCTCCTAATGAGGGTGGGGAAGTCTGGGAACATCTAGATACCTTGCCAGGGACCCAGGACTCAGCTGAGGCCTTGCTGAGATGTTGTAAGTATTGTAGCAATAAGTTGCAACAGTTTGGCTTTGTTGTAAAAAGGAAGTTTCAGAATCCTTGTTGCAGCTTTTGAACTGATCTTTATCTGTAGTGGGGAAGTATTTGCTGGGTACTTGGGTACCAGGATGGTGGGGTCTCTACCTTCATCAGGAAAGGCAGGCATTGTGCTTTGCTCTCTCTGCCCGCTTCCCTCAGTTCCCACTCCAGTTCAAGGCTTTCTGAAATGTTCAGTCTTAGAGAGCAGGCGAGGTAACTTGTTGCTTGGGAAGGAGCCAGAAGCTTGTTGCCACCTGCCTCATGGGGAATGCAGTAGGAATCAGAAATGCTGATGGACTCAGGCTTTCCAGGCTTTGCATACCTTCTTGGGTCTCTTTCCACCAGGCAGTTAGTATTTCCATCAGCCCCAGGCCTCATGGTTCTCAGTCCCCTCTTACTCCCAGGTAACTCAAAGCAACACAATCCAAGGCTTAATCTAGCCTTCTCTTCACACCTGGGTTGAAGTTGGTACTAAAAAAAGTAATTGGGGAAGTCCAGCAGCTGGTGGATTATAATGTTCTCAGTTAAGACAGGATTGCGTTGGACTCCTGGATGTGGAATTGTGAATGGTTATGTGTCACCATGTGGGCGCTGGAAACTGAATCTGGATCTCTGCAAGAGCAGGAGGTGCTCTTGATGATTGGCCCATCTCTCCTATCCCTGTATCTTTATTCACTTCCTGTTTACACTGCTTTTCCAGCCCCCCCCCCATCTTCATTCACTTCCTGTTTGCACTGTGCTTGGTAATTGTAGGCCAAAGATTATCTTTCGAGTTTATACTATTTTACATTATTTACCAGCTGTCCCAGTACAGCCCAGACATTCTGGTGATCCTTTCAGGAGCTGCTGCCCCCCCCATCCCCCTTTTCCCCTTGACACAGGGTTTCACTACATAGACTTGTAGCTCTGGCTGGAATTCCTGATGTAGACCAGGGTGGCCTTGAATTCATAGAGATCCACTTGCTTCTGTCTCCCCAGTGCTGGGATCTTAGTCTGCTTTGATATCCATTTCTCATGCGTAAACAGGATACTTTAGGGGTTTTTAATTTATGGGTCATGACCCTTTGATATGTGACCCACCCTTTCACAGGGTCACATAGGAGATATCTTGCATATCAGACATTTATATTATGATTCATAACAGTAGGAAAATTACAGTTATGAAGTAGTGAAAATAATTTTATGTTTGGGAGATACCACAACATGAGGAACTGTATTAAAGGGTCACAGGGTTAGGAAGGTTGAGAACCCTGGGTATGTAAAAGTCTTAGGTGGGTATAAGAGGAGCTCAGTGAAATCCAGACTAGACTACATTTTGAAACTTTGTTTCAAACAAACCAAACCAAAACAACTATGCCCTTGCAGGGCTCAGATCTGATTCTTGGCTCTGTAGGATGGAGGTCCTCAGCTCAGTCTGTGAACTGCCGTCCAGGCAGCAGGTGGACTAGCCCTCACCTTAATCCTGCCTCAGCGTCCTCTTTCCACTTCAGATCAGCCCTTAATGGTCAGGCTGGCCCTTTGAGCGTCCAGGTTGTTCAGCTTTCCACCCAGTGCTGAGTATAGCCTCTCTCCAGATGAGCATCAGCAGAGCACTGAAGAGTAGGTCTGAACTGTGCAGGCTAAGAAGTAAGTCCCTGCGATTGGTCAGTGCTGAATGGCTATTCTCAAAGCTTCCTGGCTGAGTACTTAGCCTCTCCTGGAAGTGCTGGCTCCAGTCTGGCCTTGCTTCACCACCCTTGTGAAGTTTATTGCCCATGCTGGGCTGGGAAAACAGACCTTTATACCTGACTGTCAGACACACAGGTTTCATTTCAGCACCTCTCTTAGCTCTGGTGGCCTCGGGCAGGTGGCTGCATTTCCTTGGCTTCTGAGGCCTAATTACCATGAAATGTGTGTCTAGTACCTACGTAAGTAGAGAGGGGCTCTGGCTTCTGGCCCCATCCTTCTCTCTCACTTGTAAGCTCTTTGACCTTGGGTAAGTTATGGGACCACTGTGTCTCAGGGTTTTTTCCACTAATCTATGGACTGAGATAAAAAGCAATACCTCGGAGTTTTGCTGCTCAGTGAAACCTTTCCCTTGCATTTTATTTACACATACGTTGGTCAGCACAGCAGTAAGTTATTCCTTACATTTTTTCCTGATATTAAAAAAAAAAAAAAACCTGTTTTAGGTGCTGAAGAGATGATTCAGTTGGTAAAGTGTTTGCCTGAAGAACTGAGTTTGCATCTTGAATAAATGCATTAAAAAAAAGTTAGATATACTGGTGCCTGTCTGTAATTCCAGCCAGGGGAGGCAGAGACAGGAAGGTTCCTGGGGCCTATTTGGGGAACTGCAGGTTTGGTGACAAATTTCTGTTAAAAAAAAAGAAATGAGGAGCTAGAGAGATGGCTTAGTGGTTAAGAGCACGGGCTGCTCTTCCAGAGGTACTGAGTTTAATTCCCAGCAACCACATGGTGGCTCACAACCATCTGTAATGGGATCCAATGCCCTCTTCTGGTGTGTCTGAGGACAGCGACAGTGTACTCACATTAAACAAACAAACAGTCAAATATGGAAAACTAGAGAGACAATAAAGTGTTAATAAGAGCACCAACTGCTCCTCCTGAGGACTAGGGTTTAATTCCTAGCACCTACATACAGGGGTGCTAACAACTGTCTGTAACTCCAGTTCCTGAGGGGTCCAGAGCCCTTTTCTGGATTCTGTGGGTACTGTACAGAAGTGGTGCACAGTCATGCATGCCAGCAAACACACACACACACACACACACACACACACCCCACATACATACAAAAAGCTATTTTGTATGTGACTTTTTCATTATGACTATATGAAGCTTTAAGTCCCATCAGGCTATTGTGGCTGAAGTTTCCTACAAGGAAGGCTGTCAGGATTAGTGTTCTCATTTTATGGCAGGACATGTTGAGACTCCAAGAACCTAAAGAACCAGCCATAGGTAGATAGTGATAGAGATAAGACCCTCTGTTCCCAGGGCCTTTCCCACCTCGAATGCCACTGTTGTATGGGCAATGGTGCCCCCATGGCTTTTGGGTTCCAGAGGCCTACTGACTTCTTGGTACTGGGTATATAAGATCTTACCTCAGGTGAGTGTGGGTAGGCAGGTGTGTGGTAGGTTAGGAAGGAGCTGTAGTTTTAGTCTGCTCTCTTCAGAGAACCCAGCCTTTTTGCTTTTCTTTTCCAGCATGCTTGCTCCTGCTAGCTACCACCATTATGCTGTCCTCTGCCTGCCTTCTGCCCACAGCCTGCTGCCTGCACTGTTTCCCGTCCTTGTCAGGGTAAGGAGGAGGAAGTGAATGTTTAGCCAAGTGCTCAGGAGGAATGCCTCATTGTCTCACACTGTGGAGCATGTGGGGTCCCCTGTCCTATCAGTGCCCTGCTGCTCAAGGGAGCTGTCTCCTCCTCTCCTGCCAAGCCCTGGCCACAGGTGGTGAGTTCCTGGCTTCTGAAGATCCCCCCTGCTGCTCCTTAGCTGTGTGTCCTGGATGTGAGGATGGGAGGGGGATGCTCTCAGGTGGCAGGGCTCTGCTTTATCACACACTGCACTAGGAACATGTATCATGCACTAGGAACACTGTGAAAAGCACCTGAAGCTGCTTTGTTCGGGGGCCTCCCTCTTCCCTTGGAAAACCGGTCTTGGGTTTTAATTATCGTAGGTTGAAATGGCAGCCCCCTCTCCAGCCCACCCCTTTTCTTCTGGCTTTCAGACAAGAATGTGAAGAATGTGGTCCTCTGTTTTGGACCTGAGTAGAGAGGTCTGGGTGCTGGGGCCATCTGGGTGCCTAGGCCATCTGGACGCTGGGGTAGGACTTGAAGGCTCTCTTTGGTTTTACAGGCTGCTTTGTTGTGCCCAGACTGACAGGGACATTCCGGATCAGTTGTGGTTTGTTTCCAGTCATGACAATTTCAGGCTTATTGAATTCCTGTATATTCTGTGTGGCCCCTTTGAGATTCCCAGGAGTCTCACCTTAGAGGAATCAAGTTCAAAGGGATTGGGGGGAGGGTATGCGGTGCAGGAAGTGTCAGTACCGGGCCTGAGAATCAATTCTGCTGCTCGGGCTGTGGGATAAGGAGGCCAGAGTCGCCCTGGTGCTTTGTCTTCTTGATCTGTTGTCTGCAGTGGTCCTTACGGAAATGCTTCATGTGTCTGCTGCTGCCTTGGATCCTAGGAGGCAGTGAGCAGGAGGGTTGGATGCGGGACGCTGAAGCCCAGGATGAGACTGCAGGATGCAGACACCAGTAGCAAGCATGCACCAGCTGTCTCTTTTGTGAAGCAGAGCACCAGCAGAAGTTAGCTGATGGGACCGCCGTGTATGAGGGCAGCTGCTCCAGAGTATGAGCAGGGTGAAGTACTTAGAGGTGGGTTCTGTAAGGGGGATGCTCCTTGACACCCTCATCCAGACAGCAGAGACTATCCAGTGCTTTTGTCCAGGACAGCCTAACTCAGGGGCATCACCTTCTGCACTGATCCCAGCATCTTCAGGGATGTTTGCATGTGTACGTGTCTCTGAGCACAGATCTCTACACACACCATGGTATGCACATATCTCTGTGTGTACCCAGATCTCTGTGTCTCCGAACAGGTCTGTGTGTCTCCATGCCTGTACATGTTTGTGTGTGACCGGGTCTTTGTAAGTGCATGCCTATGTGTATATGTCTGTGAGTGTGTACATGAGTATGAGTGTGCAAGTGTGCAAGTAGGTCTTTGTGTGTACATGTCTTTGTATGTCTGTATCCAGGTCTGTGGGCATGTGTGTTTATGTATCTGTTCAGGTATATAGGTTTCTGTGTGTTCATATCTGTGTGTCTTCATTTTTTTGTGGGTATGTGTGTAGGTGTGCAAGTGTGTTCAGAGGTGAGAGAAAGCTATGGAAGTTGGCCTTTCCTCAGCCTGTGTGGATCCTGATGAGCAAACTCAAGAAGGTGCTAGGCTTAGTGATAGGCACTTTTCCCTGAGCCAACTCACTGGTTTGTATCTGTGTGTTTATGTATGTATTGCTACATGTGTATGGGGGTTGTGGGTATAGGGTTTGCTTCAGAGCAGGATGGCCAGGCCTGAATGTCCCTAGTATTGTGTTTTATAAAAAAGAAAGAGCCAGGATTTGTGTGTAAAAAAGGATGTATGGTGAGTTGGAAGGGAATGCCTCTGCGGGCCCGTGCTGAGACATCCTTTCCCCTTGAGGTACCAACTATACTTATATGATTAGTATAATACAGAATAGAGTTTATTTAGAGCATGGGGAAGGGAGCTGAGGAGGGAGTAGAGACAGGATGGGAGGGGTGGGGTGTGGGGGGCACTGGCCAGGAACACTTGGAGAGAGAGGGGAGGGGAATGTGAAGAAAAGGGACAGAGGGAAGAGTAGGAGAGTAAGAGAGTGAGAGAGTGTGTGTGTGGGCAAGCAGCCCTTTATATAGTGAGTCAGGCAGACCTGGCTATTGCCAGGTAACTGTGGGGCGGGGCCTAGAAGGAATGCTAACACTTAGTGCAGTGTCCTTGCTTTTTATGTACAAACTTGGCCAGCCTTGGTCACTTTGGAGTCTGATTGTGGTCCAAGCAAAGGAGCAATTCTGGTGAAGGACGTGGTGAAGTCATTCCTGCCAGCCAGACTCCCATTCAAGGGCAGCTGGAACCTGCGTGCCTTTCGATAAGAGTGCTGTGTAACCCACCCTAGGAATTGATATTTTTTTCCCCTTTATGTTTGAAGCAAATGAGGTCTGGTCTTGCTTCATGGCTCCTTCTTTGATTATCTTGAAGTAGGAGGCTCTGGAATGCAGCCTGACCACCTCACAGGAGGCTGTCAGATTTCCTGGAGCTGGAGTTACAGGCCATTGCCCTTATATGGGTGCTGAGAATTGAGCTCTGGTCCTCTGGAAGAATGATAAGCAAGCATCCTAACTAACCCTGAGCCATTTCTCCAGCCCCTGGTTGTTTGGTTTCTTTATGTAAATTACTTTGAGAATTATCACTAAGATATCAGGCTTAAATAGGTAATCGTTTATGTATTTCAGCCAGAATATCTGCTGATATACCCCTGTCACCATTAATATTCTATGCCATAGCAACCTTTCAAAATAATGTTACATTTCTCTATTACCAGTTTTTGCTGAATGAAAGCCAGTTGAGACCTTTGTTTTCTGTAATGATACATAATATATTATTAAAAAAAGAAAGAAAGAAAGAAAGAAAAGGTCTTGGGATGGACTTGGCATTATTACTTAAGATCTAGGGCTACAGGTATATGCTCCATGCCTTGTCTGCTGCCTTCTTGTTTCTAGAAGAATGCTCCAGAAGGCAAGTCAGATACCTCGGAGCTTCCTGAGTCTCTTGTTTAAGAGTGAGGAGCCATGATTTTGCAGGATCATACCAGGAGAAGGAAGGAATATGGTGAACTACATGTGTCCAGCAAGCATCAGGGTTTGCTTTGCTGTCACTGTCTTCTGGCCTGCTAGAGCTTGAAGGTGGGACTTGGTCCAGCCGGTGGCTTGACCAGTGTTCAGCTCCTCTGCCCAGTGACGTTTGAGTCAGGTGGATGTTTTCAAACTGTCAGCTCAGACTTAGGGTAGATCTTGAAATTATTTTTAATAGGCGGTATGGGTGTTTCTAGAAATAAAGTCCATTCCATTTAAAAAAAATATATATATATATATATAAGCACACAACATCCGGTGAGCATTTCTTGAAGTTGATTGGTGTCTGTCCAAAAAAGTTTGGAAATGTGTGTCTGTCTGTCCGTGTGTGGAAATGTGTGTCTGACTGTCTGTCCATCTGTCTGTCTGTCCGTGTGTGGCTCTGTGTGTCCATGTCTGTGTGTTTGTCCTTCTGTGGTTTGAGATGAAAAATAAAAGCCAGAACTCCTTGGATGAGGTCCTCTGGGGTGGGTGTGGGGGCTGTGTGGTTCCTTCCTACAGGTCTGAGCTGATCTGATCCTGGAGACCAGTCTGGAAGCCAGCCCTTTGCAAGGCCAAATTCTGACTAGAGCTCTTGACGACAATTTGGGAAAGAACTGCGTTCTTGGAAGGGATAAATCATATTGAGTTGGGTTAGGCAGGGTGTGACTTCAAGCCCCCCGCCCCCCACATATGCAGCACCAATGACTGACTCATTGTGAGTTCAGCCATGACAGACTCATTACAGAGCAGGAGACACTGTAGGGGGAAGAGCTGATTGTCTGGGGTGCCACCAAGCTCTGCCTGCCCCCAGGACCTTGTATTTTCAGCAGTGGTTCTAGAGTTAGGCCAGACCTGCTAGTCTTCCTTACTTTCTCCAGTCACCACAGGGGTTCGGGGATTGCCTGAGGCCTGCCTGAGCTATCTTGCTGAGTCTGATTTCTCCGAAGACCTACTATGCCCTTCCCTTTCAGGAGTGGTGTTCATGGTCAGAGTTGACTCTGGTACTGGCTGGATCAGTTAAGGGAATGACACTTGTGCTTTAGAAACAAAGATTAGTGTGTCGCACATCTGGCCAGGAGGTGGAGGTGCTGTGGTGACAGGATCCTGGTCCAGGATCTGTCAGGATCTGGACCTGTGCTTGCACACGTAGTCACTGATGTCTGGGCAGTGAGGTGTGGCAGCTAGTGTGCTGTGAGTGTGCAAGGCAGATCTCAGGGCTTGCTGGCCAGCCAGTCTAGGCAGATGTCAGCTCTGGGTTCAGTGAGTCTCAAAAAAAGAGAGGTAGTGAGTGCTGGAGAAAGACCAGACACCAGCCTGCATAGACTCTGTCTTCCCCCAACCCCCTCACGTCTACAACAGAGAGCAAGGGAGAGAGGATAGGAGATAGGTATTTTATTGGACTCCATCCCTGGAATTCTGATATTTAGGTCAGTTCAGGTCAGGCATTATCTAACACCCACCTGTGCTGGGCAGCAAGGACCTTGGTGACCAGAGTACCTAGCCCAGCAGACCTAGAAGAACGAGGCTATTTAGGGAAGTGGTTCTATAATTCAGCTTAAAATTTTAGGGGCTGGAGATTTGGCTCTGATAATTTGCCTGGTGTGTAAAGGCTCTGAGTTAGAGATTTCAGCACCACCCCCAAATCTAAAAAAGACAAAAAACCCAATATTTTTAAAATTTATTTAACTGTCAGTAGAGAAAATCTGTTGCTTAAGATCTGGTGGGTTTGAGATCCATTGGCCTTCCAGAGCCATCAGTCTGTCATTTGCTTATTTATGGACCGGTCCTTGCCGTGAAACTTGCCGTGGAGACCCGGTTAGCCTCATTCACAGATCTGCCTGCCTCTGCCTTCTGAAGGGTGGCTGTTGAAGGCCTGAGCCTGAGCCACTACCAGGCCCAGGCCTCCTTTCCGGCCCTGGGTTGCGCTACTCAGCAGTGTGACGTGGACTCGGAGACAGGCATTCTGCATTTTCCCAGAGACAGTGCCATATAATTAAAATTTTCGAGTATGGTTATTTTTCTGTGATGGTTTTCAGCAATCCATGCTCATATGCTTGAGGGGAGAAAAACCCTCTCTCAGCAGAACTGAAGGGAAGAAAGGAGCCTCACTGTTTGCAGGGCTCCAAGTTGCCCTCATGCATGTGTGGGCAGCACCAGCAAACTGGGAGAAACTGTGAGAGCACACCACTGGTGTACACGTGAGAACAGCTCCACCGGGAGACAGCAACCCAGAAGTGTTCTGTCAACTTATCAAACCTGAGGGGGAGGGGAAGGGACTAGCAGAAGGCATAAGGGGAGAGGCAGACTGCCCGGATCTGGTTGAGGAATCTCTTCCTGGAATAACTTGCTTGCTTGCAGCTCCTGAATGGCTGAGTGAAAGCTCATTACGTGCAGGTGAGGCTGCTGTGTGATCTCACTGTGCAAATATTGAACCAATTAAAAGTCAAGCCAGAGGCCAGTGTAAAGGACTTATCTGCAGCCCCAGCCCCAGCCCCGCCTGTTACCTGTCTGGCCTTAGCTCTGGGCCAAGACTACCTAACCTGTTGTTGAAGGCCTCGCCCCCATCTCCTCCTCCTTTTCTCTGCCCCTTCTCCCCCCTTTTCTCCTGTCCTTTCCTTATCTCTCTTCCTCCATCCCTTTGTCCTGGAGACTTTAGTACTAAGGTCCTAGGTGCTAGGATCCCAGAAGACACATGGAGTGTTTTGAAAAGTTCAGGTCCTTCCCACAGCACTGACCTGGGGACCCTGGGTTGTAAGGAGGGTCAGAGGAAAGGATTCTGCACCTCAGAAAATTAAGCAGAGTGGCGAGGCTCTAGGACAGGACTGAGCTGGGCCGTGGTGACAGGGAATAAGCTACACCACAGCATTAGCATGGGGGAGGCTATGAGGGAAGAGAGCTGGGGAGCTGGCACTGGGAAAGGCACTGTGGAAAGACTGGCAAAGGCCTTGGATGATGGGTTGGGCTCCAGCCTGTGTGGGCAGTTTGTCCTCAGGGTGGACCGCTGCATTGTTGGGAGTGGCTCAGATCACTTTCTACCCAGACTGATTTATTCATTCATTCACTTAAAAATGGTTTGCATGGAGAAGACTCGTGTCTGTCCTGTAGTTCTTGTGACATGTGCTACATAGGGTCCCTGACACTCTGCAAACATACATAGAGCCCTGGGAGCTGGGGTGGGGGTCAGAAGGTAAAATCTGGCAGCTTTTATCTTATTCTCCTAGTTTTTTTTAACCGTACCCTGCCTTAACTCCCATGCCTTCCTAAACCCGGAACTGGATCCCACAAGTCCTCTGCCCTGTCTACACTGGGAATTGAATCCCTTGAATCCCCCACTTTGTCTATACAGGGAGCTGATTCCTGAGACTCCTGCTTTGTCTGCCCTGGAGCTGAATCCTCTCTGAGTCCCTACTCTGACTATACTGGTCCAGGACTTTCCAACTGCTGACTTCCCATATGTGGCTACCCACCCCCTCAGCGAACTGTAGGGTGAACTCTAAAATACAGAGCTGATGATGTCATTTCCCCTCCCTCACTGTCCCTAGAATAAAGTCCACATTCCTAAAAGGCTGATAAGATCCTGCTTAGACAGGCGTTGGTGATGCCCGCAGTCCCTTGTAAATTCACTGCCACATTTACTCATAGGAGGGAATCTATACATGAAATTCTCATGCCTCAATTTTTTTTAATTGGCAAAATAAAACTTGTTTGTATTTACCATGTACATTTAAAAATATGTGCTGGTGTCCTTTGCTGGGCATAGGGCATTGTGAAAATGACCACAGGCCACATGTGGGTTTAGAAAGAAGGCAGCCAGGCAGGCTTTGGGCCGAATTCCTCTGGGCCTTTCTCTGTTCTCCTTATCTGCTGAGCATCAGCTTGGGCCCGGGCTGGAAAACTGCTAATACAAACAGGTCCTAGCTTCTTCTGTAAGCAAACAACATTCCAGAGGGGTGTGCGTGTGGCTCCTGGTGCTCTGGCGCTCTGGCAGCTTCTAACTCCACCCCTCACAACCTGAGGTCAGTGGCTGCCTTACAGAGGCTACTGAGAAGCTGGCCTGGAGGCCGAGTGGCCCCTTTGCGGACCCTCCCTGTAAATAGCCATTGTCCTAGGTGTCTGTGCCAGGCTCCTTGTGTGCTTTGAGCTTAACAGCAGCCCCAGAGACATCTTGCACGTGTGAAAGCTGAGGCCCAGGGTTAGGTAACAAACAGGTGGTCAGTGCCAGGCCAGGCTCAGGTCCAGCTCTCCTGGCCCAGCCCTTGTGCACAGTTCGTGCGCACATCCTGTCAGCGTTTCCCAGATCAGCTTGGAGCAGTCCTTCCCCCCCCCCAACCCCCCACAGGATCTTCCTGAGTGCCAAACCTAATCGGATGGATGACTTAGGCAGGCTTCCTTCTGCCTGCATCACAGCTAAGCAGGAGGCTGTGGTAGTGTACACTTCCTCTGGGGGGAGCAGAACCTGCAGTCACAGGGACCCTTCCTAGGGTGGATGGGGAGTCATTCTCGGAGCGGGACAAAGAAATGTGAGATATTGCATCTCTGGGAGCATGAACTGCAGCTCCTTTAACAGCTGTCACACCCCAGTCTGAAGTGTTACTAGCTCTCAGGTGGTAAGAGTTGGGAGCGGCATACGATAATGGTAGAATTCATTCAGTTTTGCAATTCCTGGTCTTTTCCAAGACTTGACTCCAAGTTGATGGCCAGGATTGATGGCTGCAGCCCTTTGTCAGAACCTTATGGCACCCAAAGGCGCGACACAGGCTCTGCTTGTCACATCCTTTCTGGTATATTGGCCTGGTAGGTCCAACTTTGTCTTGGTATATTGGGGTGCCAGAAAGTTCTAGAAAACAGTTTAGTCCTATGCAAAGCCTTTAGGGATGATTACATTGTCTGCACCCCATTTTTTCTTTGCAGATCGAGGCCTCAATTATGCTTCCCCTTTGTTTTGAGTGTATGACATCCATGAATGATGTAGTTTTCCTGCAGATGAGCTAGTCATGTTTCTCACTCCTCGGTTCTCTGTATCTCCCTCCTCTCTTCTGTACTCTGAGCCTTGGCAAAACTTAGGTGATTTCCCAGCCAATTCTCATTCATTCATTCACTCACTCACTCACTCCCTCATTCATTTAGAACTTTAGCTGAGTGCCTGTCCTGGGCCATGCATTGTACTAAACATTGGAACTGAGAAGGCCAAGACCAATTCCTGCCCTAAGTAATTAGTTTTCCCCTGTTAGTGTGGTGGAAGTGAGCCCAGGGCACAGAAGGAAGGACCATCAAACAGGTCATCTTCTTGCTGTATGAGATCTGAGGGCTTCCTGATGCAGAGAGGACACAGTCTCTTGGCATCCTGCTCAGACTGGCCCATGTATATGGAGTTGTCATGAAGAGCTGGGGAGGAGAGTGGAGGGAGAGGCAGGGCAGCTTTCACAAGCTGAGATCATTAGGCTTGTTCTGAGTAGGGTGTGGGTTATCAAATTTGTTTGAACAGACCTACCCAGTAATGTCCATAAAACTGGAGAGCATGTAAATATCAGTGTGAGCTGGGGAGTCCTAAGCTGGGAAGGAGGCTTGGGGTAACTGGATGCACAGGGCATGGGGGATGGAGGGCTTGTTCGTCCACTGGGGGGAAGTTTACAGTGACTGACTTGATCCAGAAAAGGGCATGGGGGGTGGAGAGCTCAGGCAGGGTGCTCCTCCAGGTGGAGGTAGCTCATTGGAAGGTGCTTAGATGAACTGGAGTATGGAGAAGGGAAATCCTCCTCTGGGGTCTGAGTACCCAGGGAGGAAGCCATGGGCTTCCTGATGCCAATCCTGATCAGCCTGCAGTATTCCTAACTAAATAGTATTTGCTTGGAGTTCTCCAGACAGGATGAGCTGGCACTGAGCTGGAGCAACTCTGGCCCTCCCCACGCCCCCGACACCCCCGACACCCCCCCACCCCCCGTTGGCACCCATTTTCTGTTGCTTACCTGGACTGTTGGCCGCTGCTGACTGAACTTTGTTTATGGATCACTGAGCTGCTATGTTGGAAGTTCTGCACACCGCCTCCTATTGTAATATTAGGATATTTATACTATTTACTTATTTTCAGGGATTGAACCTGAGGACATGCCCTCTGTCACATTCAAAAGTGCAGACAATCAGGTGAATTCCTTAAAGTGCAGCCTCTTGTAAAGGACAGTCCTATCTTGGTGACAGTGCCATCCATACTCTAATTGCATCGAGTCATTGCATCCTAGAATCATGTGAGCCCCAAAATGTTACTTTCTTTCAACACGGGGTCTTGGTGTGTTGAACCTGGGCTGGCTTCAGACCTCTGAGCCCTCTAACTAAGATTATAGGCATAGGCTAGCACATATGGCTCCTGGCAGATAATTGTAGTAACCCCTATGCAGACCTGAAAAGTGTTATTTTGATTTTTTGGAGAAGGGTCTCTATGTAGCCCCAGCTGGCCTAGAACTTGCTATGTAGATCAGGTTATCTTTCGGTCCATAAAGATCTGCCTGCCTCTGCCTTCTCTTGTTGGGATTAAAGACATGTTTCGCCATGCCCAGCTCTGTGAAGTGTGTCTCTTTCCAACCCTTGTGCTGGGGATTGAGCATAGGATCTCCAACATGCTAGGCAAGTGCATTCCAGTCTGTGCCAGCCAGACTCCTGTGTCACAAAGGAGATTGATTGGTCAGGCACCTCAGAGCCAGGGAGATCTTCTCTGACTTCTGGGACACTTTTGGTTGTTACACTAGGGACAGGATGCTATTAGTATCTAGTTGGCAGAGGCCAGGAGTGCTCCTAAAGGTTTGAACAATGCACAGGTCAGGTCAGCCCTGCCAAGCATGACTTAGCTCTAGAAAGTACTAGAAAACTACTGCCCTAACCAAGCATACCATTTGTGTTTATGAATCACTGCTGTGTTAGCCCCGCCCCCAGCCTGAGCCACCTTTTCCCCTATTGCATCCGCAGTGAGAGTTCTTTCTACCCAGCTTCAAGGGCTTCACAGCCTTGGTGCTTGCCTCTGGGCTCCCAGGAGTCCTTGGTTCTGCTGCTTCTGCCTGCCCTGAGCCTGTTGGTTGACACGGCTTTCCCTCCTCAGTGAGTGTTCCATGGTGTGTGTGCCTTGAGCATCTGCGGAATTAAACAACCTGCGCATAGAGAAAGCAGCCTGCGGTGGGATGGGGGCTGAGGCGTGGCAAGCAGACCCCTCAGTCACCAAGTCTGTCCAGTGGACACCTGCTGACACTGACCAAAATGAAAGAAAACTGCTTTCTGTCTGCTCTGTCTGCCCTCCTTTGTCCACATCCACTCCTCGGAGCTGTGTGTGCAGCCTGTCCCGGGTCTCTCTGCAGTTCCTGGGTTTTAACCCAGGAACTTTCGCACCTTTGCGGTGACTTTTTAGTGTGTAGATCTTCAAATATGTATTTGTTGATTGGATAAGGGAAGAGGTGAAGCTCATGGCTTTGAAGGTTGTTACAGCAGTTACTTTTATAGAACCGGTGGCATTAATGGTGGGGTTTGGGCTTGATTATTTCATTGACCTCAAAACTAGTGGCTGTGAAAAGAGGGAGGGTGGGTGGGTGCGCTCACTCTTGTTCTCAGGAGCTGGGGATGCAGAGGGGCCTTTCACCCACTTGTGATTAAGCTGGACGTAATCACACTTGGCTTCCGGTGTGTGCCATTCAGCTGTGAGTCCTTGTGCTCACCTGAGAGAAATCCTTTATAAAAGGAAAGACCGATTTGGCTTTGGCTTGCAGGGGTTCCTGTCTGCCTCCTGCTGTTGACACAGAGCTTAGCTCCTTGCCTCATGGTAGTGAGGGGCACAGAGATACCAAAGAGCGGCCTGGGACACCCCCTCATGATCCTCAGTCACTGGGCTCCACCTCTCAAAATGACTACCATCTCCCAATGAAGACATCTAATTGTGAGTCTGCTGAAGGGACCGTGATCCAGCACTTCCCCAGAGTCCCACCTCTGACAGGGACCATGCCATCAGCACCTGAGCCTTTCTGAGGGACATCAGTGTTCAAACCATATAACACAGAATCTGAGTTGAGGGTGCCAGGGTCAGGACTGGAATCTCAGGCTTTGGCCGTAGGTGACTGCGGAGCCCCACTACACTTGAGCTCCAGCAGTTCCATTTCCAATCAGAAGCCCTGTGCAAGCCACGGCAGGGAGCCAGGCCCACAGCTTTGAGGAGACATCCTCATGTCTGCCTCACCAGGGGCTTCTCTATTTGTTTCCTTCCCATAGTCCGTGACTTTGGGGGACAGTGGAAGTGACACAGTGCTCGGAGGCCCCACAGTCCTAAGTTAACCTGGATTTTGAGTCTTGAAGGAGTCTCATCTCTCTCACCGGTAAAGGGGATGTGATGAAATACTCCTTATGCAGCGGTGCCAGCATGGGGTGGAAGTGAGTATGTTAATTAGCAAGTATGGAGAGCGCAGGCCTTAGGTGAGTGTGACATCCCGAGGGGAGCCAGCCTGGAAAATCTGGCCTTGGAGGACGACGGCAGACCCTTCCTGGTTGTCTAGGAATGGAAAAGCTCACAGCCTCTCCAGCGTCATTCTTTACTGGGCCAGCAGCTTGCTTTCTGAATAAACAGACAGATAAGTAAAAAGAGAAGCAAGAAGGGGGCAGGGAGACAGCCTCGTGGATGCCTCGGGGTGGGTGGGAAGATGGGAGTGAGGGGATTGCATTCTGGGTTGAAAGAAGAGGTTTTTGGTCAACCTCTTTGCTTTCAGTTCCATCATTTCCTGAGAGTCCTAATTTAGCTTCTGGTGTATCCTGCTCGATTATGGCCTAAAAAGGCAACAGCTTGGGTTTCTGGAGTTGGATGGGTACCGGCAGGAAGCTGTTGGGGAAGGGCAGCCCAACCCGACCAGTCTTCAGTGGGCCAGAGGCGGCTCTGTTCCTTACTTAACTCCTCAAGTGCTGCTTGCTAGCCACTGAGGGTGTCCCTGTGAGTGCCAGGGCAGGCCGAGTTGGCACAGTCACGCTCCAGCATACACATACTCCTGCCCTAACAGCAGCAGTCCGCTCAGACATGCTCCCACGCATCTCTACTGCACTGAGCCTCACTGCAAGGGGGCCTACAGGGAAGCTAAACCCCTCAAAGTGTACTGAAAAACTATCTAGGAGCTAGCCCAGTGGTAGACTGCTTGCCTAGCACGAACAAAGCCCTGGTTCAGTTCAGTTCAGTTCTTAGTATTGAAAATAACAACAAAAGCTAAAACCAAACTAAATCC
>NC_137962.1:40440652-40499457 GCF_963924665.1 Micromys minutus
TCCAGTCCCCAGAAAACTGCCTCCCACCCCTGAAACTTGACCTGTAGACCAGGCTGGCCTTGAATTTAAGAGACCCACCTGCCTCTGCTTCCCAAGCACTGGGATGAAAGGCATGTGCAACCACTGCCTGCCTTATTAAAAGTGTTTAAGAATATGCATACATACTCGGACTCCCTTTCCCCCATGTTACACTGAGCTGTGACAGGTACAGCCCAGTTCTAGGACTGAAGCCACAGAGGCAAGGCAGATCTGTGCTGGAACCACATTGCATGATGGAGCTGAGGTCTCACCCCCTCTGAGCCTGTTCTCTGTCTATTAATGGGAGGTAATGAAAGCTGCTTTCTAAGGAGATGGACCAGTGAGGTTGTCACTGAACCGTCATGCCTCCTAGTACAGGGATCTGTGCAGGATAGTGGCACACACCCTCAGGTGTATGGCGTCTTGACTGGATGAGATGCGTTTCACTATGTAACCCAGTCTAGTCTCTTAACCCACAATCCTCCTGCCGTAGCCCTTCAAGGGCTTAGAGTACAAGCTCGTAGGGAAGCTGTCACCTAGCCACACACTTAGGAGTTTTAGAAGCACAATGTCGATGATGTCTGATCTGTTATGAGTTTGCGTTCTGAAGAAATTAAGAACCAGCAGCTGATGAAGCCTGCTTTCTGTGAGCAGAGCAGGGGTGTGGTGGGGATGCCTTAGTTTATGGTCGCGCCTTTCGGAAGGTAGAGGACCACTGTGGCCTACTCTAAACCTGGACCATGTGCTGGGACGATAGGGCTCACGTCACAGAGAAGATGAAGGTTGAGGCCCATCACAGCCACCTGGTTCTGTCCTGCTACCAGCTGACCCTGCCCCCTCTCCAGCAGTCCTTGAAGGGTGGAAGGTGCCTTGTGCAGGGGGCTAAGAGGGTGCAAGGATTGCAGTTTCCTGGTGCTGCAGGGTTAGATAAGGAAAGCCACCAGCTGAGGGAGCTGCATTGGCTGCCTGGGTTCCCTGAACTTCCTTTCCTCTTGGGAGGGAGTTTGGGAGCACCAGGTTTCCAGGAAAACAGTCCCTGGTAGAGTAAGCAGGGAGCCCCTGAGCTTAGGTCTGGAAACCATTTAACGAGCCAGAGAAGGAGGCTTGTGTAGCCAACATCTCCAGCCTCTTTGGCATCCAAGTCCCGGCTGGAATCAGGAAACTTGAAAGCTGAGTAACTGGGTTCTCAACTGGGAACTCTGTGGTTTTCCAAAATAGGGTGGCCAGATTTGATCTCACAGAGTGGAGTTTACTTGTGTCCTTTTGGAGACCCGGAGAAGCTTCTGGTTACTTCTTGTGGTGGCTTTGGGCTGAATGCTTTACACCAGGGTTCAGATCCTTGTTTTTGGTCTCTAGAGACCCAGCTCCTGGGCTTCCTTCAGTCCTTACCTTGCTAAACATGGGGATGTCATAGATAGACTAGGAGTCTCGAGCCTCTCACAAGCCCCTGGCTCCAGAGAACTGTGCTTACAGATGGGTGTTATCATGTGTGCCTGTCCATTTGTGATTCTGTAAGGAGTGTTAGCATCTAACCTTTATTCTGCAGATAAGCCTTGAGAAAATAAGTCACTTGTACTTGTGTCTTCCTGACTCTTGAGCCGTGCCTGTTCCTTCGTGATATACCCCAGAGCCTGGCTTCTGCTCCAGAGTTCGGTGGTGTGGTCTCTCCGCTGCCTTACTAGTGGAGAGAGACTCTTACATTCATCCCTTCCCAGGGCAGGCATATATATATATATATATATATATATAAATTGCTGATTTGCTCACCAGGGGATGGTGCACACTTACTTATTAATTTCTAACCAAATACTCTCAGATGTGTAGGGTAAGAGAATCCTGGCAATTGTTCCATCTGATTATGTAGAATTTCACTGTGATGTGGCTCATGCTTTGTCGTTGTTCCTCTCTTAGGTCCTGGCCGTAAGTCACCATGGCCCAGCAGGCTGCAGACAAGTACCTCTATGTGGATAAAAACTTCATCAATAACCCGCTGGCCCAGGCCGACTGGGCTGCCAAGAAGTTGGTATGGGTGCCTTCCAGCAAGAATGGCTTTGAACCAGCTAGCCTCAAGGAGGAGGTGGGAGAAGAGGCCATTGTGGAGCTGGTGGAGAATGGGAAGAAGGTGAAGGTGAACAAGGATGACATCCAGAAGATGAACCCACCCAAGTTCTCCAAGGTGGAGGACATGGCAGAGCTCACGTGCCTCAATGAAGCTTCGGTGCTGCACAACCTCAAGGAGCGATACTACTCAGGGCTCATCTATGTAAGTGGCCCGAGACGGGGTGGGGCGGACTCTCTCCCTCTAGGTGCCAGCACTCCAGCTGTCTGGGTGAGCAGAGGGCTGTGAGGAGTGCCAGGTGGCATACCCACAGCTGTTGCATCTGCACATGCTGGTGGAATGCTCTGACATGACCCTCTCTGCTCCTGCCCACCCTGTCTTTGGCCACATGCAGTAAGAACGTGCTCCCACCTGCTAGCCTCTGACCCCAGATTTTTGTGGAGACGTGGGTTCAGGCCAACATAGTAAATTCCTTCTAAATGGAGTGGTGCTGTCTCCTGGCTCCCTTATTCTTCCGTACCACCTGGTCAAACCCTATAGGCACCAGCTTGGTTCAGTCTCATTTTGGTGCCTCTGTTATGTTTTCCTTGTAGAACCCTTGGTAAAGCCTCTTTCCTAAGGCTACACGTAAAACAGCTGAGCTGTCCAGAGTGAAGTGGTGACATGTCAACAGGTTTGTTTATGTCAGGTCCTACAAAGAAGTCTCATTAGTGTCCTGAGAGCAGTGTGCACAAAGGCCCCAAATACATCAAAAGCACAGTGGGACTTTGTTTTCAGATGGACACCTTTGTCACCATGTGGCAGTGTTGACAGCATTTTCCCAGCCTTTTGTTGGCAATGTGAACTTTACTGGTCCTGAGGTTTTAAGGTTTATCTACCCCAGATTTATCTTTTTTTTTTTTTAAAGTCATTGAAAACAACATTGCTTTATGATCGATCATTGATATCCTCAAGATGATCGATCCATCTGCTGCTCTCTTGGGCTTAGATTTTCTCTATCCATGCCCGAGTCTTCCATAGACAATTTTTAGGCACCTCATTTGCTGGTCCCAGGATTGTTTCGTCTCTCAGTCTGGGCACTCCAGTTATGCTTTCCCTTGCATTTGGCAAGGCCACAGCAGGGGTTCAACCAAGCGTCTTCTGTGACACTCTCCAAGCTGCCCATTAATACGTTGCTTCTGCCAGGGTCAAAGGTTTCTCTTTTTAGCTTAGGTGTTTAGGAAGAAATAATGTGGGGTTGTTCTTCTTAAAATAGCTCTTTGTTTGAATATGCTGCTGCAGCCACCTTGGTCTTGTTCTCAAGGCCGAGTAACACAGTCCAGAGCCCAAGGGAATGAGGTATCTCAGGGTTTCTATAGCGCTCTTATCTGGCAGTGCACCAAGCTTGCTATTAATCTTGGGGAGGAGCAGGCTCATATGCTGAGGGGGCGCTGAGCGCTCCCACGGGACCAGCCATTGAGTTTTCTATGAGATGCCATGTGATTGTGCTTCCTGCCCCAACGATTGCTTCTGTTTCACATGCCAAAACCCGCAACCCTGAAGTCCCAGGTGGACCAGATCATAACAAGAGCGGTGCTTTTATCCGCTGAATCCTGAATCCTACCTCTGGTTCTAGACCTGGGGGGTTTTGGTGAGAATGTGTATAAAACAAATCCAAAGCTCCTGCCCCTCAGAAGGGTCAAACATGAAATTCAAACTGAGGGCCTGGGGAAAAATGAAGGAAGAAAGCCTTGTGTCTGCCTAGATGACAGATCTACACTCCCCTGTCTGGGAGTGGGGCACTCTTAGCAGGCTTTGTTGCTGATGTCACATCCACTCTGCTGTGCTGCCCGGCCCTTACTGACCCTGTCACACGGTGCCTCGGAGCCTCGCTTCCTCTGTAAAGCTTCCAGGGAGCTCCTGGCTTGCACCAGATCTGGACTCTGTCAGCCACTAACTGAAGGTCCTCTACTTGGCCTCTTACGGTGTCTACATTTAACTGAGCCCCTGTTAGGAAACAGGCTGAGCCCCTGTACTTGCTTCTAGCTAGCTGCTCACAGGGGCCATCTTAGCTGTCGAAGGGCGTTCAGTGTTGAGCAGTACCCCTGTGTGAGTGGCAGTGCAGGGTTTCATTCTGTAGGTGGATGTGGTGTACAGAACCCCCCCACCCCAGCTGTGGTGGCAGGCATTGGCTCTGGGTTTGGTTCCTTTGTCAGGCAGGTTAGGGTTAGGGTTAGGGATGCCACAGCTCATCCCCCAATTAGCATCACTAGGGGTTGCTAGTAGAAACCAGCAGATGCAGAACAGTGGGGCGATCAAAGCCTTTGTGGCTGGCTGGGCAGGGCTGCAGCCACCCTCACAGCCTATATATGTGCATCAGAGTTCCACACGGCGACTCCAGGACGCTCATGCTGCATTTGCCCAGCTTTGTGGGCGGCATGGCCAATTCTGTACCACAGCTGCTCTGTCTTTCCCTTTAGGGGGAGGTGAGGCTTGGGACAGGGGGCGATTGGGCACAAAGAGCCTCTGTGGCCTGTGAATGGAGCAGCTTCCTGGTGTGGCCGAGTGGGAGCAGAGCCACTTGCTCAGTGTCTGTCTCTGAGCAGTGAGTGTGCTCCTCCTCCCACCTGAGCTGTGCACCCCCTTCCCAGGGCTCAGCTGCCTCGTGTTCTGGCTTTGGGGAATCAGCCCAGAGAGTCCTGTAGAGCCTCTGCCGTGTTCAGCCAGCTATCCTAAAAGGTCCCAAGGACCCTCTGTCCCCTTCTGGTTCTGCCAGCTGTTTCAAACACCTGGCTCTGTAGCACGCTCTACATGAGGGACCATGTGTCCTTGGCTTTTATCGGGCTGGAGTATGGGTTTTCTTCAAGGCTGAGAACAAAGTCCAAGTGTTTGGAGATCCTGCCATGACCTCATTATTTCCTGCACTTGCATCTTGTCCCTACCTGATGCCATCTGACAATCACTCGGGATACCACAAGATGGCCTTTTTCCTGTCTTTTTGCTGCACCTAAACCCTTATTACATTGGGCTTTTTTGCTTTGACCTTCCTGGTCCCTTGAGAATGGAGTGATTGGCGGGAGAACACACAGCTGAAGCCCCCTCTCCCATTTCCATAACTCCCCGGGAAGAAGGAAGGCTGTGGTTCCACCTGCAGTCAGAGCCTCCCTCTTGTTAGCATCCTGCTCTCCCTAGTGCAGAGCAGCTGAGGAGTGGCTGGCTGGTGGCTCCTGAGCATTGTCCTCAACCCCTCTTCTCTTGGCAGTTCCAAAGAGAAAGCTTTTGATCCGTGCTGGGGAAGAGCCCTGCTGTCTTCATGCCTGGCTTTTATGCAAACCCCTGGGTTTAGCCTTGTAGTTTACCAGAGAGATCACAGGGAGGCAGAAGGAGCTGGACACACATCATGGTCAGCTCCCCAGATTGGCCGCCCCTGGATCAGGGGATAAACTGTACAGTGGAGATGCGGGGAGTGTGGACTGAGGAAAAGCTAAGATGCTTGGAGAATGGGCCTAAGACCGAGGAGGTTGGCCTTGGTTGAGGCCTGGATTTGTTCTCAGTGAGGCTTTATGCCTTGTGACCTTTGATTGCCCCTTAGCAGAGGCAGGGGCCTTGCTCTCCAGCCTTCCCTCCAGCTTGGGCTCTGTTTTCCCCAGAAGATAGTCTGGGAAAGCTGTCGCTGCTTGAACACAGCCATGTCCCTAAACTGAACATCCTTGCAGTAAGGAGCCAACCTCAGCCTGTGGTCTTTCTTTCTATAGATTGGGAACTGGAGGCAGAACCCTCCCCCCAGCACCCTGGGTTTGACCTCTCTGACCCAGGTGTTTGCTTTTAAAGGTCAAAGCAGACCAGGAAATTTGGGGACATTGTAGGTGTCTGGCATTAAGGGTATTGTCAGTTTTGAGTTTCTGCCCCTGAAGAAGTTAGAGGATCCAAAAGTGGCCTTTCTGTTTTTGAAGGATTTTCACAGGAATGTAGGGACATGAGCTACTTTTTAAGCCACTGAGGGTTTACTTGATTTAGGAGGATGGTGACCCTTTCTAGTGTTAGAGGGTGGAGTGAGTGAGTGTGTGTGTGTGTGTGTGTTTCTTTGCAGTTTTCTGGGGCACAGTTGAATCCTTTATCTCTCTGCATCCCTTACAATGAGAGAGGCACATCTTATTGTCCTCGGATTTGAGTTTTTTGTTTTGTCTTTTGTTTTTTGAGCCAGGGTTTCTCCTTGTAGCTCTGCCTGTCCTAGAACTCACTGTGTAGAACCGAGTTGGCCTCAACTCAGAGATTCACCTGCCTCTGCCTGCCAAGTGTTGGGATTAAAGGTGTGCGCTCTCACGGCTGGCTGGAACCTGAGTTGTTGGTCCCCACAGCCCTGCCACCCCCCAAGCTTCAGAAGGAGCAGGGACACCAGGGAGCTGTTTCAGCCTAGGCTGCCATGTGGCCTTGGAGACCAGTTGGACAGCCACACAATTTGAATGCTGTCGAGAATCAGACTTGCTAAACCATTCCTTTCTGTTGCTTTCTTTAGACCTATTCAGGCCTGTTCTGTGTGGTCATTAATCCTTATAAGAACCTGCCCATCTACTCAGAGGAGATCGTGGAAATGTACAAGGGCAAGAAGAGGCACGAGATGCCGCCCCACATCTATGCCATCACAGATACTGCCTACAGGAGCATGATGCAGGGTGAGTGCTTTGGGGCTGTGAGGTCCTTGCCTGGCCCCTCCAGGGGTTCCTTCCTTACCCGTGGTGTCAGTCATTGCTCTAGTATCTGGTGATTGGTGGTCATCATCCAAGAGCCAGGGCCAATGGCTAAAGGACATGCTTATAGAAACTTTAGAGACGATACTTTGTTTTCCTACTTTTTCATCCTTCTGAGTTGCCCACATCAGTTTTCAGGTCTATTCTAGGTCCTTCTATCGGTTCCTCATTTTCTTCTCTTGTGTTCTCCCATCCGCATTCCCGTGTACAGTTGTCCCATGCTAGTGTGCTTTCCCTTTTAGAGAACAGATGTGGGGTCTCCCTTGGTGGCCCCACCCCTCCACTTGCCTGTGTTCTCTGTCCCATCACAGTGGAGTGCTGTTTTGGGAGGATGTTTGTTCACTAATCCCCTCTCTGGGCTCCACCCCTAGGCCACTTCCTGGCTAGACTGACTGACAGGTCATTATCTTTGTACATCTGTGTTCCTACCTTTTCCCCCTCTGCCTGGCGTGGGGCAGTTTCCGACCCTCTGTCTTCCCTTCAGTTGTCTCTGCTCCCTTGGGCTCCCCGGTCTGCTTGGCTGTCTCCGTGGTTTTCTGTTCTGCCTGTGGGTGCTCCTCTTAGGCTCATCCTCAGCCCCGGCCTTCCCTTCAGTGGAGTGATTTCTGCTGTCAGTGCCTGGCTAACGTCCCAGTGAGCCTCACATGTCCAACCGTGAGGCCTGGAGCCTAGGCAGGTCACACACACTTTCCTGGTATCACTCCTCTCCCAAATCAGCTTCCTTTCCAAATACTTTGATTTTTGTTTCTGTTTTGTGGGTTTGAAGATGGATGGTGCCTCAGTTTGTAGCCTAGGATGGTCTTAAACTCAGTTCTCCTGTCTTCTGCTTCACCATGCATAGCCTTAGCCTACTCTGTAGGCATTCTTTCCCTTAATGTTTCTGATCCTATTTTCTTCCTGTGCTCACAGCTTTGGCCTTAGGTCAGGCTTTGTAATTTTTATCCATACTCTTGGCCTTGGTCTCCACTCTAACAGATCCTCCACCTCTTAGGCTGACCACAGATCTCAGGCTTAGACATACACAGAACTTTCATGGCCCCACCCCCACCCACCCACCCTCTTTCCCCCCTACTTCAGGGAGCTCCCTGCATTTTTCTAGCAGGTCTCTCTGCTTAGGTGTTCCACAGTTGCTTCAAAGCCAGCCCCTTTGGTTTGAAAGTAGTTTGCTTGCACCTAGTGTTTGGTGAGTTTCTCTGCAGCCCTCTGCCCGGAAGGGAGGAGATTCACACTAGATGTGAAGCCTGGTGATGCTTGATTGGACTCAGACATTTTAAGCTTTTATTTTCTCTCTTTAGTATGGATGAAGCGCATGCTGTTCCTACATTCTTAGAATGTGGCCCTGGCACAGTAATCCTAAGTCAGACCCGACTCCCAGCAGCCTGGCTGTCTTATTTTGACAGTGGTTTCTGGCGTTCTTTGTTCCTTAAACGCCATAGTTCACCTGGGCAGTGGTGGTGATGCCCTTGTATTGTCTTTGCCCTGGTTTAGTGGTTTAAAATGCCAGTGTGCACCCTTCACTCTGCCCACAGTGCCATGCAGAAGGTATTTCTTGGCCATTAATTAGGCAGCATGCACAAGTTTGGCCTAGCTTATGTTCACATCTATCAGAATTCCTGTGAAGCCAGCCCTTTGGTTTGAAAGTAGGATGCCTGTTTGAAAGTGCTAATGAGAACAGTCTGGCGGGAGAACATTCTGTGAGATTCCAGAGGAGTCTGAGTCTCTGTCTCTAGAGGTTATGAGTCACTTTCCCTTGGCGCTCCCCGGCTCGATGGGAGAAGTGCATTAGGGGTCTTCCTGAGTAGGGCATGCTCTCATTCTCCACGGGGTTTAAGCTGCTCTTCTGGCCTGTCGCAGGAGAGCGATGGAGATACTCGCACAGCTGACCACTGGAGCTGGACTTTTTAGACTCTTTCAGAAAACCTGTAGGCTCTTTCTCTTTTTCATTTCTTCATGAGAAGAAAGTTTGGGGACGGATCCCTGAAAGTCACATAGATTGGAAATGGTTAAGATTAAAAAAAAAAAAAAAAAAAGTCTCCTTCTTTCCCAGACTCGTGAGGGAAGGAGCTGGCTAGGACCATGACAGCAAAAGTGGGAGGAGGAAATGGTTGGCATTGTGGGGGACTTGGGAGCCCTCCCTGTTCAGTGGCTGGGGCTGCAGTCTCATCCGCAGCTCAATGAGTTCCCACCTTGCTTTCTGTTTTGCTTTGGGCCTGCTGGAAGTCTTTAGCGCGCCCCCCCCCCCCATGTGGGCCTACTAAGCACGTTCTAGGCTGTTGAACAGTTCCTTGTACACAGTGGATCCATAGGGCCTTTAGCAGTAGGTGTCTTGATCTTGGGATGGGAAGGAAGTTAGTCACAGCCTGCCTGTGTCATGGGGGACCCTGGCTTCTTGCTCTAAGTCAGGCACTGTAGGTGGAACATTGGTCAGCTATTGGAGCGATACAGCCAGATGGTTCCTCTTCTGTCCCCCATCCCCCAAGAACTAGACAAGAATTTTCTTCCTGAGTTGGCTGTGGCTTATGACATACTAGCATTCATTTTACCAAATAGGGTGGTTGGTGGCTTTGTCTGGGGACTTTTATGAGACAGACTTTTTGATCCCTCCCAGGGCCCTTGTCACTGAAGCCCTTGGTGCTGGGGCTCGCCTGCTTAGTCTCGGTTACTGCCTTGTGGTTCCCTCAGTTTCCTCCTGCTGTGGGTGACAGGTTATAAGCTACTTGACCTATTTCTATTTGTCAGACAGGACGTTTGGGATACTGCAGGATGCATGAGAGTTAGCCCAGCCTCTTATTCTCCCTAGTTGTGACCACAGAAAAATATCCCCAGCCACTTCCATTGATGTTTCCTGATGGGCAAAATTGTTTCCAGTTGAAAATCCCTAGACTAAGCTTGATAGGTTGTATGGACCATGTTCCATCAAAGATTTGAGACACAAGCTCAAAGAATGCTGGGATAGATTAGTAATGTCTGCCATGGGCACAGGATAGGGCATTAAAGGGTAGGGTGTCTAGTTTAGGCCACACAAACAGGTGGTAAGAAATTCTGGATACCAAAGGGACTAGTCTCCTACCCTGTTACCGGAGTTCCCGGCAGTCCAGATGGGTAGAGGAGACACGTTTGCCGACAGGTCTGGGGCTATAGTTGGATAGCAAGGCAAGCTGCTGTTGCCTGGTGCCAGGACAGGTGTCAGGTGTCATGGAGTTCAGTGAAGCTGTGGCTGCTGAGGCGGGTATGGCAGCGAAGGCACCGTGGAGGTAGAGCCCACGGGAAACTTGGCCGTCTGTGTTAATAAGTGGTTCTGCTGTGGCCCAGACGTGCCTGCACAGTTTTGTTTGTTGTTTTAATCTCCAGCCTTGGGTTTAATTAGAGTTGTGTTTGCATGCTCACCACGCTGGCTCTCCATCTGCTTCATTTTTGCAGTCTTGGCTATTAAGAGGCACTTGGGCTCCAGGAGCCAGGTGAGAAGGCTTTAGCGTGTGCTGCTGCTGCCTCCAGCATGCAGGGTGCAGATGCATCCCGGGGCAGGCACAGGGGCTGCATGTGGACTTCAGGCAGTAGCACCCCTGTGTGCGGACTGGGGGAGGGGAGCTTTTCCTTTTTCTGGGGCCCTTGTTGGTAAGAGCGAGTGTTGGTCTGATCAGTGAGAGAATTTGGCTTGGGCCCTGTTATTCTCCCGGTGCAGGTAGAGAAGCTTTGAACCGGGTCTGGCTCACTCTCAGGGATGCTGGTGTTGAGTGAGCTCACAGGGGCTGTAGGGGAGGCAGGAGAGTTAGCTTGCATTGCAGGCCCTTTGCACTATGCTAGCCGTCTCCCCATCCCTTCTTTGCTTCTCTGGAAGCTGCCCTGGAAGTGGTTGGTCAGTGAATGACCACATTCCCCTGGGCGGTTGACTGACCATGCTGGGTAAACAGTGACAGCAAGCTTGCTGTGTGCCTTTCCCATCTAAGAATGGTTCCCCTGCCTCACAGGTGAAGGGATGGGCTCAGGTGGGATAGCTGATGTGTCATCTATTGGGACTGGGGGTTGGGGGGGTGTCTCTTGATTTTTCTGAACAAGGAGGTTATGGCTGCTGTTGCCCTCTTTTCTGGCTAGCCCTTGAAGGAATTCTTGATAGTTTGGTGTGGCACACACACATGAGAAAGACCTCCCTCCTTGGTACCTCCCTTCTCAGTATCTGCTCAGAGGGTTCCAGGACTTCTTGGGGAAAAGTCCCCCCCATCAAAGGCCAGGAGAGTATTTTAGGTTCTGAGTGGCAGCATCGGAGCTGGAGCAGTGGGAAGCCACAGATGTGATGAGTCCACTTAAGCAGGAATGTGCTGGCCAGGAGGTCTGAGCCCTGCCAGCCTTCTCACAAAAGCCCCACTGTCTGCTGGGAAGTATGGAGCCAGCTCTGTGCCTGATCGTGTGCCTCAGGAGGCAGTGTGGCTTTCCTGAGGGCCATGCTCTGTCTGTGTGACTGTAGACTGCACACTGTAGAACATCTACATATATAGGCCATAGGTCCTGCTGAGAGGATTGCCGACTGGTACTCACTGGGACCAAATGACAGTGTGGGGACCTCCTGACAGTGACCCAGAGGTGGTGTGTCCTGGAACTTTGAGGTGGGGTGGACGTGGGGTTTAGAAAACCTAAGCACTTTGTAGGTTATAGTCAAGTTTCGCTGTAGGGAGAAGCCTTGTGAACAGGAGGGGGTGTTCTTGGGCAGAAAATGGAGTTTAGATCAGATAAAGTAGGACCCTTGCTTCTCTAGCTAAATGGCCCAGTTATAGAGTTCTTTGCCTCTCAAGCTTGACCCAATGTGGCTAGGCTACAGTTTCAGGAGTGGTGATAGGGCAGTGTGAGCCTGTGTGCCAGGTACCTAAGGAAAGGGTAGTAGAGGACTGAATACACAGCTTCCTTGGACTTCCCAAAGCCCAGTCTCGACACTACCCTCCTGCCTGTTTGTTTACTGGCAGTGAGTAGGTACTCCCTCTCTCCAGGGGCTTCTCATCTCAGCCACTGAACTGACAGCCCTGCAGCAGTGAGGCCCTGAGCTGTTAGTGACCTTTTGTGGTCTTGTAGGTCATTTTCCTCCAGGGTCTCTCTTCCTCCCCTGTTGCTGATTGGCCAGTAGGGGCACTGAGCTGACTCACAAGCCTCCCACCTACTTCTCTTCTGGAGCCTGGAGGCTGCTCACGGCTGCTTCCTGGCTGGCAGGTGTGTGCCTGGAGTGAGCGACATTACAACCTCACCTGTGCTCTTGGTCTACACTCTGCTCTCTAAAGAGGGGCGGTAATCTATAGGTTGGCTTCTTGTTGGCTTCTTTCTGTGCTGGAGATTGTACCTGGTAGATCACTTTCGAATCAAGTAATCTGCTGACCTGTATCCCTAACTCAATAGATCCTTTTTCACAACTCAGCTTTATGGCTTTTACCAAGACTCAACAGTCTCCATTCTGCCTCATGCTTTGACTGGGGCCAGCAACGCTACTTTTGAGAGTAATTGTAGTTGGAAAGTTGACCTCATTGATTTTGTAAGTCAGTGTGCCCTTGTCCCCGCAGCAGAGGTAAATATGAGAAATCCACCTGTAGGGGCTGGAGAGATGGTCCATTGGTTAAGAGCATTGGCTGCTCTCCCACAGGGCCAGGGTTTGAGTCCCCTGCATTCATATGGTGGCTCACAAACATCTGTAACTTTAGTTCTAGGGGGTCCAATGTCTTCTTTGGGTTTGGAGGGCACCAGGCGTGTTGACATACAAAGATGAGCAAAACCCATCTTTTAAAAATGCACCGTAAAATCCAGTGGGCAGACCGTGTCTGCTTGCTGTCAGCATTGCTGTACCCGTGTGTGTCCTGCTGTCCCACAATCTGGCAGACATTACCGTGGGGCTATGTTCCTGTCAGTGTACTAGGGACAGACAGTGCTGTGTTCAGAGCAGAGAGTCCCTTTCCTTTCCCCCCATTGGCTTTCAGGAGTAAAACTATTAGATGAACAAAAATAATTCAAAGTTATTTGGGAAGTCAAAGTGGGCAGCCTGCACACATAAAGTCCCTGCAGTGTTGGCCTGGGGTACTGGTTCAGGATTGACTCCCAAGGACCTAAGATGTTTTTAGCATTCAGACAATAGATCTTGGGGATGTAGTTTTGTCTGTTCACCTTCAACTGGTTTAGAAGTACAGTGGGAGGTCCAAGCTGAAAGGTGAGGGTGTGCTGCTGTGCTCTTGTGGCCTGCTCTTCTTGGTAGCTTCCAGCATACTTCTTGGTAGACTGGAAAGGTTGCTGGAGGCCTCGTGGCCTTTTCAAGGCAGAGGCCTCAGCCCCATGCCTCTAACTGAGCTTGTTGGGTGGGGGTGGGGTAGTAGAGTTGTCCTTTGGACATCAGCTCTCCCTGACCCTTGCCTGGCCGTGTCCATTTGGCTCCTGTGTGTCCTACATTGCTTCTGTCCTATTCTCCTTTTGCTCCTTACCCAAGAGCACAGCACTGCAGAGCCCTGTACCGTGGCTCCTTAATCCTGTTCGGGACCCAGTAAGGCCACCCCTTTCTACCTTGCCTTTGCTTTTCCCCAAGATAGACGTTGGGAATGAGCAAGGCAGGGGCTGATCATGATGTTGCCCGAAGGCGTTTGCTAGGGGTAGTGGGCACTCATGTGGTTTTGGATTTCCAGGTCAGAAACCTGTTGTTTCTGTGTCAGGTGGGCTGTCATCAAGAACATTGTGCCCTAAGTGGAAATAGTCCGGTTGTGCACCTGAGTTTTGTATCTGGCCAAGAGAAAGCTCGTTTGGGACTTTACTCACTTCAGCACAGTGAAGGTCCCAGGTCATCTCTGCAGCTTTGTTCTAATCATTCAGCAGGGAGGGCTGCCTCACTCCTGCCTTCTGCACTTGCTGTCTGGGCCTCTTGTACCAGATCTTTCTGAGGAGTGCAGGCATGGGCATCTGTCTCTGGCAGGGATTGCTGCTGAGCTACCTGTGTATCCAGGACCACATTGTGTGCTTGGGAACCATGGCAAGGGGCTTCTTTTTCTTCTTCTTCTTCTTCTTCTTCTTTTTTTTTTTTTTTAAAGATTATTTATGTATATGAGTACACTGTAGTTGTCTTCAGACCAGAAGAGGGAATCAGATCCCATTACAGATGGTTGTGAGCCACCATGTGGTTGTTGGGATTTGAACTCAGGAACTCTGGAAGAATAGTCAGTGCTCTTAACAACTGAGCCATCTCTACAGCCCCCAAGGGGCTTCCTTTTAAAAGGGCTGTCTGTTGGAGACTGCTAGAAGACCTCTGTTCAGCCTGTCTGCAACCTCTGCAAATAAGTAGGAAGTGGTATTTCATACCCTCTCTTTTCTCCTTTCTATCTACTTCCCATTCCTGTCACCTAGGCTGTGACAGCTGGCTGTGGAGATTGCACCAGAGCCACCCACAGGCTCTCTCTCATTAGGGGAGTAGCCATACATAGAGGTTGGACCCAGCCTGTTGGTGCTTTTACTGGGACAAAGGCCTGAGTTCTCTCCTCAGCTCTGGACTTGAATCAAATCATCAGATTCCTCAGGATCTGTGGCTTTATCTTCAGGCCACACTAAGGCTTTCCTGCTTCTGGCATTGAACTGGAACCTCACATTTTATATGCTTTGCAAATCCTTTGTGCTGTGGCTTCCTGAGACTTAGATAGTATCCAGAGAGGCGACTCTGGAGTTCAGCGTCTGCTCACAGTATGCCAGTGCAGAAGTCACCTTGCCCACACAGTCTTCATACAGCAAGTTGCCCTCAGGTCTGCTGTGTAATTTTCTTAAGAGCACATTCGAAGGAGGGTGGCTTCTTGTCATAGTCCTGACTTGGGTAGGCATGTTTGCCTACCTTGACTTATCTTCTCAGCTCCAGGAAACCCAGTGGACCCAGAGATGGGTTCCCTCAGGGAGTCACTCACCCAGTTATGGCCTTATGACAGTTCCTCCAGGGAGGTACACTCTCTGAGCCCAGCCATGAGTCAGTTCTAGTAGCAGCCTGCGCCCTTCCTTCTGTACTTCCTGTCTGGCTGATGTCACCACTGTGTTAGTAGTCTCAAGCCTCACAGCCTTTTATGGACAAGACTCAGCCATAGCTCCTCTCACAGAGGAAGTGAGCCATGGTGTATCTTCCCCCTCCCCCATGTGTGTAAGACTCCAAATGCCCAGGATGAGACGCCTGCAGAGGCCTCAGGTGGTCTTTAGAGTTGGCTAGAAACCTGTCCACTCAGGATGGCCACCTCAGCTCTGTGATCTCATTCTGTGGACCCAACCTTGGGGCTTCTGGGTCTGAAGTCTAGTCATGAGCAGGAAGAACTTGGCTGCTGAGTGTTTAATTTATTGGAGCCTTTTTTTTTTTTTTTTTTTTTTTTGCTGTTCTGGAAGGTTCTGTTAGGTGCTTAGAGATGTAGTGTGGGGAAAGCGTTCTGAGTGGGCCTCTGGCATTTCTTTCCACAGGTCTTTAGAACAGACCCTCCTCATTCCCAGAGGGATTTCCCAGAGGGAATTCCCAGAGGTCAAGGAATAATGGCTTCCTTTCTAACTGCTCTGGGTGTATGGACCAGTAGTAGTCAAATTGCTCTGTTAGCCAATGTCTCCTGCTCAGGGCTTTGTCAAGATTCTGACTGAGGAGAGGCTGTGGCTTTTGAAAAGTTCTAAAGACCATGGCCGAGTCTCATAGAGCCCACATCCTCTGAGATAGGGCTGAGATGGGTGGTTCAGAGCCTGTGTGCTGAATAAGGTTATCCTGGTGGCTGTTACCTCCCCAGGTCCCCAGTTAGAAGAAAGAAACAAGGGTGTTTCAGATAACCATATGACCAAGTATGGACTTGGGCAGAAACAATGGCTTCAGGAGGCCTGCAAGTGCCCTCAGCCACTGAGATGACAGTGTGAGGCAAGGCTGCTGTCATGGGAGGTCCCTACCAGAATGCACAGGGTGGCAGGCAGCAGGATGAACTGGTTCAAGCCTACCACTTGATGGGACCTCATTATCTGTAAGGGATGCCCTGAGCTCGGGCACATTTCAAACATAGTGCTGTGAGAAATTTACCTTTCTTGTCTGAGTGGTAAGGGTTTCCTTTGGCTACCCATGAGGCCAGGTGTCAGACTGAAATTTCTGGGACGTGTTGTAAGGATCTTGAGGACCTAGAGGCTGTGAGTCACTCGAGCAGGTGGCTCTACCATGCTTAGTGCCGTGGGCCTTACCCAAGTGGAGGAGGAGGCCTCTTGGCAGGTAGGTCATCTTTGAGAAACAGTGGCTCAGCAGAGAATAACGAAGTCGTTGTTGATTCTTCTGAGCGGGTGTTTGGGCTGGAGTGATGGCAGCGGAAGTGGAGAGGACAGGTCAAGGGGGAGAGCTAAGGTGCTGGGGAGGCATGTTTCATGGTGAGCCCGGCTCTGGGCTTTAAGCTTTTGGAGCACGTGCAGGCCTCTGTGTATGTGGATATACATAAGTGTGTGCTAGGGATCTGTTTAAGCACAAGTGTGTGTGCTGCTTTGTGCACTGTGTTCCTGCTTCCATGTCTGTGCACACATTCTTATGCACCAGGGCACACACTTGTATGTATGCGTGTGTGCTTCTGTGTGCATATAGGACTAAGTGCAGCTGCTTGCATGTCTCTTGCTTTTGTGCATGTGTGTCCGTGTGGGTTGGCCACCCTGCTTCCTGTTGAGTAGTGAATAATTCTCTGACTCCTCCTCACATAAAGGAATTCCAGTCATCCAGGGACTGGGCCTGGACAGCCCTGGGAACCAGTTCCTTCTGAAAGGAATGGAGAATGTTTCCTTTTATGGTAGCACCAGGCCCTTTCTGCTCGTGCCTTGCCAGCACACGCAGGTACATTCTTGTCTGCTCCAGAGCGGTGACTAAACATGCCCGCCTGCAGCCACATCTGGGGCCGACCACAGGGGGCTGCTGGGAGAGGGCAGGGCCTGGGATGACAAAAATGCTTGCTTCAGCTTTGTGGGCCACACTGCTGCTGGGGGAGAAGGGGCGGAAACAGCTCTCCTCTAGCCTGTCCCCAGCCACTCCTGCCATCTTATGGAGGTTCTGCCCAGTCTCAGTCCTTGTCTGGCAGCCTTGAAGAATGCATTTTGGGGGGAGGGGACAGAGCAAGGGGGAGGAAGGTTGAATGCCTCCTTCTTGACTTCTCTTTGAGTGGTTCTCAGGGAGGTAGGGTGGTATTGATACGAGAGGGAGGATGGGGCTTCCAATCCAAGATGGCTTCCTTTTCTTGTTCTTTGGGTTTGGTTTGTCAGCTTTATGGTTCACCGTGACCTTTAAGTCCACAGCGGTTCTACCTCGGCTTCCAAGTGCCTGGCTTGGTTGTCTATTACTTTGGAGATTAGAATGTAGCTAAGGGCAGAGGCAGTTGCAACCCGCATGGGGTGTAAGGGTTTCTTTTCCTGCTTCCTGTGTGAGTCCTACTAGAATAGAGGTGGCTGTGTGTACTCAGCAGGGTGTGCTGCTGAGATTGGGCCAGCTAGAAAGCTCACCTACAGGAGCGCCCGGTGATTTGCCTGGTCAGTCTGCCATTGGATGGCTAATTCTATGTCCTGAGGCCATGCGCACAGAAAACCATGAGTCATTCACCCAGCACCTTGTCGCATGGAGTCCCAAGCTTGTTCGAGAGCCACCAGTGCCCCGACTGGTTTTCCTGCTCCCTACCTCCTCCCCACGCCACTGCCACTCCGTCATCCAGATGACGATGGCCTATCTGTGAGTTAGTTTACTGTACTCGCAGGGTCAGCACCAGGTCTGTTTTATGTGTTACACTTATCAAACTAATCATGAAGGAGGGTGGGTAGCCAGTGTGCGCTGTGCTGTGAAGTAGAGTTGAGGTTGGCACGTTGTCCCGGCACTTGACCGTCCTTGCTCAGCTGTAGAGTGCAGGGCACTGTGGTTGTGCCTCCATGCAAAGGGGAACATTCCTGGCTCCCCCTATCCTGTCATCATTGTGCCCTGCATGAGCCAAGCCCCATGCATGTGGACCCACTGTGTTCCTGTTACATGCGCTACCTCACAGCATGGAGGAGTGCATGGGGCTCAGAGAAGATCGTCATCTCTGGTCTTAGACTCTGCGAGGCGGTGTCCCACACTGGGACTGTCCCATGCCGCCTGCTCTGATTACTGGCCCCTTAAACAGTATTCCTTGCTTAAATGTGGGCAGTGTTGCAAGTGCCTGCCAAGGGCATTTTTTCTCCGATACTCATGGGATGGGGTGGGCAGCAGGGGTGCAGCCAGAGCTGGGGGTCTCTCCTCTGAGGCTGTGCACAGTCAGCTCAGGCCTGGGAGGGTCCCCTGAGAGAAGCATTTAAGTCTTTGTTCCCTATTTTAGCAACTCTTCATTGAGATGGGAAGGGAGAGGTTTCTTCTTCCTATCCAAGGTAACTTGATGTGCTCTTTGTTGCAGATCGAGAAGATCAGTCCATCCTGTGCACGTAAGTGTTTTTGAGAGAGGGGGAAAGAGGGAGGGATGGAGGGATGAAGGGGGGGAGGTGGTGTTTGTTTATTGCTCTGCTGATTTTATTTGTGGTGCTGGGGATTGAACTCATCCCTGCTCTTATTCCTGGGGAAAGACTATTTTTATCCTGTCAAAGGCAGGTTGATAAGCTCATTCCAGTTCAGGCCCCACCCTCCCCGAGACAGGACTCAGGGCTATGCCCAGTGGTCTCAGTGAGCTTTGTGTCACAGCCAAGTACTCAAGTGTGGGAGGGTGGGTGACAGCAGAGGAGCCCCTCAGGCTCCAGTAAGAGGCACCAACAGGCTTTTCCAGATCCCCCAGCAAACCTTCCGGCTCTGATTTGGGCTTTTATGGCTACTTTCCATCTTAATAAGGAGATGGGAGTTGATGGAACAGAAACTGCCTCCCAGAAATGTCTGAATGAAGGACTATGGCTCCCAGGTCAACAGCTGCCTTCCCGATGTCTAGAAACATTTGCCTCTGAAGGTTGCCAAGTGACCAGGGTAGGCAGTGAGTCTGAATCGACTTTTATCTGGCTCTGGTGGGCCATGAGAAGCAGACAGAGAAGATTCCAGAATGTTACATCTGGTTTGCTGTTCCGTTTTTTTTTTTTTTTTTTTTTTTTTTTTTTGTGTGTGTGTGTGTGTGTGTGTGTTGGCTCCTTCATCGGCACTCACAGAAGACAGCAGCACTGTCTCCCAGTGGGGCGGAGGATGAGGACGTAGCCACATCTCAGTGAGATCTCCTTAACTCTGTTGGCAGGGGTGAGTCTGGAGCAGGCAAGACAGAGAACACCAAGAAAGTTATCCAGTACCTGGCACACGTGGCCTCCTCACACAAGAGCAAGAAGGACCAGGTGAGTGCCTGACGCCTTGTCAGGCTTTGGTAAAGGGTGGTGAAGGAGGGAGGCCTCATCTTTAAATGAAGATGCTCTTGGGAACAAGTAGAGGCCCACCTGCTTCCCTAGGCGGTGGCTTAGTGGTCATGGGAGTGGCTGGGTAGTAGCAGGTCCATTCCATTCCTGGCCTCTGAACTCTCCAAGTTGCTCTGAAAGCTGGAGCCATCCCGGGTTTACACAGCAGAATGCTTGACACGGCAGCTAAGTGCTGCACGCAGAGCCAGTCTGAAATGTGGCTCTCAAGCTGATGGAGGCCAGAAGGACTTGGGTTGACCTGCCTTTGATCCCTTATCCTTGTTCTGTTGTGTGAGCCAGTGCCTCTGGGTGGACAGTTCCCTCACTGAGAAAGCACAGTTGCAAAGTCATCTTACTTCCTTTTTTCCCTCCTCCCTTGGTGGATTTTGGTGGAGCTCAGCAGTGCCCTGGCTAGGTGAGATGCACGTTTTACTGCACGTTTGCACCAGGAATGCGTGTTCTGCCATCGTGTGCCCTTGGACTCCGTACGTTCTTCTGAGCAGCTTTTCACCCCACACCTTGTCACTCTCCGCAGCTAGAACTTTTCCTAGAGGCTCACTGATTGTTTCGGGCGGGCCGGGCGTGATGCACACAGCAATTCCTGACGGGTCAGCCTCATCACCTGGCTTTTCTCAGAGCTCCAGACCTGCCTGAATTCCAGCTGAGCCCTGTGCGGTTCTGATCTTGGCATGATGGGATGCGCATCTGCCTTCCCAGAGTCCCACAGGCTCGGTGGGGCACACCAGTCACAGATGGCTGGCTCTGCGTCTCCTGGCACAAGCTGGGAGAGATGCCAGGAGGTCCCAGGTGGAGTTTCCTGGTTTCCTTGGTCGCCCTGAGAAATCTAAGTGCCAGTGATGTCACCCCAAGGCCATTGGGGTGCTCTGCTGCCCTCACTGGCTTCACCATACTGGTGTGCTATGCACCGTGTTCACTAGTAAGTGGGGTGTGTCTCTGCATGCATAGCTGGGGTGCAGCCGCACGGACATCCATGCGCCGTCTTTTGGAACCAGACCAGAAACAACTCTCTACACGCCAAGCTTCTTAAGACTTTCTGAAACTTTTTCCATGGGGTGTTAGGAATTATATTTAGAAACTAATAAAGTTTTTTTTTTCCCCTCTCTCCACCCCCTACTCCCCCCCATTTTCCATTCTTTTTAGGAGACCTATTTTAAAAACAGAGTTGTGAGACTAGGAGGTCTCTCGCTGTGGTTTTCTGTCTCTGAATTTGGAGTAAAATCTATTTCCCAGCTATTTATTGAATGCTTGGTATGTGACTGTTTTTTAGGAGGGCGCTACTGGAATCTCTGCCCTCGAGGACAAGAGACAGGACCCTAGTTAGCAGCAAAAGGGCCCCATGTGCCTCATGTGTGGGTTCCAGCTTAGAGGAAAGGCATACAAATAGTTGGGTTCTTAGGGGGATGTGGGAAGAACACCGTGAAGACATCCTGTGGTGGGCACTCGCCTGGCTCCTCCTCCAGCCAGAGTGACTGGCAGCCTCTGCTGTCCCGTCGCTGTGAAGGCCATTGACCAGTGTCATTGTTTACCATGCCTGAATCCGTACCGTGACTTTCCATACCCGATATGTCTGCAGTTCAAGGCCTCACAACTTCTCTGGGAGACAGCTCTCTTACCTGCAGCGACTGACTTAACCCAACACCTGCAGATGAAGCCCACCAGTCATTCTGTGTGGCCTTGGCTAGGTCTGGGGATTTTCAGCTGAACTTACTTAAGAGGACAGCCAGGGTGGACTTCTGCAGTCTGAGCAGCTGTCCTGTCTCCCTCAGGTTTTGAGTTTTAGCTTGTTGTTGTTTAATGTACTAATTGGAGCCCTCTGGCTGAAATACACATCCCACCCCAGGAAAGTTTTTTAGAAACTGGACCAGTAGTTTCAAACTTAGGATCATACACCAGCACATTTCATATTGTGCAAAGTTCATTCACAAAGTCTCTTCTGTGCCTAATTAGAGGTCTAAAGCGAACCATCACCACCGGCAGCAGGGAATGGCTCTAACTGCTCCCACTTGGCACAGTGATTATTCTTTCTGTAGCAGCTGTGTGTGGGTTCAGCCAGAGACGCCTGAGCTCTGCCTTTATTTAAGATAGGCAGGCAGAAGCACTGTCTGAGGGAGCAGGAGTGGCCCAGCCATTCTGGCAGCCTGGTCTCTGCTTTGCCAGGAGTGTCACTAGGCAGGGAGCAGCTCCTATCCAAGTCTGGCTGTGTGGGTTGCCTGTGGGCCGATCCCAGGTCTGTTTGAGGCTTATGGGAGGGATCCTGGCGCTTGGTGAGAACTGGTTCCAAGTACACATGCAGAGCCATTCCTGAGGGCATGGCTTTCCTTGCCCTGTGGCCTGGCCTCACTGACCCTCTTCTCAGGAGTAGAGTGGCCTCTCCACTTACCTGACTGGGCCACAGAAGTTTCTGTAAAATCCAGGAGCCCTGGCTGAAGTGGCAGGATGAGGAGGTTTAGCCTGGCTCACTTCTGGACTCTGGTGGACTCTAGAACCTCGATGGTGCCCTGTAGATGTGTGGTGTGCTGGAAGGCAGGTGTGCAGGAAGGCAGGTGTGCAGGAAGGCAGGTGTGCAGGAAGGCAGGTGTGCAGGAAGGCAGGTGTGGTGTTGCTGACTCTTGGAGAGCTGCTGCCACCGATTCCATGTTACTTTTCATCGCTCTCAGGTGGCCTCTGTTTCCACAAAGCCCTGGTCACTCTCCAGCCCTGCTTGGTGGGACTTCAGTACTTTCCCCTCCAGAGGTCTAACTGTCCCAAGGAATAGGGCCCTGGGTCCACAGCCAGTGTTTGTCATTGTTGATCGCTACTTGCTGAATTGATTTGGTGCACAGTGGCCAGGGCAGGGGTATCAAAGTGATTGGCAATGATTAGGGAGAAGACTTGAGTTTGCTGACTCGTGACTCAGTGATCTTGAAGAGATTGTCCCTCCTTCCCCAACCTCAGCTCCAGAGTCTGTGAAACAAGGCAGCTGTCTATGTAAGCACTATAGGTTCAGGGAAAAAATGTACAAGGGTTTCTTCTGGCATCCAACAAGCACCAGGATCCCCCAGTTAGGATTTGTGAAAATTATTGATAAATATCTGGGGCTCCAAAGTGGGCTTCACCAGCTCTTCAGTTAGATGTCAGGGCAGGTTTGGAGGTAGGAGCCTGTAGGGATAGTACCACTGACTCCATCTGGATGGAGTGTCTTTTGTGGACCCGATGCCTGTCCTTGTATGCAAAGGGAAATTGTGGGGATTAGATACACAGAGGTGCAGAAGGCCAGTGGGCATAGGGCGAGACTGTCGCGGAGACAGGGTCTTAATCTCCCCGCTCTCAACACTTTGCCAGAGCCCGTAGCTTCCTGATTTCCTCACAGGTCAATTTCTGATCAGTCTGTTTGCAAAGGCCCAGCAGGAAGGAGGAGGCTAGAGTGGCAGGTGCCAGGGCCCTCCCCACAGGCCTCTGTTCCTGGTGTGTGGGGCTTAGCCCACACTGCTACCTGGCCTTTCTAAGATTCTGGGTTCCTCCGCAGGGGGAGCTGGAGCGGCAGCTGCTGCAGGCCAACCCTATCTTAGAGGCCTTTGGAAACGCCAAGACGGTGAAGAATGACAACTCCTCACGATTTGTGAGTACCAGCTGGTGGTGCCAGGCTCTTGGGAGACAAGACACCATGCACATATTTTGGCACCATGGCTTCCCACTTGGTGCTTTTATTGAGTTTTGTTCCCTCTTTGAGTTAGTGTTCAAGTTCCTGTCGGCATGGCCCTGCCCCTCCCCCTCTTAGTTAGCATGGCCACAGCCTATCATACCAGTGGCCAGTGGGTTCCCAGGGTCAGGTCACATGGGATGGAGAACTGCCCATAACAAGCAGGGCCGACCCCAGGCTGGGCATATCGATTATCTTAGTGCCCCTGAGCCCTGTATGCTGGCTCAGCCTCTGGGTACAGGAGCAGGGCTGGGTGGGGCCCCTTGTTCCCTCTCTCTGAGATTTGTCCCCTCTGTGTTTCTCTCCTCAGGGTAAATTCATTCGTATCAACTTTGATGTCAATGGCTACATCGTTGGTGCCAACATTGAGACTTGTATCCTTACGGCTGACCGAATCAAGAGATGGGACATTGTGGGAGGTGGCAGCCCTCATAGAAGACAGGCTGCTTCCTGATTTCAGCACCTCCCCTCTGGGCCTTATTGTGTTAGCATTCGTGTGGCATTGGGACAATATTAAGAACAGCTGACCCACGAGGAGCTGACTAGAAATGTGACCCGGGGCTCAGAGGAGAGAACTGCTGAAAGTCATTAGTGGGCACCTGAGTGGTGGCCCCACGGTGGCTGCTGTTCTGTGTCTCCCTTGCCTGTGGCCTTTGTGGTGTTCTCTCTGTAGTACTGTCACTCAGTCCTCAGCAGAGTCCCTTTAAGCAGACATGGCTTTCCCAGTGTGAGCTGCACTTTAAGCCCAGCAGCCTCTTTGAAGGCAGGGTGGTTGGCTTTGCCCTGCTTTGCTGTTCTGTGCCTTGCTTCCTTCCTGGTGACATTCAGTTCCTTTTGATGGCGACAGGAGTAAGACAGGGGGTTGCCTTCCCTCCAGTGTGTGTGTGTGTGTGTGTGTGTGTGTGTGTGTGTGTGTGTGTCTCGTTCTTTAACATACTCAAAGATCTTTTGGAGAAATCTCGTGCTATCCGCCAAGCCAAGGATGAGCGAACCTTCCACATCTTCTACTACCTGCTGTCTGGGGCTGGAGAGCACCTGAAGAGTGAGTCAGGGCCCCCGCTGGGAGGGTCTGCTGTCACTGCTGGGAAATATATTTGGTTTGGGGAAGACTGTTGGGATTTTGTAAACCCCACCCCTCAGTTACCTAGCAACAACCAGATATACCCCACCCCTCTACCAGGTATGCTCCGCCCCAGTGACCTGACACTATAAAAGGGGCTGCTTGACCCCTAGAGGCTGAGGGCTTCTGTCTTCAGGCAGAGCTTCAGCCTCAGAGCTTTGCCCAGTTATAGAAATGCTGGTTGTATCTGCTGAGTCAGCAGAGTGGTCCTGGGTGATCACATCCCCAAGTCTTGGCTGTCACAGTATTGCCTGGAGCCTGTGAGTCTCATACCTCACTGACCATTCATTGCCTTTCTTCTTCCCCTCACAGCGGATCTCCTGTTGGAGCCATACAACAAATACCGCTTCCTGTCCAACGGGCATGTCACCATCCCTGGGCAGCAGGACAAGGACTTGTTCCAGGAGACAATGGAGGCCATGAGGATTATGAGCATCCCAGAGGATGAGCAGATGGGTAAGGCCAGGCCCTACTGTGGTAGAGGTTCTGAGACTGGCTGGTTTTTCCCTGGGCAACTTGAGGCAGATTCGAGGAAGTAGAAACTTCCTGTTGACTTTGGGGCTAGGGGTCCCTGTGTAATGGAAGGAAGTCTTTAAAGACTAGGCTTGAGGATCTGCTGGTGGTAACAGCAGCAAAGGAAACAGTCATCACCCTGTGAAGTGTGGAAGCGGCTGGCGGGCCAGAGGTGCTCTGTTCAGTGGCAGACACTATTTAAATCGATGAGTGTAACTGTGCCCCAATAAAGGTATTTATAAAAACAGGCAATGGGCCGTGAGCCAGAAGCATGTTCTTACTGTAGGTTCAGAACATGGGTCATGTGGTGGTGGTGTACTTCTTTAATCCCAGCACTTAAGAGGCAGAGACAGGTTGGATCTCTGAGTTTGAGGCCAGCCTGGTCTACAGATCGAGTTCCAGGACAGCCAGGGCTGTTACACAGAAAAACCTTTCCTCAAAAAGGAAAAAAAAAGAAAAGAAAAAGAGAGTTAAACATGTCATCAGACCTGGTGTCTGACTAGTGCTGTCAGGCCGAGGTATAGCAGAGACAAGCCATCCCGAGCAGTAGTGGGGCAGGTAGCCGCCACTTCAAGGCAAGGCCTCATATTCTGACACTCCAGGAAGTGCACTCCCCATGCTTAGCCAAGGATCTCTTGTGGACTGGCTGCCCACAGCTGTTGGGGGGCTTCCTCCAGCCTCTGTCTGCTCTGACCTGTTTTTCCTAAAAACCAAAGGCTTGCTGCGGGTCATCTCTGGAGTCCTTCAGCTTGGCAACATTGTCTTCAAGAAGGAAAGGAACACTGACCAGGCGTCCATGCCAGATAACACAGGTAACACCAGGCTCTCATCTGAGCGGAGGGTGTGCTGTGCTCAGGGGAGAATCCAGAAATTCCAAACCTTCCTCTCTTTAATGCTGTTGTTTGTGGTTATGTAGCCCGGTCAGTTTTGTTTTTAAGTTTACAGGGTTTTCTTGAGTAGGAATTTCAGCTGTGTTGCTCAGACTGGCTGTGATCTTGAGGTATTCCTGCTCTTACCTGTCCTAGTAGCTGGGATTACAGCTGTGCATGGTTAAGCCTTCCTCCAGCTGTTTCCTTTGAACAGATGTGCGTAATCGCAGAAGGTACAGAGGCACACCTTTATACACAGCAGGTATCTGCCCAGTGAGATAGAGGACCTAGGGACCTTCTTTCCTGGCCTGAGTTTTGCTCACTTGTTTCTGAAACCAAACCGCTTATCTTGGTGCTAAAAACCATTTCTCCTCGAGGAACAAAGTAACCCGAGTTTCATCCTTGCAGAGGTCAGGATGTGACACCATATAACTCACCTCACTCAGCTACCACCGTTTCCTGTTTGTCTTACTGAGTCTCACAGCACTGTCTGTACTTGCAGTCTCCTAAAAACATTCATTGTGGGTTGTGTGGCTTTGTACTGGATACTTCTGTGGGACTACACATTGCTGGGCTTCAGGTAGGCCTGTCACTTGAAGGCCTGGTTTTGGATAGAGACCTATGTTAACACGAGTTGAGGCCTGCTTCGGAGTTGTAGGCCTGCACTGCGACTAGCTTTTTTGCCTTTGCACCTTCTGTGCTTACAGGCTACATGTGGGTTCAATTAAACCACTTCTCACCCCTGCCTTATTTTTTGAACTTGTCAGCTGCTCAGAAGGTGTGCCACCTCCTGGGAATCAATGTGACCGATTTCACCAGAGGCATCCTTACCCCGCGCATCAAGGTGGGCAGAGACTATGTGCAGAAGGCACAGACTAAAGAGCAGGTATGTTGTGTGTCTCTCTGTGTGCACTGCCTGGGCATTTCCTGGGAAGATGAATGTTGTTGCAGCCGCGCAGTGGGAGGCCTGCTTTGGGCTGCCATGCCCAAGTCCACCTTTGGGAAGTGCTGCCTTTAGGCTGCTAGGTATCCAAGATGACACCACACCCTGCTTCTGCTTAAAACGAGGCCTTACTGTTTCTGTGGTGTGGCTCCTGGTGCCAGCAATGGCCCCATCATCTTTGGAACTCAGGCCAAGTGACTGTTTCTCTACCACCTGCTGCCTTGCTACATGTGCTGAGAGACAAGCAGGGTCTTTACCATCTGTGCCAAGCAAGTGTGCTTGTCATTCTTGGGCCTGGTGCCCTCGAAGGCCAGACTTCCTCCTCCTTCAGCTTTATCCATGGCTCTGGTCATGGGGTTTTATGGCGCCAGCTCTTGGAAGATGGCATGATCAGGGCTTTTCCTAAAGATCTCACTGCATAGCTGTGAGCCTGTGGCTGCTCCTGGGAAGGGCAACAGTAGAAAGGACAAGAATGTTGTTTTCAAAAGCTAATGTTCCTACTTGCTGCCAACTCTTCATGTCCATAAGAATTAACAAGAACGTTTGATTTCTTCCCAATTAAAAAATGCTACAAAAATGCTTCAGAAAATACAACAAAGTCAGAAGAAGCAACAGTGTTTATCGTCTTACCCATGAGGATTATTATTTCCTTCACACTCTTTTTAACTTAGTTTCAATTCTGGTTTTTTATTGTGGAGCTTTGGAAACATGTTTAACAATAGAATGGCCCCTCTGTACCTGTCCCAAGGAACTTGAACAGATCTAGTCTTGATCAGTCTTTACCCTCCTTCTCACCAGTGCTATTTTGAAGCAGGTCTTGGGATGTTACCCCTTTTGTAAATACTTTTTGGAACTGTTGTATTAACACAGGTCTCTGCAGATATCTGGGTCCACTGCTGTGGGGCGGCATGGAGATATTACAGCTGTCACTGTACAATGAGGATCTGGGATGCTTCCCATCTTCATTGCCTAGGCTGTTTCTCTGGGGAAAGCTTCACAGTGAAGTCACTGGGGCAGAGGCACATGGCTTTCAGACTTTTATCTAACCTTTGTGTCCCGGATGTTGTCCCTAGGCTGACTTTGCCATTGAAGCTTTGGCCAAGGCTACCTATGAGCGGATGTTCCGCTGGCTAGTGCTTCGCATCAACAAAGCTCTGGACAAGACCAAGAGGCAGGGCGCCTCATTTATCGGGATCCTGGACATTGCTGGCTTCGAGATCTTTGATGTAAGCTCTGGACTTCACACTCCCAGGCTTCCCCCTTGGCCTTTTGGTTGCCATCTCCTTGGGTCCTGAGTATTTTTTTGTCAGGGTCCCATTAGCTGCTCAGACTGACAATCTTGTTTGCACCAGAACCCTGTTGGTGTGTGTTAAACAACACAGGTGCAGGCCCGTGGCCAGCCAGCAGGTTTAGAGGGGCTCGCCTCTGAGGTCAAGCTTCTGGAGACCTCACGAGCAAATGCGCCTGATGGCCTGTTCTCCCAGCCTGAGTTTGCACTTTGAGATCACACGTTGTTCCTGTTCATAAAGTCTTTGAGATCCAGTAGGAAAAGCTGGTGAGATCCTACAGCTGCTGCTTACAGTAGACCTCAAAGAAGCCAAGAGCTTAGATTGGGAAACTCAGTCTTCAGTTGTTACTAATTTCTCACAGAAGTGTTGTAGCTTTTTCCCTCGTGGCTTGGGTGTAGTGCGCAGCCACAGTGGTAGCAGCAGAGTCCCAGAGACCTGTTGCTGTCACTTTTTGTTCATCTCAGTGTCAGAGTTGTTGGAGAGGAAGCCTACAGCTAATCCCTATTCACAAGTAGCACAGATGTATTTCCACATCCTTGTGTTTTGATTAACATAGTCAACAAAACACTTTTCTTGCTAAGTCTCTTTGTTTGTCTCATAACTTGATCTGAGCAGGGCTTTGTCAGCCTGCTAGAGAGCGCAGCTGTCCTCAGAAGGCAGAGACTTCCTGCTGTGGGGTAGGGCACATGCAGGGCAGATCCTGGCTGCTGCCTAGGGGCAGGGCTTGGAGGTGTCACAGTGAACCTTCCCCACACTTTCCTTCCCTGTGGTCCTGGGTCCTCAGTAGGAGGGACCTCTCTGATCCTTTTTTTCGTCCTGCAGCTGAACTCCTTTGAGCAACTGTGCATCAACTACACCAACGAGAAGCTGCAGCAGCTGTTCAACCACACCATGTTCATCCTGGAGCAGGAGGAGTACCAGAGAGAGGGCATCGAGTGGAACTTCATTGACTTCGGCCTCGACCTGCAGCCTTGCATCGACCTCATTGAGAAGCCGGTAAGAGCCACACTGGTCTGGCTGGCTCCTCACTCCTCTCTGCAATGCCTGCTCTACACCTGTAGACCCTGCTGGTTGTGGGTATCTAGTTTTCCTGCTGTCTGTGTTGTCTGGAGAGCTCAGAGCCCAGGCCCTCATCCAAGATGCCCTGATCGAATGGTGATGAGACCGGGCAGAGCATTCTATTTTCCTTAGAGACAGCAGATGCTGACCAGTTTGTCTTAAAGAAACAGCATGCTTTTGTGGAGTAAGATTTCCCCCACCCCCACTTGTATATAGCACAGAACTGTGCAGCCATTCACATAAAACCCAGCTTCAGTCTGCTTGAGACCAACATAGCCACACAACATTTATTTCATGGCCTTGATTGTTGAGATGGTTGGGGCTAAAAGAAACGTACTCCTTAAATCCAACCATATTTATAGCTCTTGTTAGATGGAGTTTAGGGCACCCGGTTGGGCTTTTGAGTTTGTGCACTGTATTATTGAAGCCTGACCTGTTTCTGTCTCTGGGTCAACTCCTGAATTTAGTTGCATGATCTAATTGTAGTATCCTGGACATTGAGTCACGTAGACTATCAGAAGGCCCAGGAGAAAGTCTGAGCACTTTGAAACAGTGTCAGCAGCAGTGGGACATGGAATGTGTACTTTGATGCTGACCTTTCAAGGTTTTGTTTTTGTTTTTTCCTTAATTGAATCTACAGTTGTTAGGACCCTACCTGGCTCCAAAATGTCAGACACTTGCCGAGGTGTTGGGGTAGCCATTTCTTAGAAGGTTTCTCCTCTTTTAGACCCTTATTTCCTCATTAAGCTGTGGTGTAGTCACAGTGTGGGGGCCAGGGCTTGGGTAGGGGACCTTTAGTCCAGGGACAGTCACTTTGGCAGCCTCTGAGCACCCTGAAACTCTACTTAGGGGCTGTGGCTATGGAGATGTGCATTTGTCAATCTCACTGGGGCTTCACTAGTGACTCTCACTGCTGAGTAACTGTTACAGTGTGCCATCTCTCGGCCATAGCCCAGAGTCTAGATGTGTTTTAAAACAGAGTTCTTTACTCAGGTCCTGATCTCTAATGACACAATTTTTCCCTTTTGGAGAATGCCAGTCCTCTGTGTTAGAATCCTGAGGATTCACACACCAACCCTGGATCCTCCCCTGGGAGGTGTAGCTCCATACCCTGCTCACCCTGTTCCCTGCTCTCCTTTCTCTAGGCGGGTCCCCCAGGCATCCTGGCCCTGTTAGATGAGGAGTGCTGGTTTCCTAAAGCCACAGACAAGAGCTTCGTGGAGAAGGTGGTGCAGGAGCAAGGCACACACCCCAAGTTCCAGAAGCCCAAGCAACTGAAGGACAAGGCTGATTTCTGCATCATCCACTATGCCGGCAAGGTGAGGCAGCCAGAGAAGGATGGGGATGTGGCCCAGGCAGTTTCTGATGATGCGTGGTATACGTAATAAGTAGTAAGCCTGCACGTGGCTTTCAGAGCCCCTTTACTCAGGCCTAGCTGTGGTGTTGGAGACTTATAGAATATGGTTGGGGTGTCAGTAATGTAATGTGTTTTAGGGGTGAAGGGGCTGGAGTTGAAATGGAGCTGAGTGACTTTGGGGCGATGTGCTTAATCTCTTTGAGCTTCGTCTCCGGATCTGGGAGCAGACAGAAATGAAGTGAGCTCCTGTGGGTCAGTACTTCAGGGCAAGGCTTCTTGGCCTCTAGCAGCCCGGTTGTCTTTACTGTGACCTGTGCTTCTGCAGTGTTGAGCAGCACCCCAGTTTTCTCCTGAAGGAATTCTGGCTGTAGCACCCACACACCGTCTCCAGGCATTGCCCGTTGTGCTCTACTGCAGGGGAAGGGAGTTGTTCCTGCTGTAGATTCAGCCATTGTCATCACAGCTGGTGTGGGGTAGAGCTGCGCTCGGCCCTTGGCTAGGACTCAGTGTGTGTGCCTCTGGGCCTCAGCCTAACGTAGTTTATGCTGACCCTGAAGCTGCTCTTTGCAGTCTTCAGTACTGGCTGGGGCGTACTGTCTGGACCGTTGTCACCTCTTCCATACTCCCCGGGCCTGTGTTGTCTGCATCTCCTGTAAAGCCCGTGTGCTTCCTACGGCCGCCGAAGCAACTCTCTTGAAATTTCCCCCCAAAATACAGTAAAACCCAAAGCACTGTTTACACAGCTGCCCTCGGGAGGCTTCCTGGCATGTTCCCTCCCACCTCCCATCAGGGCCCAGCTCCCAACGCAGAAACTCACAGCTGCTTCCACCGAATGATGTATCCCACGGAAGGTGGGGCACTGCCACCCAGGGTCTGACCAATGAAATTAACTGTGCCATGTCTGTGCCCGGGGGGTGCGCTGCCTAGCACCCACTCTGGAGTGCCATTTTACAGCATGTATGTCCTGGTCTTAGGACAAAGGAACTCCATCCTGTTCCTCAGTGACAGCCGCTGCCATGTGGGCTAGAGAGAGGGAGGCCAAGGTGCCTGATGTGCCTGTATTGTTCCAGGACCTTCTACAATGGCCGTGGGACTTGTGCTATTGAGAATGTATTTGAAAGAGGTTAGAGCAATGCGTGCAGTTATAGAAAATGTGGGTGTTCTGAAAGGGCAAGAAAATGCAGAAGTGACTTGCCTTATGACTACAGAGAAATGTTAGTTAACAGAGTCTGTTCTGAGGTGGACATGAAAAGGACTTTTGCTGTGTTCCTACTACTTTAAAGACAGCAGCATTCTTTGGCTAGCTGTGACATCAATCCCTCAGCCATCCCTCACTAGCTTGTTGTTGACCTTAATGGCTGGCTTCTGTTTGCACCCCCTCAGAGAGTGTCTTGTCAGTACTTGTTGCCTCTGTCCCATGTCACTTGGTTCTTGGAATGGCAGTACCAGGCCAGAGGGAGTAACTCCTGACCGGTCTCTGCGTCCCCCAGGTGGATTATAAAGCGGACGAGTGGCTGATGAAGAACATGGACCCTCTGAACGACAACATCGCCACGCTGCTTCACCAGTCCTCGGACAAGTTCGTCTCTGAGCTGTGGAAGGATGGTACGCCCTTTGCCCTCCAGCCTTGCCTCACACTGGGCCTGTCCTTCCTCCCAGTCACCATACAAAGGACCACGACACCCACTGGTCAGGTGTCTTTTGTCCTCTGTGACTCTTATTAGGAAGATCTGTCTGCATTGAAAGGAACAGTTTGCCCCAAACAGCACCATAGCCATCTCCAGGGTAGAGGGTTTCAGAATTTGCTGGCTCTCTGGCCACGCAGCCAGGCACCTTCCATAGGGAGCCAGCCTTAACCTCACAGCTTCCCTGCACTTCTCTCTGTCCCCCTTAGGAGACTGGCTGCCTTGAAGTTGTTCTTTTTCTGTCTCTCATTTTCCCCTCTCCTCTGCCTGGGTCTTGCTTTAACCTCTCTGTTGCAGAGATGCAGAACACTCAGAGAGCCTATTTCTATCGCCGCTTTCCCCTTCTCCACCTAGAATCAGGTGACTGGCTGCCTGCACTGGGGTCTCTTGTGTGCCATACCCAGGGCTGTGTACGTTTTGCACGTTTCTGTCTTACTTTCCTTACCCCATGGTTCCTCCTGCCTGGCCATGCCTGTTTCCTGTGCTGCCCTGGGCTCCTGTCCTCAGTGTGCCTGGCACAGGCCTCCAATAGAAAGCCAGGTTTCTGAGGGATTGGGTTGGGATATTAGAAGTTTCAAACCTAGGGAAACCATGAAACAAACCAACCAACCAACCAACCAACCAACCAACCAACCAACCAACCAACCCTTGGCTTTCTTAGAGCGCCCCCTAGAGGCCGTCTTCTGCTTGCACCTGCAGCTGTGTCTTGCATGAGGTTCAGGTGCCTTGTGTGCTGCTGTGTGTCTAGCTGAGGGGTAGCAGTTATGATCCTTCAGCAGTTATTCAGAGAACACTAGCCACATAGGTCAGCAGCAGAATACATGGCCAGTTGTCATGGGGCCACATTCCCCTTCTCTCAGACCCAAGTGTTCCTCTAGCCACTCGCCCCCAGGCTTTGGAGGCCAGCTAGACAGGCCCCGTGGCGGGGTCCAGAAGTCAGATGGCTTGCAAGCTCCTCTGTGGCTTCCATTTTAAGCTATATTTCATTTCAGTTTTTAATAAACTTGTCCTCATGTAAGTAAGACTGCCCTGGTCACACAGGAGTAGAAACTGGCCTTTGCCCCAGAACCTATAACCCGTATCTGGTGACAGCAGCCTCCAGGTTTAATGCTCACTCTTGATCTATACTGATACCAGTGACTACTGCTTGGATTTGGTTGATGTGTTTTTGTTGTTACCTTGGAGAAACAGTTCACCTCAGGGCTGCGGGGCGTGAGCCAGACAGATAGGAGCCATGTCTTTTAGGGTTGGTCTAGAGGATAAAGAGCATACGTGTTCCAGGAGGACCCTTAGGAATACTGTGGGCAGCACCCAGGTACCATGTAATACTGCATACGTGTTCCAGGAGGACCCTTAGGAATACTGTGGGCAGCACCCAGGTACCATGTAATACTGCATACGTGTTCCAGGAGGACCCTTAGGAATACTGTGGGCAGCACTGGGGTTTCAGACTTGTTTCTAACACTGCCATGGACTGTCCCGGCACCTGCTTTCGAGGTCTCTGCTGGGGGAAGACCATATGTCATGAGTCCTGATCCTGTCTATGATGGCAGAGCATATTCAGACATGCCATTACTTGGCTCCAAAGGTCACTGTGAACTCAGATACTTTTTCAAAAATCTATACCCACAGGAATCTACATGTGCTAAGCCAGGGTTTAAGTCAGAGCCAACCTCAGGGAATTCTCTCAGTTCCAAACACATTTCCACCATGGAGTCAGCTCTGGATGGGCTTCCAGAGCTGGCTGGGGTAGGGGACATGAGCATAGGGTCATCCTTGGCAGTGCACTGGAGATGTGACTCAGTTCTTTGCTGTTGTCCCCTGTGCCTCCCTCCCAGGTCAGGTCTGTCCTATCCCGAGACCCTTGTGTGTCTTAGCTCAGAGCAGAAGGGTCCTGCAGCTCCATATGGCCTGTCCTCTTTGTCTTGACATCTGTTTCTCTTGTTGCTGACCCTTCAGTGTGGCATTGGCACTCACATTCATGCTTTTCACAGTGGATCGAATCATTGGCTTGGACCAGGTGGCCGGAATGTCTGAGACAGCACTGCCCGGTGCCTTCAAGACCCGCAAGGGCATGTTCCGTACCGTGGGGCAGCTGTACAAGGAGCAGCTGGCCAAGCTCATGGCCACACTGAGGAATACCAACCCCAACTTTGTCCGCTGCATCATTCCCAACCACGAGAAGAAGGTGCGGATGCTTGGCTGCAGCCCTAGCAGCAGGGCTCACCTACCCTTTCCTTTACTCATCAGCCCCTGGGTACAAGAGTGAGACTGTTTCTGTGTATTCTACTCTCCAGGCTGGCAAACTGGATCCACACTTGGTGCTGGACCAGTTGCGCTGCAATGGTGTCCTTGAGGGCATCCGAATCTGCCGCCAGGGCTTCCCCAACAGAGTGGTCTTCCAGGAGTTCCGGCAGAGGTGAGCTGGCGTAGGCTACATGTGTTGTAAGCCTCAGGTGCCGTTTCCTGAAGGGACCTTCAGCCGGGGCTGTGTTCACACGTATGAACAACGGGTTCTCTGCATCCTTCCTCAGTGCCCTGTGGGGAGATGGTTCCTAGTTTCAGTACCGCTACTGTCTCACCGACTTTTATGTTACGGTGATTAAAATACTAGGGCTGAGACAACTGAGAGAAGGCCAGGCTTATTTGGGGCTTATAGTTTAAGAGTAAGAATCCATTGCCATCCGGACAGGCAGCAGGCCTGTGCTGGCGTTGGAAGCTGAGATCTCACATCTCCAACTGTAAACAGAAAGCAGAACGAACTTGAAATGGCACCAAGTCTTTAAGCTCTCAAAACCCATCTCCAGTGATACACTTCCTCTCACAAGGTCACACTTGCTAAGCCTTCCAAACAGGGCTACCAGCGGAGACCTTAAATTTAAATGTCTGAGAATCAGTTCAGCACAACCACTTCTGTGAGGAGAGTTGCCCCATCTTGTCACTGGAAGGAATGTCACTTGTATGGATTCCATTTCCAGGGCTGGTGAGGGGCTGGTGCGCTGGGAGTGGCCAGATATGTGGTCACTGAAGGGACTTTATGAAGTGGCCAGATACATGGTCACTGAAGGGCTTCGTGGAGCAGGGTTGGAAGGTGCGGTAGCTTCTGCTGTCTGCAGGAACTCGTGCCTTGGACTTTATTTGTCTACTCACTGTTGAGTGCCGATTGCTACCATGATGTTGCCATCTATTCTTGGGGCTGATATTCGGTGTCCTGGGAACCTCTGAGCATACCAGCCCCTGGGTCCCAGATGGGGACTTGGTGGTTATCAGGGAACAAGCAGAGCCATAGCTCATGCCTGCTCTCAGTGTTCCAGTGTCCTTTCCCACTCTCTCCCTTGGTAGCTGTCTAGCCAAAGAAAGAGCAGGGTGTGGCTGGGCTGGGATTCCTTCTTTGAGCAGCACTACATCCCTGCTACACTAGCAGGGTGGCTTTGGGTTTTGATTAAGGTGTAGTCCACGCAGAAGTGAGGTAAGGACAGAATGACCAGCTTTTCTCTCCTCCCCCAGGTATGAGATCCTCACACCTAATTCCATCCCGAAGGGCTTCATGGATGGGAAGCAGGCGTGTGTGCTCATGGTGAGTCCTGCTGCAGTCCCTGGAGTGGGTACCTTTGGCTGTTGGGTCACAGCTGTTCACATGACAAGTATTCCGTGGCCATTTTGATCTGAAGAGGCCTGTGCTGTGTGGTCTCTGCTTGTGTTTATGTTCTGATTTTTCTTAGTGCCCTGAGGGGTTGCTCTCAAAGACCTTTAGTAGTCAGGGCTATGTTGGAACCAGGACAAACCCTAAGGACTAGGCCAAAGGAGATAGGATTCTGACAGGAGCAGCTCTGTTCTATTCAGGGGACAATTCTACTGCTTTCTTGGCCTGAGCCCCATATCCTCTGGTCCTGGGGCAGAAGGCAGGTGCAGCCACTCCTGAACCCCTGGGATGGCTGGGCTGAGGCAAGTCCTGGCCATTTCTCTCGGCGTGCAGAGTGGCACAGTCAGTGAAATGTTTCCTCCCTCTAGATCAAAGCCTTGGAGCTGGACAGCAACCTGTACCGCATCGGCCAGAGCAAAGTGTTCTTTCGGGCAGGAGTCCTAGCCCACCTGGAGGAAGAGCGGGACCTGAAGATCACCGATGTCATCATTGGCTTCCAGGCCTGCTGCAGGGGCTACCTGGCCAGGAAGTAAGTTGCAGGGACCCTTACCTCACTCCCCTCACTTGTGTTCCTACTGTTGAGGACAGTATTCAGCCGTGGTTGAAGGCCTCTGGAGCCTCGCAGAATCTGTCTGGCCCCTCTGCCTCCTGGATTTCTCTTGTCAGTGGGTATTTACAAAGGAGTCTAGAGGGCCATATGGGAGTCGGCCAACTGAGTTTTGACTGTCCCAAGTGTCTGTTTAGTTTAATTCACACCTTTTACCATACGGGGATGACACCCAGGCCTGTCTGTGTCATGTTCCATGGAAGCATCCGGAGCTCAGAATGTAAGATCAGCATGTTGAGATTCCCCTGCTGCAGTAGGCAGACATGTTCCAGGACAGTCCCAGTGTGAGCCCCGAGCCCTGAAAATGAGCATGAGCTTGTGTTGGAGAAAGGGAGCCCTTCCGCCAACGCCTTGCCACCCACTTGTGCAGCACATCGGCTGCTGACGCTGCGCACCACCAGCAGCTCAGGCAGGGAGGCAGCAGTGCTGAAGAGCCTAAGCCCAAGTGCCCTGGGCACAGATGGCAATCCTGACTAAGGTCACAGTTAGATCTTGCACTGGATGGGGGTCGGTCACTGGTTCTTGTAGGTCCTTTATGTCTGAGAATACCTCTGTGGAGGGCAGTGGCTGAATGACCTGAGCCCTTGTCATTGTGTGTTCAGTGATTCGGGTTGTTTGTGTGTGCTTTCCTCGTCCCTGAGTTGCTGACTGTGCCTTTCATCTCCAGGGCCTTTGCCAAGAGGCAGCAGCAGCTGACCGCCATGAAGGTCCTACAGAGGAACTGTGCTGCGTACCTCAGGCTGCGCAACTGGCAGTGGTGGAGGCTCTTCACCAAGGTGGGTTCTCATGGGCAACTCAGCCTCCTCCCGCTGTGCTGGGCTCGCTGCCCACATCGCAAGCCTTTCCTGTAGCTCCATAGCCTACTGGTCCTGTCCAGAGTATCCAGAGTAGGTAAGGGCTTGCCTTGTCTACATTGTCCCCATGTCAGAGACACTAGCCTCTGGTGCTCCATGGCAGCTAGCTGCTCAAAACTTCTACTGTGTACCCCATCTTTAAAAGTGCCGTTTGCAAGTTGGGCATGGTGGCATACGCTTTAATCTCAGCCCTCAGGAGGCAGAGGCAGGTGGCTGTCTGTGTCTACATAGTGAATTAGGACAGCTAGACTACATAGATCCTGGTGAAAAAGATTCCTTTGCAACTTGTTTGTCAGTTTCAGTTTATAATGTATAACGGATGTTAAATGCCAAAGAGCATTGGGAAGATCATAACACTTCAGTCACGGGCCCTTCCCTCTGAACCAGTGCCATGCTTCTGTATTTATTCTCACTTGCAGTAAGTCTCAGCTGTGTAAACTGTGTGCCCTCCTACGTAGCCAAGCTCTGACTTGTGTACATAGTCCTGTATTTTGCACGTTGTATTTAGAATTCCTACCCACATCCGTTTTTTAGGAACTACTCCCTAAAGGGTAGATGGAACATTCCTGAGTCCTGAGCCTATAAACAGTGCTGTCAGGGACATCCCAAGCACATGTAGACATGGTTTCTTTAAACAGTGCTGTCAGGGACATCCTATGCACATGTAGACATGGTTTCTTTAAACAGTGCTGTCAGGGACATCCCATGCACATTAGACATGGTTTCTTTGCAGCGCAATTAAGTGAGTCAGAGGCCTATAGCATGTTGTACCAGGCTGACTTCTAGGAAGCTTGTACCCCCTCCCCAGATAGCAGGTCTGGTTGCCTCTCATCTCCAGAGCCTACATTCCAGAGGCGAGGGAGCCTCTAGAGTGGGCACTGCCTTAACTCTGCCTCTGTCTTCTCTCCCAGGTCAAGCCCCTTCTGAACTCAATAAGGCAAGAAGATGAGCTGTTAGCCAAGGAGGCGGAACTGACAAAGGTTCGAGAGAAGCATCTGGCTGCAGAGAACAGGCTGACCGAGATGGAGACTATGCAGTCTCAGGTAAGGTGTAGGTCTCCACCCTGCCATCCCAGCTGCTCTCGGTGCTGCCCCCTCCTGGCCGCTGGCAGGCCGGCTGGTTTGCAGCTTAGAAAACATTTGCAGTCCAGTGGGAGAGCAGTAGTCAGCTGTGAGCCTGAGCCATGTGCACCCACCCTGGAGCTGCTTGAGGGGTACACACCAGCTCTCTGTTGCCGAGACAGTGCACCTAGATAAGTAACTAAAAGGGGATGAAGCGATTGGGCCTGTGGTCACTGGCCCCTGCTGAGGTGGAATGCCGTGACTGCGTGTGGTGGAGCAGAGTGACTCACTTCTTTGTGCCAAGAAAGCAGAGGGAAAGAAGGAGACAGGGCCTCAACATTCCCTATAAGGGCATGCACCATGACCCCACTTCTAAAATTCTCATCAGGTGACAGTGCCAGCCACTGGCAACCAAGCCTTTTGTGCCTGCCTTGGGGGGACATTTCTTATCTGGACCGTGAGGAGGCCGCAGGGAACTTAGTCTTTGTACATGTTTTTTGCAGCTGATGGCAGAGAAGTTGCAGCTTCAGGAGCAGCTGCAGGCAGAAACAGAGCTGTGCGCCGAGGCTGAGGAGCTCCGAGCCCGTCTGACAGCGAAGAAGCAGGAGCTGGAGGAGATCTGCCACGACCTGGAGGCCAGGGTGGAGGAGGAGGAGGAGCGCTGCCAGTACCTGCAGGCAGAGAAGAAAAAGATGCAGCAGAACATCCAGGTACCATCCACACCTGCCGGGCGGGGCGGGGCTGGGGGCTGTGAGTGGGGCAGCTGTGCGCAACCAGCCAGTGCCATAAGATAGGTGCACAGATTCAGTTGTCATGTCCACCTGGGCGTCTCACATCTCCATGAGCCTTATTGAACATCAAGGCCACCTAGTTCTCTCTGTGGTCCTTCCTCCATCAGCCTCAGCACGGGACTCTCTGTGGCATGTTGGCTCAAGCAACCCTGAGAACAGTGTGATGCTATGTCAGTCATGTGCCCCAGTTCTCATGCAGGTTTGCTGAGTAGGGGCCAGACGTGTGTGTGTGTATGTGTGAGTGTGTGGCTTGAGTGTGTGTGTCTCCTGCCCTTCTCACATCTCCTCTTCGTTTAGGAACTGGAGGAGCAGCTAGAGGAGGAGGAGAGTGCCCGGCAGAAGCTGCAGCTTGAGAAGGTGACCACCGAGGCCAAGCTGAAGAAACTGGAGGAGGACCAGATCATCTTGGAGGACCAAAACTGCAAACTGGCCAAGGTGGGGCCTGGTGTTCCATGCAGTCATGGATAAGGTAGGGCAGTGCGAGGCCAAGACATGCCTACCTGCCCGTTCACCTGCAGTGCCAGGGCACACAAGGCCTCTGGGTACCAGTACCATGTACAAAAGGGTTTTCTCATGAACAAGGAGGCTGGGGCAGAGGCTTGCCATTTCTCCTTGGTGAAGGTCTGTACCAGCTTTCAGGATTGAGGAAACACCAGATGGCAGCCTCTTAATAGGGTTAGGGGTGGGACCTTGTCCTTTCCTAAGCTAGTTGACACCAAGAAGTCTTTCTTAACCTGACCCCTGAGGTCTTGGATTCCTACATTTGTAGTGTCTAAGGATATGTATTTACCCAGAAGTCTCAGGTTAGTGAGTGACCTACCAGTCACCTCTTTGAATCAGTAAATCCTTATGAACTTGGCCAAGTCTTTCAGGCCCTGCCTTACCCTTGATCCATCCATTTCCTTTAGGAGAGCTAAAGTCTGTGCTCAGCCCACCCTAAACTCTGACACTCCTCCTCCACTTGCAGGAGAAGAAGCTTCTGGAGGATAGAGTGGCTGAATTCACTACCAACCTCATGGAAGAGGAGGAGAAGTCCAAGAGCCTGGCCAAGCTCAAGAACAAGCACGAGGCAATGATCACCGACCTGGAAGGTGAGGCTCGCTGGCATGATTGTCCTGTCCACCCATGTGCCCCTCCTAGGCCAGCCAGGCTCGCCCAGGGTGGGGCATCACCTTAAGCAAGGCCATCAGGCTTTTGGGACACTATCTGTCTCTCCTGGGAGTCGACTGCAGACCCATTGCTGCATGGATGGTTGCCTGTGTGAGGAGTGATAAGCGTGGGGCTTTGATATGGCATGTGCTAGGCACAGCCATTTTAGAAACTGTTGAACTTTTGACAGCTGTGAAGGGAGAAGGAAGGCGACACAAACTCCAGGTGCTGTGTTGCCATGGGGACACAGGCCTTGGTGGCTTACGGGGCTCTGCATCTCAGAGTTGGAAGTGGGCATGCCCATGTGCCCTACGAGTGCACAGTGTTTGGTTCTATACAAGTCATTAATTAAGACTCTGTCCCTTCCCGGCAGAGCGCCTCCGTAGGGAGGAGAAGCAAAGGCAGGAGCTGGAGAAGACCCGCCGCAAGCTGGAGGGAGACTCCACAGACCTCAGCGACCAGATTGCCGAGCTCCAGGCGCAGATCGCAGAGCTCAAGATGCAGCTGGCAAAGAAGGAGGAGGAGTTGCAGGCTGCCCTGGCCAGGTGAGGCTCTGTCCCTAGCCGGTGTCGCATGTGCAGTGGCTTCCCGTCCTGTTCTTGGTGCTGCAGTAAGCTGTGAGCATGCTCTTTGCTTTCGTCTCAGAGCCCATGACAGGATACTTCTGATCCATACACAGTGTGTTCCGGAGTGTTTAGTCGTCACAAAAGCTATCTACAGCCATTCTCTGTATCCTCCCTCCCTTCCTATTCTGTGGTTTACAGCAGGATTGACCAGAAAGTTGACATTTTTTACACATGCCCCGCCCCCACATGTACAGCCCTTCCCTCCCTCTGTCTGCCACTATCATGATACCGTGGTCCCAGCTGACTTTTAACAGCTGAGTGATGTATATTCATAGCACACACATCCACCTGACCTATGCTGGTTTATTTCTTTGTATCTTTCCAGTAAACATTTGAATTTTTATGTATTTAAGGCAGTCTTAAGGAAATGAAATAATTCTGTTGTCTAGTTCTTAATTGGTATTTCTTTTTAATATACATTTAGTTTTTTTTATTGGATAGTTTATGTCTTTACATTTCAGATGTTATCCCCTTTCCCAGTTCCTCCCCCTCCCATCCCTCCTTCTCCTTCTTCTATGAGGATGCCCCGCCTCCACTCCCATCTCAACACCCTGGCATGCCCCTACACTGGGGAAACGAGCCTTCACAGGACCAAGGTTTCTCCTCTTACTGATGCCAGACAATGCCATCCTCTGCTATATATGTGGCTGGAGACATGGGTCCCCCATGTGTGTTCTTCGGTTGTTGTATCAGTAAGGCTCTGGCAGAGCCTCTCAGGAGACATCCATATCCAGCATTTCTTGGTATCCGCAATAGTGACTGGGTTTGGTGGCTGCATATGGGATGGATCCCCAGGTGGGGCAGTCTCTGGACAGCCTTTCCATTTTAAAACTTTTTATGTGTGTGTCTGTCCCCTTGGGAGCTAGAAGAAGGCCTCAGAGCTCCTGGAACTGGAGTTAGAGGCAGTTGTGAGCCACCATGTGGTTCCTGGGAATTGAACTCGGGTCCTCTGGAAGAGCAGCCAGTGCTCTTCTAAACCACTGAGCCGTCTCTCGCAGCTCCACATGGTATTGCTCTGAACATCCTGGGTGGCTCAGCTTTGCTAGGGTTGATCCTCAGTCCCTGCCTGCCACATGGTGCTCTGGCTGCACTTCCTCAGGCTCTTCTGCACACTGCTGTTGCTAGGTGGTGAGAGCGGCCTCACACTGGTATCGCTGGTCTCTTTGGCAGAGTGGAAGAAGAAGCAGCTCAGAAGAATATGGCCCTGAAGAAGATTCGAGAACTGGAAACTCAGATCTCTGAGCTCCAGGAAGACCTGGAGTCTGAGCGAGCCTCCAGGAATAAAGCAGAGAAGCAGAAACGCGATCTTGGAGAAGAGCTGGAGGCACTGAAGACGGAGCTGGAGGACACGCTGGACTCCACAGCTGCCCAGCAGGAGCTGAGGTGCCGCAGGGAGATGGTGCAGCTGGGGAGGCCCGACTGAATGGACCAGGGAGCTTGTGTGCTGCTCGGTCCTCAGCAGCTTCTTCACTGAGTGGAGTCCGTGGCAGAACATAGTGGGACGGAATGGAGCACAGGGCTGAGTGAGAAGTCCGCAGTGTGCATGGTAGATGGGGCCTGAGGATGGACGATGACCAGGGAGGGAGGCCAGTGGTAGGGATCTGTGGGAGTCTGGGTGTGGCACACACCTGTCATCCAGCACTGGGGAAATGAGGCACAAAGGTCAGGAGTTCAGGTCATGCTTGGCTACAAAGTTAGTTTAAAGCCAGCATGGACTACATAAGAACTTGTCTTAAAATACGAGGAGGGAGGGAGGGGGGGAGAGAGAGAGAGAGAGAGAGAGAGAGAGAGAGAGAGAGAGAGAGAGAGAGAGAGAGAGAGAGATGTTGCCCTTTAGGCCTCCACAGTCGGAGATGAGACAAGAGACAATCTAGGTATGTTGCTTTGAGTCTCGTGGTGTTTTCTGTCCAGGTCGAAACGTGAGCAGGAAGTGAGCATCCTGAAGAAGACTCTTGAGGATGAGGCCAAGACCCATGAGGCCCAGATCCAGGAGATGAGGCAGAAGCACTCACAAGCGGTGGAGGAGCTGGCTGAACAGTTGGAGCAGACTAAGCGGGTATGGGAACTCTGGGAGAGGCGGGCTGTGTCTGGAGAAGGCCCAGATGGGCCGAGAGCAGAGCAGGTGCCGCTTCCCACCTGACGCTGGGCCCCAGCTTCGTCAGAATGACATGGGCAAATAATTTCCGCCATGCCTCAGTTTTTCTGCCAGTAAAGGATGGTGGCTGCTTTGTCTTTTGATTGTCTGAGGTTGAATTGATCATACTGTCAAGCATCTGAACAGTTAATGTTCTATTAACCTGACCTCAAGGAACTGCCATGACCTTCACCCTGAGCCTCAGCGGGCCCCAGTGGTTTCTCCTGAGTCCTTCCTTACACACTCCAGCAAACATTCGGCTGGCATCTAACTGGGAAACCCTGATGTCCATCCAGACAGTTGGTAGCTGGCAGCTCCTTCTGAACAAATTCTGTCTCTTTGGCCTCCAGCACATGTTCCTGTCGGCGGCTAGACAGTGCCTTCTGTGTGGCAGTCTAGAACATTCAGAAGCACACCTCACCCCACCTCCACCAGTACTGTGCGATTGATCAGATTTTTTAGTCTTTTTACCCAGTATGCCTTTGCACTGGCCCAGGACTCTATGACCTGTGACCCTTGACCTTGTGAAACGTACTCAGTGCTGTCTGGACTGGGCTTTGATGAGCTGCACTTTCTTAGTTTTGTTTTTGAGATAGGGTTTCACTGTGTAACCTTGGCTATTCTAGAACCTACTACATAGACCAGGTTGGCCTTGAGCTCACAGGGATCCACCTGCCTTTGCTTCCCGAGTGCTAGGACTGAAGGCACAAACCACCTCACCTGACACCTTCATAGGTTTTGGAAGGATGTCATGTTATTGCTTTGAACATCGCATATCAAGTCTAGGAGCAGTTTTCCTTGTATTATGAATGTAAAATCCCTACAGATGACCCATGAAACTTCATATACTAGAATGTCCCTCCATTCAGAGAGGGAAGGATTGTAGTGTTCTTTCATACCTACCCTTAGGATCCGAGAAAAGTGTCACCTAGGCTCTTTAGCCCAGGCTCTTGAGTCCTTGGACCCAGAGTCCTCACATCTTAAACAACTTTAGAAAGCCCAGGCACATACATACCAAACACCAGGTCCTCACTACACCCTTGCCTCCTCCAGGTAAAAGCGACCCTTGAGAAGGCGAAGCAGACCCTGGAGAATGAGCGGGGAGAGCTGGCCAATGAGGTGAAGGCCTTGCTGCAGGGCAAGGGCGACTCGGAGCACAAGCGCAAGAAGGTGGAGGCGCAGCTGCAGGAACTGCAGGTCAAGTTCAGCGAGGGAGAGCGTGTACGGACCGAGCTGGCTGACAAGGTCACCAAGCTGCAGGTGAGGCTTCTGCTGGACCCAGGCTAGGGGTGTGCTGCCTCATACGTGTGTTTCTTCATTCTGGCTTCTCAACCAGAACCCCATGGTTCGGCTCAAGAGTGGTCCAGCTTTGCAGGAGCAGTTCTGAGCACCCACAGTCATTGCCTCTCTTCCCTACCCAGGTTGAACTGGACAGTGTGACTGGTCTCCTTAACCAGTCAGACAGCAAGTCCAGCAAGCTTACAAAGGACTTCTCTGCACTGGAGTCCCAGCTTCAGGACACACAGGTGAGGACACTGCCCCAAGAGCCTTAGCTGCCACACCCATGCTCCTAGCTTGCAGACAGATCTGATAACACACCCTTTCCTCATCCTCTGTCGGGTTTGGGGTGCTCCTGCACCTCCTGAGCAACCCCTCTGCCTTCTTGAGTAGGAGCTGCTCCAGGAGGAAAACCGGCAGAAGCTGAGCCTGAGCACCAAGCTCAAGCAGATGGAGGATGAGAAGAACTCCTTCCGAGAGCAGCTGGAGGAGGAGGAGGAGGCCAAGCGCAACTTGGAGAAGCAGATCGCCACCCTCCACGCCCAGGTGTGGTCCCTCCCTCCACGCTCAGGTGTGGTCCTCCTGGGAAGAGGGAGGAGATTGAAGACTGTCCGAAACTGGGTTGACCCCTTGGTCCCCTTTATGGTGCATCAGGCTCCTCCTAGGCTGTCCTGGAGAATGGTGCGTTCAAACTGGGTGCCAGTGTGGGTGTTTGCTTCACTTCCTTGTCCCTCCCAGGTGACCGACATGAAGAAGAAGATGGAGGATGGTGTAGGGTGCCTGGAGACCGCAGAGGAGGCGAAGCGGAAGCTTCAGAAGGACCTGGAAGGCCTGAGCCAGCGGCTTGAGGAGAAGGTGGCAGCCTACGATAAGTTGGAGAAGACCAAGACTCGGCTGCAGCAGGAGCTGGACGACCTACTGGTCGACCTGGACCACCAGCGGCAGAGTGTCTCCAACCTGGAAAAGAAGCAGAAGAAATTTGACCAGGTGTGGCCTCCCTGCCACCTCCTTATGTCCTCTCCCCTCCCCTCAGCAGAGCAGTGGGGTGGGCACAGCCAGGCCCCCAGTCTGCAGCTTTGTGAGGGGCCCAGGGAGAAAGTAACCAGAAGAGGATTTCGGAGCAGGTTTTAGAGATGGCCAGTCCTTCTTCCCCCATGGGGCTGCGGATACTCGGGCCAGATGGAGTAATAGAATAAAACATCCTGGTCAACACGTGGTAGACAGACCCAGTCCCCACACCGATTTAAAACCCTATTTTACACTTAGTTATTTAGTGTGTGTGCATGTGCCACAGTGCACGTCCTTAGGTCAGAGGACAGCTTGCACAGGTCCATCTTCTGTCATTTATCTGCAGAGCCATCTGGCCCATGTTTTTCCAGGTAACGTTTCTTTGTACATAGCCACACTCACTTGCATGGTGCCGCTGGCTCTTAGCGGGGCACGTGGCAGAGCTGAGTGGCTGCTGCGAGAGGCCGCACAGTCTACAACCGCCAAGTCATGTTCTTTATGAGAGGCCCAGTCTGTGGAGATGGAAAGTGGGCAGAGAGACGAGGAAGGCGAGGAATAGTGGGCCCACACAGAACAGGCACAGTGGGCGCAGCCATCGTTGGAGAAGGACCACGCATGGGGTTTAAGCTTTTAAACACATCTTTTCAAGAGTCTGGGCATCCTCATTGGGTAACATAAATGAGAGAGTCAAGCAGAGAGACTGCAGATATTCAGCTGTTCAGAGATGTTACTGCTCTTCTAGAGGACCTGAGCTCCATTCCTCTATGGAGTCTAACTCACTCTCCAGGCTTCTCGCACCGCACATGCACATATATGTGTACGTGCACATCTGTGTATGCGTATTTGTGCACCCACAGATGAAAATCTTTAAAATTTAAGCAGAGATCAAAGTACAGTGCTAGAAGAGTCCTTGTTCTCTCTGGGAGCCAGCAAATTGCTGGGTGACACCCTGGGAGCCAGTGAGCCTGGTAGCAGCCTTGGGCCTGTTGGTGTGGGTCTGGCTGTAGGGCACCAGTGCTCTTCAGTCTCGGCCTCATAGTAAGACTTCTTTCCCCAGCTCCTAGCCGAGGAGAAGACCATCTCGGCCAAGTATGCCGAGGAGCGTGACCGAGCTGAGGCTGAGGCCCGCGAGAAGGAGACAAAGGCACTATCACTGGCCCGGGCGCTTGAGGAGGCCATGGAGCAGAAGGCAGAGCTGGAGCGGCTCAACAAGCAGTTCCGCACGGAGATGGAGGATCTCATGAGCTCCAAGGATGACGTGGGCAAGAGTGTGAGTGCTGGCTGGGCTGGCGTCCTGGGTTCAGGGGAGCCCGGGTGTGCGGTCTGAGCTCAGGGCCTCTCGCTGTCTGTGTCTTTAACTAACTTGGGCGCTCTGCTAGGTCCATGAGCTGGAGAAGTCCAAGAGGGCCTTGGAGCAGCAGGTAGAGGAGATGAAGACCCAGCTGGAGGAGCTGGAGGATGAGCTGCAGGCCACTGAGGATGCCAAGCTCCGTCTGGAGGTGAACCTGCAGGCCATGAAGGCCCAGTTTGAGCGGGATCTTCAGGGCAGGGACGAGCAGAGCGAGGAGAAGAAGAAGCAGCTGGTCAGACAGGTGTGTGTGGCTTTCTCACTGATCTGTCTCTCTCTGCAACCCCTGGGCCTCGGAGGGTCTCCTGGACCGTCTTCCGCTGCCTCCTTTCTCAGTCCTCTGTCTTAGGGCTCAGTGACTCACTTTGTACTTTGTCCCTGGTGGCCCCACGGATACCCTAGAACTTTCCTGAGCTCATCTGAACTCAGCGCTTGGCAGTGAGCGCTATGCATGAGCCCCGCCTTTTGAGCTGCCGGTGTTCCTCAGGTTCGGGAGATGGAGGCAGAGCTGGAGGATGAGAGGAAGCAACGCTCCATGGCCATGGCGGCACGGAAGAAACTAGAGATGGATCTGAAGGACCTGGAGGCACACATCGACACAGCCAACAAGAACCGGGAGGAGGCCATCAAACAGCTGCGGAAGCTGCAGGTGAGGCACAGATGAAGGCTGGGGGAGGCTGGGAGGCAGGGCCTGCCCCACCGTGAGCCTGTCTGGGAGCCCCTAACCTGCCTCACATGTGATACTCAGGCCCAAGGGACACAGTAACAAGAGGGGACTGAGTACATTAAACCAGGAAGAAGGTAGCTGGACAGGCAGAGTCAGGGATGGTGGCCACTTAAACTCAGGTTTCAAGAAGAGACCAGGTACCAGAGTGTTCAGTGATGGCTGGTCTAAGCTGATGGCTCTGAGAAGTGGCTCTGAGCTTGAGGCACATGCTTGGGGGGCAGTTTTTACTCACCAGTGATTAGAGACTAACATTAATTAAAAACAACTCTTGGGTGGCTATTCATGCCTAGTGTACCAGCAGTAGGAAAGATGAAACGTCACACGGGCAAGGTTGTGAGGTGTAGAAGGCCAGCTTGCTGTGGCATTTTTTTAGAGATGCACGTAACAGGAGTCACACTCTGCCTGTGAGAATACCATCTTGAGATTTGTCTGCAAAGGAAAAAGGATCTTCAGATCAGCAGGCAGGGGACAGAGGGGACCGAGATTTCTACTTTGTTGTTGCCTTACCTGGCAGGAAGCATACATACTGTCTTTTCCCTGGTCTCCCCTGGTCACTGACTGTACGTCATGGCTGCCATTGGATGGTGCTGCTGGCATCAGCTGCATGCCAATAGGAAGTTAGAATAGGCGTAGAGCAGGTCAGCGTTGGGACGTGGTCCCTAAGGGGTGGAGGCCCAGAGCAGGAAGTAGTTGGTGATGCTGATGTCCCCTTTACACAGGCCCAGATGAAGGACTGCATGCGGGAGCTGGATGACACACGCGCCTCCCGGGAGGAGATCCTAGCACAGGCCAAGGAGAATGAGAAGAAGCTCAAGAGCATGGAGGCCGAGATGATTCAACTGCAGGAGGTGGGCCAGCTGGGGATGCAGGGCCGTGACTCTGGCCAGCAATTGGCAGCCTGGGGCCTTGTCAGTAGGCGTCAGCAGGGAGGGAAGGGCAGAAAGAAACTGAGCAGCCTCCAGGAGGGAGTTACTAGTGGGGTCCATCTAGAGCTTTATCCTCTAGCTGCACTTGGGTGTGGTGTGTGTGTTCTTGTATGTGCAAGTCTGTAATGGGGAAGAGGATGAGATGCAGCCTTCAACATGGCAACAGACCGCCTCTTACATGAACGAACCTGTGACCCCTGAGGCCCCAGTTAATTTCATGAACCAGCGCCGTGTGGATTATGAGTCTATCAATTGCGTAGGGCAAGGCGGGGCCTGGGTGCCCCCTGGGCTGCTGTTTAGTTACACATGAAGTGCGTGGTAGGGAGGGGTAGAGTGGTGTTTCCACGTCTGGTGGACTTCCCACAAAGGGCCATCGCTGGTTTCTGACGTGCTCAGTCGGATCCTGTGCCCTGGCATGGCTCTTCTCTTCTGCTGGGTCTGGGGTGATTTCCTCTATAATTCCCTCACGCATGGCGCTCTAGAGGTTTCCAGAGCCCATCTGCTGCCCTTGGTGGGCACAGAGCCTGCTTCATAAACCTCAGTATCTTCTCTGACCATAATGCAGAGGGAGCAGCACCTCAGGTTTGTCTCCGCCGTGCTCCCCGTTAGACTTGGTGTTTCCTGTTTATAGCTCTGGCTCCTGGCTTGACTCCAAGTTCTTAGACATAGGGGCTTTATAAACACATGCCTGAACCATGCCCTAGGGTGGACTTAACCCTGTGAGCCAGAGGAGTTCCTGGGAAAGGGCTGTATGGAGGAACGGAGGAATGTGCTAAGGGTACAGAGAGGATGTGTGTGGGCTGCTGACATTGAAGACTGTTGGTCCCAGCGGGTCATGTTCTGGTGTCTTTGTGACAGGAACTGGCAGCCGCTGAGCGTGCTAAGCGCCAGGCCCAACAAGAACGGGATGAGCTGGCTGATGAGATAGCCAACAGCAGTGGCAAAGGGTAAGCCAGACGGAGGAAGCACGGGGGAGCTGGGAGGACCTCAGTTGTGCAAACACTCACTTCTCCGGGTCCTCCCCAGGGCCCTGGCATTGGAGGAGAAGCGGCGACTTGAGGCCCGCATCGCCCAGCTAGAGGAGGAGCTGGAGGAAGAACAGGGTAACACCGAGCTGATCAACGACAGGCTGAAGAAGGCCAACCTGCAGGTGAGTGCCAGCACAGCAGCGGCCTTGCTGGCTGGGCTCCAGCCTCTGACCGAGCTCCTTGTGGTGAAGCAGGCCATGGCGGGCAGAGGTGGGATGGCTGCTCTGCTTGTGTCTGACCCCGTGAAGGCCTGTGTCTCTGAAGTCTCGGGAAGTTTCTGGGACCTGTTCATGGGCAGATCCCCTTCCGAGAGAGCCGAGACGTTTGCTGGTCCTAGGGGTTGAGAAGGGAGAGTCCTGCGTGCTCCTGCAGCTAGGAGCCAGCCTTCCTTGAGGTCACCATATTCCCTTTCTGCAGATCGACCAGATAAACACCGACCTGAACCTGGAACGCAGCCATGCACAGAAGAACGAGAACGCGCGGCAGCAGCTGGAACGCCAGAACAAGGAGCTCAAGGCCAAGCTGCAGGAGATGGAGAGCGCTGTCAAGTCCAAATACAAGGCCTCCATCGCTGCCCTGGAGGCCAAGATTGCACAGCTGGAGGAACAGCTGGACAACGAGACCAAGTAGGTGTCCAACCCAGACTGAGGGCACGGTGTTGGGTCAGGAACCGGTTCTGTCTTCCAGGCCCCACAAGCATCTTCATTTGCTCTGAGCAGTTGGTGGAGTTTGAACGGAAACCCATAGCTCACACCTAGAATTTGGAGCTTTGTGGGCTGCTTGTAGTGAGAGATCCTGTCTAGTTGTTTTCCGGTTCAGCAGAACTGAAACCTGGAGGTAATGGGATCATTCTGGGTCCCAAGCCTCAGTTTCTCCATAGATGAGCTTTCTTCATGGGTCTCATGGGTCAGGCCAGGTGCCGTCCTGAGACAGCAGCTACTGAGTGTCCAGGAAAGACTACACCTTAGCCACCACACTCCAGTTGCCATCTTGCTGCCTGTGTAATCTGGAGAGTGCCCCCTCTCAGTCACCATTTCTGTCCTGCCCAGGGAGCGCCAGGCGGCCTCCAAGCAGGTGCGCAGGACGGAGAAGAGGCTGAAGGATGTGCTGCTGCAAGTGGAGGACGAGCGGAGGAGTGCGGAGCAGTTCAAGGACCAGGTCTGTGCTCGGGCAGCGCCTTGCTTCTGGGTGGGCTGCCCTCAGCGTCTCACCGGCGGCCCTGGCGCCTGTTTCTGCAGGCCGACAAGGCATCCACCCGCCTGAAGCAGCTTAAGCGGCAGCTAGAGGAGGCGGAAGAGGAGGCCCAGCGGGCCAATGCCTCGCGCCGGAAGCTGCAGCGCGAACTGGAGGACGCCACAGAGACTGCCGATGCTATGAACCGAGAGGTCAGCTCCCTGAAGAACAAACTGAGGTGAGCCGGCTTCCATCCCCTGAATACCCCCTACTCAGCCCAGTTCTCAGCACATTCGGGGTGCAATGACCGAGATCGTCCTCCCCAGTGGGCCCTTTGGGGTGTCTTCCTCTGGGACCTAGGCTCTCAGTGAACTGCAGATTCTTGGTCTATCTTAATGGTCTGTCTTGCCTGATGTTCAAACCTGCTGCTGGTGCCCCCGTGCTGGGGTGTTTGAGTCGGTTGTAAGAGGCCTTCTGGCCCGAGCCTGCTCTGAGTCTGCACTCCTGGGAGAAATGCTGGCGTCACCGTGCAGCATGTAGGAAAGCTTGGTTCTTGTGTTGAAATGGCGGTCACTGGTCTCCCTCCAAGCAGAGGCCGCAATGCTTTTTAAAGCATTAGACTTTCCTGAGAATTTCATCTGTGTTTTTTTTTTTAACATGATCAGAGGAGGCCCCCAACTCCTCTGTGAAAACTTGTTCCTCGAACTTCTGGGTCCACTTGTTTTTGTTTTGTGGTGCTGGGATGGAACTCGGGGTCCTACATGCGTTAGGCAGACTCACGTTGCCCACTTGTGAGGCTTGAGCTCAGGTGCCTGGTGCAGAAGGCAGCTCCATCTGCTTCCACCAGCGCCCTCTGCTGGTGCTTTGTAGTAAAGGCTTGCAATTGCTCTGATGGTCCACTTCCTCTGGCAGGAGTGACCCCTGGCCTCTTCCCCTCTAAAGACCACTTTGAAATCTATGTACTGGGCTGCCCGTTTCTCTTTATTTGAGCCCCACTGACCCTCTGCCTCTGCCCACAGGCGTGGGGACCTGCCATTTGTTGTGACCCGCCGAATTGTCCGGAAAGGCACCGGCGAATGCTCAGATGAGGAAGTCGATGGGAAAGCAGATGGGGCTGATGCCAAGGCGGCGGAATAGGAACTTCTCCTGCTACTCAAGATGGATGGACAGACGGCTCCGCATCCCTTCCCCCAGCCCTCCACACCCCTGCCTTGAGACTGTTCTGCCCGTGACCCTCTCTTGCCAGGCCTTCCTGAGGCATTGGCTTCCTCTGCTGCAGCCCTGTCAGTCTTCCATACCCTTTGAGAATCTGATACCAAAGAGTCCAGGCTGGCTCAGGCCCACAAGGTCTTGCCCCACTTACCTGAAAGCACGGGCAGTGGGCAAGAAGGGCCGCCATAGGAGTGGCACAAGAGTTTTCTATGAATCTATTTTTTCTTCAGATAAAGGTTTTGATAGCTCAGGCCCTCTAGAAGTGTTACCTTCCCCCGCCTTTGCTGCCAGTTCCTCCCCGCTCCTTCCTCTGCTCTTGGCAATCACACACGGTAACCTCACACTTGCCCTACGGCCCCCTTCCCTGGGCCCTTCCTGGTATAGAAGGAGCAGTCCGGGGCTTTCGTCTCTGTGCTGGGTGCAGAACATGGGGCACTCGGGAAATCCCCCCACTCCCTTCCGAGTAGCAGTGGTGCCTCTGCTCCTTCGACTGTAAAATATCTCAAGTGCAATGCCCCTCCCCTCCCTTGCCGAGGGCAGACTGTCCTGGCACTGGGGCAAACCAGACAGGGCATCAGGGCCACTCTAGAAAGGCAAACAGCCTTCCAGTGGCTTCTCCCAGCACTCTAGGGGACCAAATATATTTAATGGTTAAGGGACTTGCAGGGCCTGGCAGCCAGAATATCCAAGGGCCGGGACCCACTGTGCGCTCTTGTGCCTCTCCTGGGACTGGGGCCAAGGGTGGCTGAGCTGCACTACCCACTCTACAGCTTCAGGTCTGCCTTCCACACGGATGCTTTTGAAAGACAAAAAAAAAAAGTTTATTTTTTTTCCTTCTTGTAGTAAGTGCTCTGGTTCCGGGTGTTTTTTACAGCCTCGCTCCTGGAACCATGTTTAGAAGAGAGTAGCCTGCCCCACAATGGTCTACACTGGTCGCCGAGTTCCCCTGTGCGCCTCACTGTTTTGTAAATGCTGTGATTAGATTCCCTTAATGGCAAGAAGGCTTTTTTTTTTTTTTTTTTTTTTTTTTTAAAAAGGAAAAACAGTCAAATCATGAAGCTACATATGGTAGAAAAGCTCTGAATTCAGGTCCCAGTTGCTGTCACAAAGGAGTGAGTGGGACCCGCACCCTTTTTTTTTTTTAATATAATACAAGTGCCTTAGCTTGTGTTGCGGCTGTCACCACCTGTCACCACTACAGTCAGCTGGTTTACAGATGTTTCCACTGAGCGTCACAATAAAGACTACCATGTCCTGCTTTCTGGTGTCTGGGTGTCTGTCCACAGCAGGAGGAGGCCTGGGGGAGCCGGCTGGGTCAGCTGACACAAGAGACCACACTTGACTCTCCTTAGGTAGCAGGCTGAGAGGGCTCCAAGACGTCCTGGGCAGTGGTAGGGGCTCACAGCCCTAGAATCAAGAGCCTTCTCCCTCCTCGAAGGCTAAGAGGCTGGGTAGCCATGGGTCCAGGGCTGGTTCAGGTAGGCATCTCCTTCCCCAGGCTGGGCTCATTTTTCTCCTCTAGGAGGAAGGTTCTGGAGATGTTGCAGTTCTAGAGGCAGAAAGTGAGGAGGAGTTGGGTGGTGAGCAGAAGCCTGGGGAGGGCGCAGTGTGCACAGCCGAACACTGCTGTCAGCAGTGGTGGATGGAGCCCCGTGGTGAAGGTGTCAGACCAACGCGGTGCTGGGGGGAAATTGGAAGGCCTGGGAGACAGACTCGGTCTGACTCAGTTCTGATGGTCACACCCTCAGGGCAGCCTGCATCCTGCTAGATTTACACCCCCTAATCTTCACTGTTCTCATTACCTGATTGTCCCTAGGGTGCCTCTGCACCCTACATTATTCCTATTAATTCATAGCACTGGGCTCAGAATCTCCTCCACCCTGTGCGTCTTAGCAAGAAAGGGGCTCCAGCCTTCGGCTGTAACCGACTGCAGTGCTGATTTTTCTTATCAAGTCTTGTGAGGAAGATTTTGGGGTATGAACTGTTCTGGCTGTAGCAGTAACTGACAAAGTTAGGGTAGTATGCACGTGTGTGCGTGCATGGGTGCGTGCGTGCGTGTGTGTGTGTGTGTGTGTGTGTGTGTGTGTGTGTGTGTGTGTACATTTCTGGTCTCCATGGAGGTCAGAAGAGGGCATCAGATCCCTGAAACTAGAGTTAGAGGCAGCTGTGAGCCACTACATGGATGCTGAGACTCGAACTTGAGTCTTGCAAGAGCAGCCAGTGCTCTTAACTTGAGCCATGGCTCTCCCCTCTGAGAATCCATTCTTATGGCTACTGCAGACCTGTTGCCTCAGAGAATCTGGATCCAGGATGCCACCAGCCCTCCAGAGGATTCAGGTGCATGCCAGGCTCCCAGAGCCAGGTGTGGGAGCTGCAGAGATGTCCAGTCTGAAAGATGGAGGTGGACATCTTTGCTTGAACTTTCACGGGTGCTTCATTTTCCTCCCGAGTAAAATGAGTGGCTTCCTAAAACTTCCTAGATCAGCCTCTATTGGTTCTGCCTTTCCTAGGTTACTGTAGCATTACCACACACCAGATCGATTACAACAGAGAGCTACTCTCAAGTTCAAAGCTGAGAGTTATCCTCAGGAGAATGTCCTGGGTCCACATATCCCATGGCTTAGACCAGCCCCACTCCAGGAGCTCTTTTGTGTTCACATGGCTTGCTTTCCCCGTCTTTAAAATATTTTTAAGGATAAGAAGGATGTTTTATTCATTAATGTCTTGTCTGTGTGTATACCTGGTGGTCAGAAGAGGGCATCAGACTCCTGCCTGAACTGGAGTCACATGCTTGTGAGCGCCAGCCCTCTGTAAGACAAGTACTCTGAGCTACTGAGTTTTCAGCCCTGAAAATGTTAAAAGTTAATCTGTTTCTCCTCTCCCCCTTTCTGTGTATACATGTGTGTACACATGAGCCCCCTTCCCCTGTGTGTGTACCCATAAAGCATCTGTAGGTCAGAGGACAACTTGGAGGATCAGAGTCCCAGGGATCAAATTTAAACCTTTAAACTTGGCAGCAAGTACCTGTGCTCACTGAGCCATCTTGTCAGCCCCTTCTGTGGGTCTCTTAAAAGGACACTTGGCATTGGATTTAAGGCCCACACAAGTGTTCCCAGATTCTTGGTTTACAGGCTCTGCCAGGATCCCATTGCAGCCTCCATCCCGTTATAACGGCCAGGCGCTATGAATTTCAAGGCCATGCTGTGGCTTGACGGTGACATCAGCCAACCCTCTTTAGTGACTGAGGAGTGTGGTCATGCTGCAGAACTGTCTAGTGGAGTGACTCCCCACCCTCTCTTTCCTCCTGTTTTGAGAGTCTGCTGAACTTGAACTTGGATCCTCTCTCTGGTTAAAGCTCACCAGCACCATCCTCATCCTCAACGCTCAACAGTTGAGGTGAACTCCAGCCTCTTGGGTTGATAACTCATCCTGTTTGAAATAAGAATCCCATAGCTGCCGTGTTCGCTCGCCCAATGAGTCTGATGCTCCTGACCATTATATGTGCATCAACCCGAGGGCAGCGTTATCTGCGTGGCATCAGGAAAGTCCGGTAATGATGATTTAGGTCCTGCCATTTTTATACTTCGCTCTAAACCCCGAAGCTGACACATTTGGAGACATGGCCTACCATCCAAGCAGACAGGACACTTCTCTAAACGAGGCTGGTGGCCCAGGCTGCCGTGGCTAGGAGCAATGGCTGCCCTTCCCGCTCCCAGACGTCACGCAGGATTGTCAAAGAGGGTTATGTTTTCTTTCCTGTGTTGTGCATTCCTGGCAGGTTAGTCTGGAGTGACCGTTTAAGTACTTTAGAAGCCCCGCGTCAATGCTCAGTTGGGAGGTCCCTGTCCCCTTCTGCAATCTCAGAGAGGTGGATGACCCTTCTGGGGCAGCCAGTGGAGTATCCACAGAAGCATTCAGCTTGTCTGCTCCAGTGTGTGCTGGAATGGGCGTGAGATCCTTTGGCTGCGGATCCCTTCACTATCCACTAGATGGTGCTGCGTTCTGTTTGACTTGCTCCTCAGGCTCAGGGTTGTTTCCCAGTGGCTGTCATTGCCAAAGATCAGGCTGAGATGTCAGTCCCTGTGCCAGGGTGGACATCCTGGGAGACTTTCTTTGGATGCTACCAGTCAAGCGGAGGTGTTGTGTAGCAGCTCTTCAGATGTCAGGACGTCTCTAGGGTTCAAGATCTCTATGTTCTAACCTTCAAGTGAGTCCCATCCAGGCAGCTGGAAGGAGACCATTTTCTGATCTATTCCACGCTCTGATTAGAAGGTTCCCATCATTATCCACTGCTCATATGGGAATTTATCTGGTTCTGCACCTTGAAGTAGCTTTGTTTGGCTGTTGAGCTAATATTAGTGTCAAATATTAAATTCTGGTAAAGGAGGGAAGACTTGATGGAAGGGAAATTATAGAAAAAAAAAAGACCTCAAAATAACTATAAGTAAAAAGGGGGATTATGGGTGTCACATGTCAGAATGTTTCAGTTTGAATCTTGGCTCCGCCTTCTGGTTGTCTGGCAGGGATTAAGTCTGGCTCCTGAGACGCAGACAGCGCAAAGAGCTCTCATCTCATCCTCCGTTTGAGCATCAACTCTGTTTCGGGTGCTATGGGGGAAACTGAGGGCCCAGTAGTGGGGCGATTTGCCAAGGGTTCCAGACTAATCAGCTGGACCACAGGCTTACACCCCCCCTGACTCTTGATATCAGTATGTGGGGGATGGAGGCAGAAGCTGTCCTGGGTGTCTAGACAGGCAAGGACACAAGGTGTGGGGACTAAGAGGGACACATTGCCAAACATTATCCCCAAAGTCATATCAGCTCTGTAATCCTACGATCACATGGGTGTGTGTGTGTGAGAGGGGGGGGGCGTTGGGGGGAGAGACTGACTGTGAAGTACAGGCTAACTCTCACAGCCTTTTCTTTTTCTTTTTTCTTTTCTTTCTTTCTTTCTTTTCTTTTCTTTTTTTTTTTTAGACAGTGTCTCCCTAGAAATCCCAGTTTCTGGCTCTAAACCTTTTCATCTCAGCTTCCGGAGTGCTGGGGTTCTAGGGTTGTACCACCAGTGTGGCTTTTAAAATCACACTTAGTGCTCCAGTCTCAGAGTAAACGGGCCAGCGTTGAGCTCCACTCTGCCCACCAGGAACCTGTGTTTTCGGGTGATGACCCCCAGAGGCCACTGCCCACCTGTGGGATGGAGTTGGAGTCTCTACAGGGGAAGTCAGCTGCCATGGTCGAAGGGGAGACGAAGGGGCAGAGGGAGCAGAAGTGTCTCACAGGCTCAGTCACAGCAAAGACATGAAGGTGGTCACTGAAGCAGGATGGACTTGAAGGTGTATGACAGAATCAGGGGATGGTTGGGAGGGAGGGAGGGGCTTGCAGCAGGCTTGATGCCTGGAGGGATGAATAAAGGTGCTTCAACTTGACCCTGGGTGGTCATCAAGGACCCCTTAGAAGGAGCAAGCTGTCTTCTCTCCCTCCCTGCCTGCCCTGAGGATGCCCTGAGATCATCCAAAGGGGTGGGGAGGACTTTGCTCAGGCTCTAGCTGGGGAGAACAGGGCTCCTATCAGGGCTGCGCAGCTGGCCAGGCCAGGGCAGGGCAGTCCTTCCTGGAACGGTCCCAGCCAAGAGGTCCCCCATGCCCACATTAGCACGCGGCTGCAGCACAGAACCAGGTCAGTGGCAAGGCTTTACTGAGGGGCCAAAGGATGGAGACTGGGACTTTCCTTGCATATGAACTTCTCTGCCTGGGGGTGGGGAGTGAGGGAGTAGCACACATAAAACAAGAATGACAGAACAGGGGAGACCTCATCTCACAAAAGCAAAGACTTAATGGACCTTCTGAGAAGACATTGAGAAACTCTCCCCTTTATTGCTCCTGCAGGAACTGGAGTTCTCTGTCCTGCCCTTGACAGAGCTCCAAAGAGGTGGGGAGAGCCAGGCAAGTCTTGGTTAAATGAACCCTGTGGTAGTTAACCCTGTTGTGGAGTGCCGAACCAAACGTGCCTTGGTGTACCAAGTGTGCATGAAGAGCTGGGCAGGACAAAATGATGGTGACAGTAGAAGAGGGACAGACACACTTGTAAAGGCCCTGTCATCTTATCTGGTGACTTGGGGGTAATTTGCAGGCTTCTCACTGTTTCTGCCAGGCCTTTGTGTGCCTGGAAAGAAAATACCATCAGAAACAATTCTTTCTTTTGCTCACACACACCACACCAGTGGGATGGAATTACTTGCAGCTTTCTGCCTAGGAAGTTTCTTTTTATTTTATTATTTTTTATTTTGATTTTTTGCATTATTTACTTTGGGTTTTTTGTTTGTTTGTTTGTTTTTGTTTCTACCAAAGTTTATTACAATGTACAACAACAGGCTCTGGGATAACACTTTGTTCATCCTAACTATTAGAGAACAGCTGGAATGTGCTGGCAGAGATGCTATGGCAGGGAATCCAGATGTTTACAGGATAACACTTCATTCTACTTGTTACGGCAGAGATGCTATAGCAGGGGATCCAGATGTTTAAATGGGAACGGAAGAGGAGGGTCACCATCACTTCAGATGTGAGGAACAGCTTACTTTTGCCAGACTTCTTAATTCCACCTGTGGCCAGGGCTTTTAGCTTCTGAGTTTCTTCTGTTCCTCCTTTTGTTTCTGCTTCAGAGTCTTATCTTCCTCGTCCATTTCCTTGGCCTGCTTCTTGGGCTGTTTCAGGGGCTTCTCTTGCCACCTTGGCGGCCCGACATGGCGCCTCCCGTCCCTTCCTTTTTTTTTTTTTTTTTAGTATTTTTCATTTTTATTTAGTTTTTATTTGTTTTGTTTTTGTTTTTAGAAATAGAGTCTCACCGTGTAGCCCTGGCTAGCCTGCAATGTGTTCGGTCGACCAGGCTGGCTTTAAACTTCCGGAGATCCACGTGCCTCTGCTTCCAGAGTGCTTCAATTAAAGACACGTGCTGCCACACCAGCCTAGACTTAATTTTCAAATGTGTGTGTGTGAGTGTGTGTGTGCGCGTGCGTGCGTGCGAGTGTGTGTGTGTGTGTGTGTGTGTGTGTAAGCCAGAGGAAAACTTGTGGGAGTGAGCTCCATCTTTCTACTGTGAGGGTCTGGGATTGAACTCTGCTCCTCGGCCTTAGCCACAAGCACCCTTTCCTACTGTGACATTTTGCCAGACCTCTAGACAGATCTTGAGGAAGTGATCCGAAATGCGGACAAGGTTCTACTAAAGGAGAAGGCTCTTTGCGCTACTGTCTACATAAAGGACTGGCTGTGGCCTGCGGTTCAGTGGTTAGGGATGGCAGATGGGCAGCCCAGAGCAAGCACAGGAACAGAGACAGGAAGTGGCAGGAAGGAGTGGGAGGGCCTTGGGAGAGCCCTGGGCACTGATGAACTTGCACCTTGAAGGGCACAGGCATTGCTGCAGATGGGACGCTGCGCTCAAACAGGAGGAGTTCCTGCTGGATTGTTTAAGGGATCCAGGCTTAGTCAAGGGGGAGCATGGCTCAGAATGGTTTGGGTTCACATGCTAACACTTGTATGAAAACTGGGGATG
>NC_137962.1:40499657-40644409 GCF_963924665.1 Micromys minutus
AGTCAATTACTCCCCACGGGCGCGTCACCAGCTGATCTCAGCGGGACAGGGCACTTTTGCCTTGGCTGGAGGGGGAGATTTGGGGTGGAGGGTCAGAAGCAGACGACTAGCAGGTTCCTGCAGAGCCGGGGGAAGAGAAACGTTTTGGATAGCGTCTGGTCCATGGCAGGCACTGTTGCCTTCTCTGTAGTGGTTCCCCCTCTGTTGCACGGTTTGTTTTCTCTTCTTTACAGCTTGGACCAAAGACCTTGCATTTGACAACATGGACTCTTCAGACTGCGAGGACCCCCCAGGTAGTTACTTATATTCCCCTGGCTTCTTCTTGCTGGTAGCCTGGACCTCCATACTGAGTGCAGAGAAATTGAGGACAGAGAAGGGGAGACCCAAGGGGACTATAGGTACTCTCCCAACACTAGCTCTCCGGGGGTGGGTGGGTGTCTATCTGGCCCTGTCCTAGGGGAATACAGCCTGGGGTCACCTCCTCCCTATCCCGCCTCCTCAGGCGAGACCAAGGCAGCCTGCGAAGCCAACTCTAGACTCAGTGTTGTTTGAACTCCTTAGTCTTGTTGTTCTCCTATAGTGTTGTTCAAGCCCTACTACCTTTCTCTCCTTCGCATCCAGCAAGCAGAACCTTCATTGAGGAGGCCGCTGAGTATCTACAGCACACACCAGGCAGGGAGGACCTGAAGCTGTTGCTGACAGAAGATGGAGCCTGGGAGACATTTGTGGCTGAGGCTGAGTTGTCCAGGTTACCCACAGTTAAGGGCTTCCTCCCATTTTCTTGGTTTCTCTTCCCCTGCCTGTGGACGGTGCAGCCTCATTTGCCCCGTGTCTTTCTCAGCCAGTGCCCTTGTCCAATGGGCGGTGCTCTCCAAAGCCCCTCCATGAATGCACCCAGAACTGTGAATGTGCCGGTGTCTCTCAGAGAAGCTGAGAGCCGCCAGAAGGCTGGACCACACATTGTCCTTGAGGCTGACCTTGGGTTTCTTGCTCTCTTGGAGGTCAGAAATGACAGCAATGCCCCCACCACACACCACATGGTAAAGACCGAACGCTCTTTAATATAGAAAACGCCTGGGTACAGAAGTTAGATCCTAGATTTTCCTGATTTTAAGATGTTTTCAACTATGATACATTGTGGGGATGAGATTCACATCTCAACATGAAATACACTGTAATTTTTTTTTTACACCTAGCACACATCTTAATGATATTTGCCCATTTTAATTTTTTAAAAAAATATTTATTTATTTATTTTTATGTGCATTGGTGTTTTTCCTGCATATATGTCTGTGTGAGGGCGTCACATCCCCTGGAACTGGAGTACAGACATTTGTGAGCTGCCATGTGGATGCTGGGAACCAAACCTCTACCCTCTGGAAGAGCAGACAATGCTCTTATTTGCTGAGCCATCTCTCTAACTGCAAGAGCAATACCACTTAAACAAACAAACAAGATTTATTGTACCATTTATTTATTGAGACAGGGTTTCTCCACATAGCCCTGGCTACACTAAAATTCAATATGTAGATAAAGCTGGCCTTGAACTCTTAGAGATCTGCCTGCCTCTGCCTCCTAAGTGTTGGGATTAAAGGAGACAGACAGACAGACAGATAGATGATAGATATCTAAATGTGTGTGTGTGTGTGTGTGTGAAAGTGCACATGCACAGACCTATGGAGACCACAAGAGGGTGCCAGATTCCTGGAAGTTGGTGATCCTGAGCCTCTCACCATGACTGCTGATATCAGAACCAACTAAATTCCAGTTCTGTAGACTGTGCACCAAGCACTCTTTTTTAAAAAAAATATTTATTTATTGTATACAAGTACACTGTCCCTGTCTTGAGACACACCAGAAGAGGGCATCAGATCCCATTACAGGTGGCTGTGAGCCACCATGTGGGTACTGGGAATTGAACTCGAGACCTCTGGAAGAACAGCCAGTGCTCTTAACCACTGAGCCATCTCTCCGGCCCTGTACCAAGCACTCTTAACTGTGGAGCCAATCCCACAAAGAGCATCTTAACACAACTTTTACACATCATTCTCTGTTGATTAAGGAGCATTTACAATGACTAAGTGTTCACCATCTGAAGAAAGATTCTGTATGTCTGTGAAATCCCTCCTGAGTCACAGTAAGCAAGCTGTGACCTGGGCAGACTACATGGAATGGAACCTATAACACACTGTTCATTTTCATTTGTTTGTTTGTTTTTCTAGCTCTGGGGATGGACTCAAGGGCCCCATGTGTATTAGGCAAGCACTCTACCACTGACCGAAATCCCTAGTTAACGATTTCTCTTAATCTCTTGATGCCTGTTACAGAACTGATGCAGACACTTTGCGCGATGCCCTCAGGGCGCTCACAGCAAACATGGCTGTGGAAGACCAGAACAGGCTCCAACATGACCTGCAGGACATGGAGAGGTTTATGGATGCATTTCCCCAGGTGAAACTGGAACTGGAGGGACACATCAGGAAGCTCCACACACTGGCAGACAAGGTTGACAAGGTTCACCGGGACTGTACCATCTCCAAGGTGGTGGCTGGCTCTACCAGCACAGTGTCTGGAATCCTAACGCTCCTTGGCCTCACTCTGGTACCTGTGACAGCTGGGGTCAGTCTGGTACTCTTGGCAACAGGGATGGGTCTGGGAGCAGCAGCGGCTGTGACTAGTGTCTCCACTGGTATAGTGGACTACACAAGTAAGTCATCAGCCCAAGCGGAAGCCAGCCACCTGGTGTCAACCAGCATGCTCAGAGTAAAGATGATCGCAGAAGCTGTGGTCCATGTAGGACCCCAAGTCTTTTCCTTGTCTGAGAATTGCTGCCGAGTTCTACGATGCATTGAGCAGAGCATCTACGTCCTAAAGCTTGCCAAAGCCAACCCTGCCTTAGCAGCTAGTGCCAAGCGCCTCATGGCCATGGGGAGCATCTCTGCCCACAGTGGTAAGCATGTGAAGGAAGCCTTTAAAGGCACTGCCCTGGCAGTGAGCAGAAGAGCCCGGGTCATGGGGATAGCCACCACAGGTGTGTCCCTCATTGGGGATGTGATCGGCCTTGTGCAAGAGTCCAAGAAATTGCACAAGGGTGCAAAAGCAAAGTCTGCCGAGGAGTTGAGGCAGCAGGCTCAGGAGCTGGAGGAGAAATTGGAGGTACTCATTCAGATCTATGACGGTTTGCAGGCAGGCTCAGCGCAGTGACATGCTTCCTCCCCCAAAGTAGTGCAGAAGATGGGGAGGTGTTCTAGGTAGAGATAGAAGCACTTTCGTGGGAGGGAATCAGACCCATGAAGTTCAGGATGTAGGCATTTGTTGTAGTATATGTGTGTATCTGAGAATGTGGGTGTAGGTGCCCTCAGAGGTCAGCAGAGGGCATCAGATCTCCCAGAGCCGGAGTTACAGGAGGTTGTGAACGGCTTGATATAGGTACTGGGAACTGAATATCATGTCCTTGGCGGGGTAGCCAGTACTCTTCACTGCTCAGCCACCTTTCCAGCCGGAGTTTGGCATTTTCTCTAGCTGAGCACTGTTAAGATCAGTGCTGGTAGCTCATGGAGTAAGGAGAAGATAATGGGAGCCTGAAACAGGGGACCAGGGGGAGACTAGCATGTGTGGGTGTGGGAGGGAACAGTCAGTTTGGGTGTAAAGAGCCTGGAGACTTGAAGAAAGAAGGCCATGCAGGAGCAAGCAAGGAGACAGCTGGGAATGGAAGAAAGCCAGAAGGAGGGTGTGGAAGAGCCACAGTGACTTCCTAGGGTAACGGTGGTGGTGACAGTGGTGGTGACAGGCGGGAGTGATGACAGAATAGGTACAACAGTTGTCAAGGGGCCACCAGTGACTCTCTCAATAGGGTGTGCTGGGATAATGATTGATTTATAGAGCTGGGGTGACCCAGATTGGACTGACAAAACAAGAGACTTGGTGGCATGTTGAGAGCAGCCAGCTGTGGTCAGGAGACACACCTTCTCAGAGACATAGCTTCCTCGTGAGTTGGGGGAGGATTGGAAGGGGATGATGGACAAGACCACCTCTCTGCTCATCTTCCTTTTCCATCCTGTGTTCTATATCAACTTTAGCTCAATGAACATTAGCCAATCAGTCTAGGAAAATGGGCACCCTAGATTGAAGGTCCCAAAGTCATAGATAAGGAAAACAAAACATTAGAACATGGTTCAGGATGTGCGATCAGAGAGCACCCACCCTCATCCTAACCACCTAGCTGCTAGGTCAGCAGACCAGCCCGTGAGGCAATGTGCTCAGTCCAGGGGTAGAGCACAGCCTTATAGGAGGCACAGAGGTTCTTCTGCTTCGAGAGATCAGCACCAGCGGAATCAGGAAGGTTAGCAACGGAATTGTTTCTTCAAAGGAAGAGATGTATTACCTGTTATCTGCCCAGAAGGTTGGAAGTAGACATGGTTAATAGTTTGGTGACTTTTTATGCTACTTTTATGTCCAAGACCACACCAGATCCTCCCTCTAGACCCTTATTGTGAACTTGTCCACCTATAGAACCCACGTTTATGAAAGATGTCACGTGTAGAGAAAGAGTTTGATGTAGTCGTGTCTTAAGCTTTATTGTGCACACAGGATTGAGTTAATTACCACCAGGAACGTGTTCACCAAACTGTACTGTTAAATATGTCTAAAATAAACTACTTGGGGTAAGACCCCTGAAGTTTGAACCAACCCTGGCTACTTAGTTGTTTGAATCAAATTACCTTCCTTGCCTCTTGCAGATTGTTACACTACCAGTCATGGTGGCCACAGAGATCCTGCAGATTGTTACACTACCAGCCATGGTGGCCACAGAGATCCCTGCAGATTGTTACACTACCAGTCATGGTGGCCACAGAGATCCCTGCACAGTTTGTCCCACAGGACAACACTCAAGCTGGCTTCTCCCACCATTGTTCTAGTCAGGGTTTCTATTCCTGCACAAACATCATGACCAAGAAGCAAGTGGGGGAGGAAAGGGTTTATTCAGCTTACACTTCCCACATTGCTGTTCATCACCAGAGGAAGTCAGGACTGGAACTCAAGCAGGTCAGGAAGCAGGAGCTGATGCAGAGGCCATGGAGGGATGTCACTTACTGGCTTGCTTCCCCTGGCTTGCTCAGCTTGCTTTCTTATAGAACCCAGGTCTACCAGCCCAGGGATGGCACCACCCACAACAGGCCCTCCCACCCTTGATCACTAATTGAGAAAATGCCTTACAGTTGGATCTCAAGAAGGCATTTCCTCAACTGAGGCTTCTTTCTCTGTGATAACTTCAGCTGTGTCAAGTTGACAAAAAACCAGCCAGTACACCCATGCTGAATCCTCTTCTGGCCTTTCCAATAGTGTCCCATGTGGTCACTCCCAGGGTTGAGAGTAAGTGGCAAGTAGCCAGCCTTGGTGGATAAACACGGCCTCTCTCCCTGCCACCAGTTCTGAAACATCTTTGGAAACACAAAGCTGCTGGGGGCGGGGGGGACAGAGACGTGGTGACCACAAAGCCACATTCTTTCCTTGAGTATAGAGTTTCTTAGGGCTGGGCATGGAAGCACACACCTGTAACCCCTGCACCCCGTAGGCAGAGGCAGGCAGATCTCTGAGTTTGAGCCAGCCAGGTCTACAGAATGAGATTCATAGTGAGACCCTGTCTCACCCAACACCTCAAAAAAAAAAAAAGCCTCTTTGATAGTAGAGATTTTCAAGAGAACATTCCCATGGATCAGGAGGATTTTCTAACTCTGATCTCATTTTGGCTCCATCCTCTCCCCAAAGTATCTTTCCTGATGATCTCTTATTCCTGCTGGAGTGCTGAACTCTAGTCAGAGCCTTTGCTGATATCCAGGACACAATGCAGGGGATGTGGGATCCAGGTAGAGAGGATAAAACAGCCAGTCAAGGGGACGCCACAGCTGTAGAGTGTGAACACAACAACAGGCACACTCAAGCTCCGAAAACAGCACAGCTGGATGCAAAGTCACAGGTGCACCTAGCTCTACAATAGGATCAGAAAAGACCAACAGGGAAAACACAGGGAAGGAGGTGAGGCCACAAAGAGGTAGGGGTCAGCGGGAGTGAGAGGGTTCCGAGAAGGTGATTGAAGTGAATATGACCAAGTGGTATTGTATACGTGGATGGAAATGTAATAACAAAACTCAGCATTATATATATATATATATATATATATATATATATATATATATATACATACATATACATTAATGTTAACATAAAACTTCAATAAGAATAAGAAAGGAGAAAAGGAAGGGAGTCTGGAGCCTGAATGCTTGCCTCATCTTGCATGTGGTGCCAAAGTCCCAGGCAGAGGCGAGGTCATGTCCCCAGATTCACAGTCGCCGGTCCTTGAGCTACACACATCTCTATTCTTACTAGTTACCTAGTCACAGGCTTCACTGTTATTGTCCTTGTCATTTCAGAACAGATTAAGCGACGTTCTTTTGGCTCCCAAAACAGACTAGCATTTTCATGATGTCAAAGTGTATCTCCTCTCTGTAGAGGTAGGATTTGTAGAGACACCCATGGAGGGATCTGTCCCCTTGCTTTTTGCATGTCTTAGGGGTTCCATTTGCTGCAAAGAGACCACACAGCCATGCATGGCAACTCTTATAAAGGAAAATCTCTCATTGTGGCTGGCTTGCAGAGGTCCGTCCATCATTGTCATGGTCATGTCCAGGCAGGCAAGGTGTTGAAGAAGGAGCTGAGAGATCTACATCTTGATCTGAAGGAAGCAGGAAGAGACAGGGACACACCAGACCTGGTTTGAACATCTGAGACCTCAGAGCTCGCCCCCTAGTGCTACACTTCCTCCAATAAAGACACATCCCCTAGTAGTGTCTCTCCCTATCTACAAAGCATTCAAACACATCAGCCTTTGGGGGCCACACCTATTCAACCAACCATGCTGTAGCAGACACTGTAGACACTTCTCCAGCCAACCTCACCAAAGCCCCGGTCCTACAGTGGTTCTTCCAACACCTTCACTAATACTATGTTATCTCCAAGGTGAGCCTTCTGTATCCTAGAGAATACCTGGCTGATTCACCTATGACAGGAGTGTCCTTGGGATCTTTGGCTGATAGATATGGGCTTTACAGGTGTCTGTTGCCAGTGTCATGTGAGAAGTAATGAACAAACCAAGACATCTGTGAGGTGGTTCTTCGAGGCCTGTGAAAGGCGGCTGTGGCTCCCAGAGATTTCTTTCCTCAGCATCTGGTTTTTGCTCAGTGACTTTATCACAACAGCAATGAGGCTTCCATAGTCCCTGATGTGTATCCACCCTGATGTGGACTCAGCACCTTCACTCAGAAGCCATTTCTCTTGAACAATGGTTCATAAGGATTCTGGTTTCCGGGAGGACATGTTCAGACTAACAGCGGTCATGTGACACAGGGCAGACATGAAGGCGAGGCTGCTGAAAGACTTCTGGTGCATCTTGCTACAGATACGGGTGTGACATAGGGCGTCTGTCCCTTTCTATTTCTTCTGCTTCAAAGCCTCGGGACCTCAGAGACATGAGGACCATGTGTCAAACAGAGTAGGGAAATCTTGGTGAGACAGAGTCTTGGGTGACCTTGCGCACAGGTCAAAGCACTGTGAGGCTCACTCTTCTTTGATGGAGAGAGCTGGGGATGTGGTTCCATGGTAGAGCACTTCCCTAGCGTGTGGAAGATACGGAACGCTGGAAGGCGGAGGAAGGTGCTTTGAGGGATCTCAGATGGTGGCTGCTCTGTCATGCTCCTGGTGAACTGGAAGCCCAGGCAAGCAACCTCCTTTCCCAGCTGTGCTGAGGTCTCCAGATGAGGCAGAACGGAGGCTGTCTGCACAGACTTTCACTGGCAGTGGACCGCGCTGCCTCTGCTTTAGAGGGGAATGCAGGGCTCAGGACATCCTGCTTCTCCAGTGCCAAGTTTCCACACAGCACACAAGCCCAAGCTCTCCTCCCTGATGTAACCACTCCCTCATCACCTCAAATTCAGGACTCAGGCCTGAACTAGGCTCTTCCCACCCTGTAACCCCCTCCCCCCATTTGGGAATTTTATATAATACCTTTTTCCTGATTTGCCGGCACAGCCACTCCAAGCCCTGGATGTCAAACTTTCCTATGACACTTCCCTCTTCTACATTCGTCCTCCCTTCCCCCACTCCAACACCTAGGTCTCTCCTGTCACCAGGGGGATTGGCATGATCTCCGTAGCATCCTAGTGTTAGTAACTGGGACCGGCTGGGCAGCTATACCAGATACCGTCCCTCTGGGGTTCTCTGTCAGGTCCCAGGCATTCTGTCCTCTAAGTGAAGGCAGCACAATGGCCCCACTTGAGAGCTCTCCTGCTCTCTCTCCTGCGCATCTATACACGGCCTGGCTAGGAGTTTGGATTTGCTGTCTCTGAGCCCATCCATAAAATGGGTCCGTGCCCTCTTCTAGAGCTGTCATGAGGATGAACAAGGAACTCAGCCCATTCTCCTACTTAGCACTTAGGGCTTCTTAGGAGTGTGGGTCTGCCAATGGCTATGTCTGTAAAATAAACACAGGCCAGAACTCAAAGAGAGAGGGAGAGGCGCCTCTTATGAGGAGCCCCAATCTAACAAAACCCCAGACTCAGGTCCTAAGTCTCACCGTCACCCCACGTCCTTGTCCACCCACCCACAGGACAACCCTGGGCTGACTTTCTATGCTCTCTGCACATTTCATGTTGTTTGTGGGTTCTCCATGTTATTTCAGAAAAAAAAATTCTGTCACTTCAGGCTCAAGGCCCTTCCAGAGATCACTTGTGACCATCCCTACCTCAGGGATCGTCTGTGGATATTGGTCCACAAGGGCAAAGGGAACAGAGACAACAAAGAGGTTTGGAAGTCCTGTGAGGACCTACAGTGAAGACACACCAAGGCCAGCTGCAGACAGGCAGATCAACTTTACTTGGGGGTGACTCAAGACTTATATAGTTTTAGGGAACTGGGGGTTGGAACAGCCACTATGGACAAAGATCTTGGCTGAAGGCTTAGAGTACTGAAATGCCTCATTAGCATGAGGAAGCATTTCAGAAATCTCAAGGCTAGCTAAGAGGGTTCTTATCGGGAGAGAAGAAGTTGAACTTGTAATCTAAGGCCTCTTGGTGTTCTGAGGGTTGAGGTATGTCTATGCGTGGTTTTGAATGCCTCACACAAGGTCAGAGAACGGGAAGCCCTGCCAGTGGAAGGAATCCTCCATACAGCTTCGGGCTCCAGAAGGCTATCCGGACAATGGTAGACTTTGATCTTAATTAACAGGTTTCCCCACACACTCTCCATGCCTCCTGGGTGCTGACCAGCTCCGTCTCTCCCCAAGGACATCTGCCTCTCCTCACCCCTCAGCACAGACCTGGGCTCTGGAGAGGTTGATGCCGACAGTGGTCTTCTCAAGTTGGAGCACATGGCACGTGGAATCTGTCTGCATTGCTTCCTCTCAGAAGTTCCCAGCATCCTCTAAGGCAGAGTTCACTACCTCATGACTCACTCTCCTGGCATATTTGGTGAGGGGCCAAAGCCCTCTGATCTACCAGAGGCCTACAGCTGGATGGCTGTGTGACATCTCTGCACTGTCCCAGGAGAAGGGACTGATTGATAGGAGCTGGACACTAGGGACCAACACAAATCTTTTTTTCTGGGGCCAATTTCAGGGACCAACACAAATCTTTTTTTCTGGGGCCAATTTCATCCTATACAAATGTCACTGGGACCTGATGGCATGTTCTCATAGCTTTGAGGGAGGGAGAGCAAGTAACTACTCAAGACCCACACACTGCAACACATTCATTTCAGCATTTGATTGGAGATTTGCAATCATTCCCTGATTTCCAAATCAGTGTGTGACTACCACATGTAATATGGGACTATGCTGGGATTTTGCAGATGGGGAAACTGAAGTGAGGAACAAGTTATCAGCTTTGTTCCCACAACTCAGAGGCTGAGCCAAGAGCAAACCAAGGCAGAGTCTCAAGATACAAGAGTCTAGCGACCACGCTTCCTTGTAGAGGGATATTTGTTCCTATATTTTAAGATATTTTCTTACTCTTGATTTTCTCTCCTTTGATCATGACTTCAGCTTGGCAGAGAAAAGCACAGTGAGATGAAGGATCATGTAAATGTCCGCTGAGCCACAGACCCACCATGACAGGTTCCCTTGATCAGCGTGGGGAATGGGCTGGAACATTCACAGACCCCTGAATAGTCAGGGTGGCAGGGATGAGGACATTCTCATGCCTCTATCTCTAAATCCAGGGACAGAAGCAGAACCCATCCCACGTGAAGATTAAGAAGATCAGTTAGTGATCTGCTCAGCACATTCTGTGACAATACAAGAAAATGAGGAGAATGTTTGCCATCTCAGAGTGCAGGACTTGGCCAATACCTGTGGTCCAGAGGTTGTAAGTGGCGATGTAGCTTTAATTTTTGTCAATAGCCACTTTTAATAATGGTTCTTAAATGCTTTAATCTCCCTTCTAGACCATCACCCACCAGAGTAGGTGGAGAAAAGATAGGGGAAGTGGACCTGTTTAGAAATGGTTCTTTGTAGCAAATCTCATCTGACTTGTCAGGAAGTCAGCAGTTCAGTTCACAGGTCATCAGCTTGGTCCACTCACAAACCCTTCACGGATACACCAGCAGTCCGGTTTGGTAGTGTCTGGATAGCAGCGGCAGTGGCACAACCTAGCAAGAACAGTTAGACCTCAGCTGAATTGGTACAAGTCAGCAGGAGGCGGGGCAGGAGGGACACCAGGAGACGTTCTTGGCTGTGCATCTCTCAGCGAAGATCAGCAAAGATGCAAGGCCAACAGTACTGCACAGCTGTACCAGCAAGCCAAGCCCAGCATCTGTCATGGTCCATCAGTCCTGTTCATATGCCCTCCAGACATCACATGTCCTCCACAGGTCTTGCCTCAGCATGTGAGTCTGACTTAGAAAAACCCACGTGTGTGTCTGTCTAGGCTGACATCACTGCCAATTGGCCTGAGTCGGAGGAAGTGGTAAGAGGCTGAAGTACACCACCAGAAGTTTTTTTTTGGTGTGTTTCTCTCTATGGGGTCCTGACAAATGGATCTCAACAACACATGCGAGGCGGGTCAACACAGGCATGGTGTTAGTGAAGAACCCTTCATGGCGTGTCTTTTCATGTGCTTGCTTTAGCAGAACATCCTTTCACCTGTGTCTGCTTCAGCAAAATGTTCCTTCACCTGTTTGCTCCAGCAAAACACCATCCAACATAACCGACTTTCCATAGAACCCATACATTTCCACTTCATGACTGCTTTAACTCCATTTGCCAAGACCAGCCAGTTAACATTTACTGAACACAAGTCTACGGAACACACGAGGACAGGAGCCCATTGATCTGAGACACACACACACACACACACACACACCAAAACACACCCACACACAAAACACACCAACACATACACACACACACACACATACACACACACACACACACACACACACACACACACACACACACACACACACATTTAAAGAATTGGTAGTGAGAATGTTGGTTTGTTTAAAAACCAGCCACAGTATAAGTTTGTGTCTTTACCTGAGTCCCAGCTGTGGGACTATGGGGCTGCTTCACAGCTGGCTCTCATTCGCCCTGTGCTCTGGGAGAGGCCTGGTGTTTGGCAGCTGCAGATAAGGAGCTAGACACCTCTAATCAGTTGGAAGTAGTCTAACAATGAGGTTGCCCCATTTCTCTTTTCTTCTCTCCTGTCTAGTGCTAAAGAATGGCTCTGTTGACCAGTGACATGGCAAGAAATGTCACTCTGGGTAGTGCCACATTAGAGGTGGGGATGCTGAAAAGCCCTTTGGTCCAGAGGCAACTGCAACAAGATAGTGACCTTAGTGCAATGGGAAGCATCTCTGCAGTGGCTTTAGGAAGCAGAGGGTGAACACCAGCACCACCTAGTGGAGTCCAAGAGGGTCAGCAGCCAAGGAGTATTGCTACGCTGGTTATTTCTGCCATCCAGTCCATACCATGGAGAGTATACTCAAAGCACACACGCTGCACAAGTAGGTGCCCTAAAACACAGGTCCACCCATCTTTCTCTATCAACATCATACAGTAGGGACAGGGATCTTCTGGCTAACCATGTGATACAGGGCTTCTGAAGTCACTCAAGAGAGAAATGTTCCAAGCTGCAAATCACAGGGCAGGGAGTGTATCCTGGGGTGTTCTGTGGGTATTGCTCTTGTCTTGCACTTTCAGAACCTATGAGAGTTTCTGAAGTTGTTTCTCTGTCTGAGGAGAATGACATGAATTGCTACAGCTAGGTACGTGACTGTGTAGAGTAATTAATTACACATCCACATTCTGCCTGACTTGAGATTCCCTTCAAGGGAGTGATGGTTTGCATATGCTTGGCCCAGGGAGTGGCACTAGTAGGAGTGGCCTTGTTGGAGGAAGTGTGTCACTCTGGGGATGGGCTTGGAGACACTCCTCCTAGCTGCCTGAGGATGCTTAGTCTGTTCCTGGCTTCCTTTGGATGAAGATGTAGAACTCTCAGCTCCTCCTGCACCATGCCTACCTGGATGCTGCCATGCTTCTGCCTTGATACTGGACTGAACCTCTGAATCTGTAAGCCAGCCTCAATTAAATGTTTTTATTAATAAGACTTGCCTTGGTCATGGTGTCTGTTCACAGCAGTAAAACCCTAACGAAGACAAAGGGGTTCCTAATCATCTATTGCCCTCCATATCCTCTGGCAAGATGGTCCAAGTACCACTCACCTGCTGCCCTGATAATTAAGGTCAAAGTGGACCTCTGAGCTCGGCACTGCATGGAGGACTCCCTTCAGAGGCAGGGCTTCCCCTCCTCTGACCTGGTCTGGGGAGTTTAAAACTCCCACACCTCTCTACCTGCAGAATGCCAAGGAGGTTTGGTTAAAGTCACAGGTTCAACTCCTTCTCCCACCCCCTGAATAAGAACCTGTTCAGCTAGTACCTGAGATTCCTGAAATACCTCCCCATGGTAAGTGAGACATTTGGGTAATATAAGCCTCCAGCCAATGACTTTTACCCATCCTGGATATTCTGATTCCTGTCCCCAAAATTATATAAGCACCCCAAGTAAAGTTTATCTGCACCCCTGAAGCTGGTTCCTGTGTGTCGTCATTACTGTAGATACTCACAGAGCTTCTGGCCCTCCCATCCGTTGTCTCTGCCCTCTTGGACCAATACAGGCTGATGATGCCCAGGGAGAGGGAGGGTCACACTCACACCAATCAACCTGTTGAGTCTCCTGGGACTTTGCAGTTGTGATGGTGGGGGATTAGTAGTCAGTGTTTGGACCTAAGCCATCTGATGATGGGACAGTGTTCACACATTCTTCATGTTGGATCTGGGTCCTCATGTCTGGGACCAGAGTGAATGCTGTTCTTTTCCATCCTCTGGATGTACTGGTTCCCTTTAATGGATGTTCTTGTTCAAATCAGCCAGGCTCTACTTCTGTTGTTTACCATCCCAAGACCCTCAATGCATGGTTATTATGAAGGGAGTTCAGTGGTCCAGACACCAGGGAAACTTCAGCAGTGCCATGGCTTTGGCCAAATTAATTCGGGTCCCCCAAAACTGTTTGCATGAGAGAGTCTGCACATAGACCCTGAAGGACTCTGGCCCTAGTTAATTCTGACTGGTAAATAAAGATGCCAGCAGCCATATGCTGGGAAGAAGAGACATAGGTTTAGGGTTTAGGACCACAATGAAGGAGCAGGAGGGAGCTGCCATGTCTAAGAAATGTGTACAGAATAGTGACAAGAGACGCTGTGGGGCAGAGAAACTGTGTTGAATTACCCCTGAATTTGGACGGAGTAACGGGGAAAGTATTTCCTCATGGATAAGGACCAGGGAATCCTCAGTCTCCAGTTGTACAAATTGTCTTCTGACCACGTTGACTTTGGAAGCTGACTCAGCCTTCCTGGATATTCAGGGAGCTCTGAGTAGAGCAGAGAGTCACAAACACTGCCTGAGATGCTACTTTGCTCCTCTTGCATATCCTCTGCTTTGTGCCTTCAGTTCCTCTCTCTCCTCCCAGCCCTTCTGTCCTGCCTTCCACCCACATCTCCCTTCCAATGTCACCCACAGTCTCTCCTGACCCTTGGCTGTGACCCTAGTTCTGGTTTCTTTGGGCTTTGGAAAGGATGGTGGCACTTGGTTCTGCATCTCTGACCTGTTGCTCATCCAAGGCTGTCACCACGTCCTATAAGACAGAATTTCCATTCCTTCCTCCTGAGCAAGGCCTGGAGCTCCCAGTCTGAGTAAGGATTCTCAGGGTGCATGTGAAAGATGGTCAGCTGAAGATATGGCCATGAAAGGGATTGAATGGGCACACTGAAGAAATGAGGCGCTATGTTCTGGCATCTGGAGGCAGGAAGTGTGTGTATTAACAGCTATTATCAATCAATGGACTGAGCTTGTAGATATGGGCTTCCCTGCTAGGGTTCAGGGCTCTGTGAGCAGGAGACCAAGACTCTCCATGCATGCTCTGTCTACACATAGCATCCTGCCCTAGGCCGACCAGGTGATCGATGCTTGGATCTGTTTTCTGAGGATCTCACAATTATTACCCCACTTGAGGTCTTCCTTGGGAATGGCATCGCTGTCAACCTGTACACAGTACCCTCCGGGTGGGTGATGGGAACAGCCACTTCCCTTAGTTTTGTATTTATTCTTTCTTTCACATCTTCACACCGCCCAGCAAGGGAGAAGGTCAACTCTACACATCCACTCAAAAACTTGTCAGGGCTCTTACAAAAGCTTCTCCATTTTTTATCTTGTGTAGCTCTGAACGAGTCATAGAGCAAAGAACGGCAACAGGCAGCAGGGAGGTGTGAATGGTCACTGCAATGGGAGGTAAGGTGTAAACGGTCACTGGGATGGGAGGTGTGAACAGTCACTGTGATGGGAGGTGTGAATGGTCACTGTGATGGGAGGTGTGAACAGTCACTGTGATGGGAGGTGTGAACGCTAACTGTGATGGGAGGTGTGAACAGTCACTGGGATGGGAGGCGTGAACAGTCACTGTGATGGGAGGTGTGAATGGTCACTGAGATTGTCCCCTTGGCTGAAATGCACAGCAGTATGGAGACTAATAGAGCTTGCCTCTGGTTGTAGCTGAGTTTGCAGAGGTGGCTTGGAGGAGGCCTCTGACTTGATGACTGGTTTACTTTATTGCAGGAGTAAAATTCTGAATAGTCCATTGGGAAGTAGGGTTTACTAGAGACAGCGGGTCACTGGGAGCATGCATTGGACACCACATCTAGGCTATGTCTTCTTCCTCTTATTCCTGTTGCTTCTTGGCTGCCACGTGGTAAACAGTGTTCATTCGTCACGCCTGCCCGATGAGCTTGACAAAGGAACACGTGTAATTCCACTGGCTTTGTCTGCACTCACTTCCGTGTGTCTGCGGAGGTCCCTGGTTATTTACCACAGCTATGGGTTCATAGAATCACTGTGACATCAAAGTAAAGATTTTCCTATCCCCTCAAAGTGACACCCTGTGGCTAACTTTTCAGGGTCCCGTGCCTTCCCTAAACCCAATGACGCAATGCTCTATAGAACTCATAATTTCTCCATAGCAACAGTTTGTTTCATAACTGGAATCATGGATGTAAGAGCCCGTTCGTTGGCTCTGTTTTGACTGTGCACACGCCACTGACAGCCATGTACAATTCTGTGTGCACTGTTTTTCTCCCTTTATGTGGCTGAGGAGTCACAGATCATTGTGAGGACCCCCCGTCTCTCGCACATGTCAGAATAGCCTCACAAAACCTGAAGTGAGTGCAGGACCTGTCCAGGGGCAGCAGCTGCAGGTTTGATCTTTGCTGCCTGTCACTTGTGTTCCTCAGTAACAGACTTGGTCACAACTGCTCTACACTCTCCTCCCTTTCTGCCCATCGCTTCTGTCCCTTTCAGGGGCCTCTACTCATCTCTGAGCTTCTCCTGGTCTCTTTCTGTAGCCTTTATCCTTGTTACGAGCACTTTAAATACTGGAGGTAGGTTATTACCTCACATGCTTTAAGTTCTCTTAAAATGTATCTGTTTTGAAAATTGTCAACCACTTAACTAGAATACTTTCACCACCCATGTAGTAATGCTGTAATTATGAGAAGTCACATAGGCAGTCTCGGTTCTCCCCCAACATCCACCCTGGCTCATGTCCTCTTCTTTGTAAAGAAAGGTGTGTTCCCAGGTGGGCAGAACCATAGAGGTAAGGTGACTCTGGACTGCAAGTCTGAAAGAAGCTATCTGGGTACTGGACAAGTAAGTAAGTGGTCGTTCATTCAAAGACTGATGGTGTAGAGGTTTCCAGGGCGTGAGATCTTTGAAGAGTTCAGTTTCAAGTAAACAATGACCCAAAGGGCCAGACTGAGAGTCTGGAGAGAGAACAGGGTCAAGGTCCAGGAAGGGGTGGAGTCTGGTGATAGCTCTTGGGTTAGTCAATGGGCAGATGCTGAACAACTGGGCACAGGGTTTGCTAGTATTCTCACATGGGCTCCACAGGAGAGAGGACTCAATGAACGTGGACCTGGAGGTGCTACTTTAGGCAGCTCTAGGTGTAAGAGTCTCTTCCCCAGTTCCTGCAGGAGGCCATCATGTCCCTGCTCTTCACACAGGAGAGCCTGATGCCATGCCTCCCTTAGCCACACAATGCAGCCCCCCGGGAGGACAGAGGGACTGTGGAGCGCAAGAGCGTTGCTGAAATAGACAAGACCTAGAAAGCGCACAGGTCATCTCTTAGTCTCCATTGGTCAGAACACGGGAAGAAGGCCACCTGAGCTGCCGTGGTGCAGGGGACACTGCCCACTGAAATGCACTTTCAGGGGAGCCTCAGTTGTCAGGAGAGAAATGCAATAGGAAGAAAGAAAAGCCCATGTGTAAATCTCAAACATTCATCTTAACCACAATGAAGAAAACACATTTTAAAAGAGGAGATGTTAAAATTGGGAAGGAATTATCAAGTGTCTATAGCTATAATCCAGAAATTATGAAAACATTTGCAGAAAGCAGGCAAAGCTTGTGTAGGTCAGTGTTCACAAGTTTATTCTTCAAAAATGACGGACCAAGTGTGGCCCTTCCTGCTCATCTTGGCAGATCTCATCCAATCACTGCAGATTTTAAACATCAAGAGGCATCAAACCTTAGGATTTCCCCAGGAGGCTGGAACAAAGTGGATTCCCTCGTCATATCCTGTCACCTCTCCTTCCGTCAGCATCCGTGGTGGCATGTAGGGCCAAGAACTTGTGATGACTGGACTGTTGGCATTCCCAGCATCCTCTCTTTCTAGCCTTGAGCATTTCACCAACGGTACCCACAGGACCCAAAACCAAGAACAGGAAAGGATGTTCACAATCAGAGTCTGATTGTAAGACTGAGAAATCTTTGGAAAAACACACAGGAGAAGAAAAGAGGACAAGTTTTCTGTGCAACCAATCAAAAAGCAGTGGGAAGATTGACAGCTCAGTGGACAGAGAGGATGGTGAGCCTAGGCTGGAGAAGTATGGTGGACATAACCCAGGAGCAGCTGTGATGTGGTTTAGTCAGGACTTGGATGTGTTCCCAGCTTGGGAGCTTGGTTCTTAGTTGGGAAGATGGGAGGTTGATGAATCTAAGAATTCTGGTAAGAGGTCATGAGACTGTTCCATCTGTGTTCTGGCTTCCTGTCTCTTAATGTGCTCTATCCCTTTAGCAGGCACTGCCTTAAAAGGGATATGGTCAGGGGCTCCCATGGGCTCAAGGCTCTGTCCAGCACATCCCCTCCCCCTAGTCCCTTGAGCTGCATTGAAGAGGAAGTGATCACTGAATCAGGCTGTCATAAACCTGGTTTAGCTCCTGCAGCTTCTGCTCCAGGTCCTGAGCCTGCTGCCTTATCTCTGCAGCAGACTCTGACTTAGCACCTTCATGCAAATGCTTTGAGTCTTTCACAAGGCTAACCACATCCAGCAAGAGGAAGAAACCTGTGGCTGCTGCACCCATTATTCGAGCTCCTTTGGTCATTGCCAGAGCAGTACCTCCAAAGGCTTCCTCCACCTGTCTAGTGGTTTGGGTTGATGTCTTTCCTGTGGTCATGAGACGCTTGGCACTAGTTGCTAGGTAAGGGTTGGCCTTGGCCACATGAATGGCATTAATGCTCTTCCGGATGCCTTGTACATTCTGGATGGAATTTGTAGTTAAAGAAACAAGTCTGTGCCCACTCTGTTCCAAAATGTCTTTCAAGTCCTTCATTGTGTCTTTGTTGGTTGGTATCAGCTTGCTGGCTTCAGCTTTAGCAGACACCATGCTTACCTTTTCCACAATGCTCGTGGAAACACTAGTCACAGCCGATGCTGCCCCCAGCCCCAAGCCAGTGGCTGACAGTGCCAGACTGACTCCTGCTGTCACGGGTGCCAGAGTCAGACCGAGGATTGTCAGGACTCCAGACACAGCACTGCTGGAGCTGGCCACCACCTGTGAGATGGTACAGTCCCTATGCACCTTGTCAACCTTGTCAGCCAGGGCGTGGAGCTTCCTGATGCTCTCCTCAAGCTCTGGTTTCACCCGAAAATAAGCATCCAAGAACCTTTCCCTGTACCACAGTTCATTTTGGAGTTCCTCTTCATTGTCTGTGTCAGTATCAGCTACAGTCTCGTGAAGATCTTCACTCAAGGTATCTTCCTCTTTCCTGCAACAGGAGAGGAGATCTGAGTGAGGACGACATTGTAGAGTAAGATCTGTCCTGAGGAACCCACAGAGCATTCGCTGTGAACTGCAGGAGACTGTAACGGGGCAATAAGCCCTTTCTTACCCCTATGAGCATGCCTGACATATCACACCATTCTTAGTTTCTAAGGACACAGTGAACTGGAAATCCATCTATAACTGTCCCTTTAATTTTATTTTATGTGTATGACTGCTTCTCCTCCATGTGCATCTGTGGACCATATTCATGCCTGGGGCCCATGGAGGGTAGAGGAAGGAAGGAATCGGATCCCTCAAATGGAATTACATCAGCCTGAGCCATCATGAAGGAGCTGGTCACTGACTGACTCAGCATCAGGAGGAGCAGCCTGTCCTCATCACTGAGCTGCCTGTCTTGCCCTCCAGCCCTCACTTCTATTGCTAGACATTTAGTAACGGAGCCTTCCCCTCAAGGTCAGTGTCATCACTACCGAAATACTGCTCCCTAGGAACTCTAAACGAAAAGAGGTGAGGTGAGAGAAAAGAGGTTATCCTATACTCTGCAGAACGTTAGTGCTTGCTGAAGAGGGCACTCTCCCATCTCTCGGTCTGAGCTGCTGGAACATCACCTGTCTGCCCGACATTGTCCTGCTGGCCAGGAGTGTCCATGTTTGACTGGCGCCTGTCCTGCAAGACTCTGCAGGTTGCACGTCCCTAAGGGAGAAACTGCTGATAGGACATACTTTGAAGCTTGCAGTCTTTTGTCCTGCAGTGGTGTGTCCGCTTGATCTGATTGGGCAGCTCACAAGGAAGATCCATTCACTTAAAACATAGCACATAGGTTTCCCTTTCAGCCGTGCGTGGAAATAAACATGAGAAGATTCCCATTCACACGTGGGGAATCCACACTCACATGTGTGGAATTTCCATTCACATGTGGCCCCATTCCCAGGGCATCTCACTGTGCCTTTGCAAAGTGTTTCAGTAGGAGCAAAAATTAAGGAGTTAGAACAAGTAGATTCCTAAGCACTTCCTTTAAGAAATTCTCAGCCTGAAAAGGTGATGTATGGTGGGAATTTTGCTGTCACTTCTGACCCCTGAGGAAGGAGACGCTGAAGGAATTGACTTCCAGGAAGAAGGGGGACCCCAGATCACTCATCGGAACGGTGCATCTGATAAAGGCCCAGCAAACTTCTGGACACTAATGCTTAGGTGAACACAATATTTGTTCCTTGAGAAAACTAAGTCTTCTAAACTTCTTCCCCAGTATGGATGGACCTAGACTTTTCATACCCTTCCAGTGCATGCTGGGCATATACTTGTTTAGGCCTGGCAAGAGTCCTAAGTGAGGTTGAGAGAACACCCCAGCTTTGACGCTTAGCCTCCATCAGGTTCCCATGTCCAGCCTTTGTTGGGTTTGGCCTTGACTTTCCTCAGGATGATCTCATGAGGTCAGCCTCACAATGGTTCTACTCTCTGCTCTCTACTGCCTGACTCTCAGATCCTCTGTGATGTGTCTCCAGATGAATGGATATCAGAATTGTTCTGTCTCTGTGTCTTAGAGCATCAGTCCTGAACAGTGTCTTTCTGCCTGTGGTAAGTTGTATCAGGCTAAATGTTCTTTTTCATTGGAGCTTTATTGGTGTATGTCACTCCATGTGACCTCTCACATGGGGCACTGTGTCCTGAGGACAACAGAAGATTCTGCTTAAAACCCTTGAAGGGACCTGGAGATGTGGCTAAGATGGCGAAGTGTCTGTTACAACGGTTTTCCAGAGGCCACATAGGAAAGCCAGGTGCTGGGCCTGGGCCTGTCATCCCTGTTTGGGGATACAGAGTCAGAAGGGTCCTCATACTCTCTGGTCAGCCAATCTGGTCACAGTGATGAGTTCCAGGTAAATAAAGGCAATTGACATTGTAATGGGATAGGAGAGAAAGTTCCTTTATTTAGAATGCATGTTTCTCTTTTAGAAAAACGTGAGTTCAGGTCCCAGCACCCACACTTGGTGGCTCACAGCTGTAGGGGATCTGGTGTCCTCTTTTGGCCTTGATGTACTATGTACTTGATTGTACTATGGGCTTGGGGTTCAAACTCTTATGCAGGGTTCTGTAACCTTGTTCTTTTCCCTTTACAGCCAGAGAGAAAAAGGCTTCACCGAGTCTTTGCCCGAGTACCTTTCTTTCTTGTCCTGCAGGTCATGGTGGAGCTTGTCTTCACCTTCTCCGTCAGGATCTGCAAAGATCTTACTGAGAGCTTCTCGCAAGGCCTCTTCCTCTTCCCTGTAATAGGGGAGACCAATTGATAAAGGAAGACTGCTTGTAAAAGAAACTCACCCAAATGCAAAAACCCCCCCCCCCCACACACACACACACACACACACACACACACACACACGCACACTTTAAAAAGCTAAATTTTGATGAACACCTACTGTGTGCAGGCTGCCTACTGTGTGCTGGCTATATGCTAGGCTCTCCAGATGCATTATCTTATTATTCTCACAATGCCACTCAATACTGATGAAATAAAGAAGAATGTAATAAACTAACTTCCAGTGGCCACAGGAATGGCAATGGCAGGAATAATTTAGTTCCCTGTGGCTGTTGTCATCTCCCTTCAAGCAGAGGCTCTTCTCTGGTAGAGAGCATGGTAAGGGAAATATTTGCTAAGAAGAGACATCCTGAACCCTAACTACTTGGTCTATCTGGGGAGAGTATTCCTGCCTAGAAAATGGTAACCAGGCCTGAACTGTGGTACTGCAGGCATCCCTCAGGAAGGTGACCTGGACAAATCAAGTCCTGCCACAAATACTTTCCAGGTTTCCTCTTCAGTCAGCAAGAGCTGCAGGTCCTCTAGGCTCCCCGTATCCAGGAGGTAGTCAGCCGCAGTCTCAATGGAGCATTCTCTGTCTAGATGGGAAGGAAATGCATCTGGTCAGAGGACTGTGCACAGAGATTAAATGGGTCAGGGACAAGCTGGTTAAGTGTGTGTCTGAGCACTTGCCACAGGGAATATTTTAATGTCACTAGTGGTAGGGGCTGAGTGTGTCCTTAGACTCATCTGTAAAATTTCTTGCCCTGGTGACTGTTTGGAGACAGAACCTTTAAGGACACACAGTACTGAAATTAAGTGAGGGTGTGTTTGAGCTCCTCACCACCCTGTTAGTGCCCTTACAAACCAGGAAGAAGCTGTCCTCCCTTCTCCCTCCTTCTCCTTCTTCCCCCATCCGTTTTCTCTTTCCCTGCCCCTCTCCCTCTGCCCAGGCACACAGACAGGACAAGCAGGAAGAGAGTGCTCTCCAGGGTCACCCTGCTGCACTCTGTGGTATCTGATTCCAGAGCACCGGGAGGAGATCTTTTCTGTAGAAGCCACCTGTCCAGTGTCTCTTCACGATGCCATCCTGAGGACACTAATGTACTTGGGAGGTGTTGGGACTTTGCAGAGATCTGTATCTCTCTCATCTTAGAACAATGAGGAAGTGATCTCTTCAGCCCCAGGAAGAGGGAAAACCCCAGTCCGTTTACTGTGTGCCTGGTGTTGGCTCTTGAATGTGGGTTTACGTCTTTTCCTTTATTTTTATTTTGTGTTTATGAACATTTGCCTGCACCATGTGCATGCCCGGTGCCCATGGAGGCCACTGGATCCCACGTTTACAGACTGTTGTGAGTCTGACGTGGGTGCTGGGAACTGAACCCAGGTCCTCTGCAGGTGCTCTCAACCCCCCAGCCATTCTCCAGCCCCTAATGTGACCTTCAGCACAGGAACAGTCAGTTTTCCATCCACTGGATTAATAAACATCTGGGAGTTCAGTGGTGAGGGAGCTTCTCCATCTAATCAGAGCACGATGCCTGAGCTAGTGAGAGGTTCAAAGTCTGAGTGGAGGCACCAGTGGAGGTGGGGTTTGGCTGGAGTCAGGAGGTCACTGGGGGATGGGCGGTGTCTCTGGGATTGATGAGCATCGTCCTGTCTCTGCCATTTTTGTTAGTGCTTTGTCCCCTTTTTGCCTGCCATGATGTGAACTGTCCAGCCTTTTCTCTGCTTCTCTGCGTCCCTGGATGGACTGGTCATGCTACATAGTAAGCAAAGTAAGTCTGCCTTCATTAGTTACAAAATGGCAAAAGTGAATAATGCAAATTTTAAAAAGTAGTTACAGCGGATGGATGAATGAATGAATGAATGAATGAAGAGTCTATAGAGCTAATAAAAGAATTTAAAATATGAAACGGAGTGCTGCATAGTGGTGCATGCATTTAATCCCAAGGGCTTGGGAGGCTGAGGCAGAGGGATCCCTGCGAGTTTGAAGACAGGCTGGTCAATCAGCATGAGTTGGAGGACACCTGGATCTGGAGCTGGTTGCTTCCAGTCTACACCACGGTGGTTTGAATATGCTTGGCCCACGGAAAGCGACACTATTAGGAAATGTGACCTTGTTGGAGTAGGCGTGGCCTTGTTGGAGGAAGTGAGCCAGGGTGTAGGTAGGCTCTGAGGTCTTAGGCTCACTCTCCAACCTAGTATGGAAGAGAGCCTCCTCCTGGATGTCGGTGAAAGACAGAATCTTCTGGCTGCCTTCAGATGAAGATGGAGAGCTCTCAGCTCCTCCAGCACCGTGTCTGCCTGCACGCTGCCCTGCTTCCTGCCATGATGATAAAGGACTAAATGTCTAAAATTGTAAGTCCTTCCCAGTTAAATGTACTTTGTAAGATCTGCCTGGGTCACAGTTGTCTCTTCACAGCAATGGAATACCCGAGACACCACTCCCCCGTCTCTTAATTTTTCCCTCCCTTTCTCCTTCTCCTGGCTTCCATTTTTTTCAGGCTGGGTATTAAGCAGGTGAATCCTGGGAGTTTACTTATGGCAAAGTGAGGAAGGGGAGGCACTGTGACCGAGGACTCTCTGTGCTCTCTTTGGGGTTCTCTGTACCCTTGACTCCCCAGCAGCCATTCAGCTCAGAGGTTCTAGCACGCATAGGTCATGTGTAGCAGTGGGGAACAACATGCTTACCTCGGGTGGCCATGACAGCTGCTTGGTCTCGGTGTCAGGCAGAGGACTTGGCAGGTGTTCCTTACAGTCACCAGGTGTCCAGGCTACAGGAGGACAAGGCACCTGTGAGATAGAATGGGGACAGCTGAGGGGATCTGGGACGCAGAGTTCTTTCAACAGTGACTGCCAAGGACCAAAGCACTTGACCCATAGTTTTGTGTCCCTGGGCTCTGCCACTGCTATTTAATGAGGTCAGTCCTGTGATCCCAGGCCTGATGTTCTCTCCTCAGCAAGCCAGAGGACTTCTGTCCTATTGGGGACACTGGAGAAGGCATCAGCTGAGGACAGGGCTGTGGAGAAAGAACTGAGTCTGCACACAAAAAGAGAGATTGAGAGAAATGTTCTGGCGGCCATCTGCAGGCAGAAACTGTGTGTATGCACGCACACACACACACATACACATACACTAACACATACACACACACACATGCATACCCACATACACACACACTAACACACACACATACACTAACACATACACACTCATATACACACATACACACACATGCACACACATGCATATACCTATATACCAACACACAATACACACATACACACACATACACACACACTAACACATACACACACACTTGCATACCCACATACACACACACTAACACACACATACACTAACACATACACACACATATACACACACACACACTTGCATACCCACATACATACACACTAACACACACACATACACATACACTAACCCATACACACACATACACACACATATACACACACACACTTGCATACCCACATACATACACACTAACACACACACATACACATACACTAACCCATACACACACATACACACACATATACACACATGCACACACATGCATATACCTATATACCAACACACATATACACACATACACACACACATACACATACACTAACACATACACACATATACACACACATACACACACATGCATACACATATATACCAACACACATATACACACATATACATACTCACACACACAAACACACACACACACACACACACACACACACACACACACCTGTATCCTCCTCCCATTGTCATCCTTGATCTTGCCGTGTACCGTGATCCTTCCTGTTGGTGAGTCACACTTGAGCCCCTCTGATGACAGGAAGTCCAGGTGAACCCTGTCCTGCCTGCTCCCGACCAGCTGAAAGCCCAGGCTGGAGCTTCCCTCCCGAGGTCTCTAAATGGGGCAGAGCAGAGCTTTTCGGCAAACCCTCGTCTCCTCAGCGCCTGCATGACATCTTCCCTGGGCAAGGAGCCCAGGGCTCAGGACCGCAAGCTCCTCCCTGGAGTCTCCAAATTCCTGCCCTTTGTCCCACACATCCCCTCCTGCCTGCTGTGTCCCTCCACCTTCACCACCACTCCCATCCCAGTTCCCACCACAAGCACCTTCCAGTGCTCCAGGCTGGTGCTCCAGGCAGCCCTGGAACTCGGCCCCCATCCCAAGAGAGGCCCCCACAGCCACTTCCTCCCTGATGGCTTCTCCAGTGAGGCTCATGACATGGGCTAGTGTAGTCTCAGTGTGGTCGGAGCCATGGGCCGTTGGTGACAGAAAAGCAAGCACCATGGACTTGCTCAGCCAGGAGGAAAGGCAGAGAGGGGCTCTGTCAGGTTTCTGAGCGTTTCCAGTGGTTTCCGTGCCTGTCACTCCCTGATCCCTTTGTCACTCTTCCCTTCTGCATATCATAATTAAAGACCCTCCTTCTACATCTCCAACCCCTCGCCTGCTGCCCTCAGCCAGCCTTGGAGGCCTCACCTCTGTCAGTCACTTCCTTTTATACAAACGGCTTCTACCTCTCAGCTCCTCTCCCTTCGATTCTCCCTTACTAACAGTCAGAACCCACTGGAACCTCATTCTTGGTCCAGGGCCTTCCCTCCATCACTGCTGCTCCTCCACACCCAGCAGTCTCTAACCCTTAGGCTATCCTCTCCATCATCCCTGAACCCCACTCACTTTCAGTTCTAAATCTTAAAGACGGTTTCTTCTCACCCCTGGCTGTCACTCCCAAGGCCTTTGTCTTCACATCGATGGATGCTAACACTCAGTCCCGACACTGACCAGGACTGTCCCCCCGCCTCAGTGTGGAGATGCCCTCCTCCTTTGCAGGCCTTCCCTCTCTGCTAGCCAATCTGACCCTGCCTCATTCCTGAATTTCCTCTGTTCCAGAAGTTACCAGATCTCTCCCCCGAAGCTCATGTCTCCTCTGCTCAGGTCACCGATGTGGCACTCTCTGTCCTGCCAGCCCTTCTGCTGTCACTTTATGCCACCTTGTCCACCTCACTCCTGACCGCTGCCCTCATGGCCAGTTTCCTCCACACCGGGTCCCTAAATACTCCTGATCCACTCCCCGTGCTAAGCCACTTCTGCATCTCCTCATGCCGACCTTCCTCCCACCCACAAACAATCCTTTACACTAAAACACTCTCCTTTCTGCCCCAGCCCTCCACCTCCCAAATCCATGCCAACCTTTCGGTCCTTACACTTCCAAACACAGCACCTCCCAGACTGACCTTTGCCCTGTCGCCTCCTCTCCAAGGCTCGACGCAGCAGCATCCACAGCTGACCCCCTTGTCCACTCTCACTGCAGCCTCCCTGCTCACAACCTAACAAACACACTCTGGGGTCCCCCACAATCTGTTCCTACCCCTCTCCCTCAATTCCTAACTGACAACGCACCCGAGTCCCTTCTCGTCTCGGATTCTGTCCTACAGGTTCTCTTACTGAACTCAGCACCCTCAGTCCCTGCCCGTCCTCTCTTGTGTCTCTACACTTACCTCTTTGCCTCAGTGTCCCCCAGATGCCCTACACTCATCTAAACCTCTCAAAGGCCTCCCACCCCACCCTCTCCCGCCCAAGAGAGCCCTCTAGACACTTCTGTCTACTTCCATACAAATGGCAGCTCCTTCCTGTCAGAGGTCACAGCAGACAGACCCTCCATTGTCAGTAAAGACAACAGTCCGACAGACGGAACAGCTCTTCCAGCTGCCCCCTCATCCCTTAGGACTCACCCCACTTCCCTCCAGCAACTGGACCCCATGACCCAGGTAAGAACACACCTAGGCTCTCCTCAACACAGGATCCTCGCGTAACCTCTGCTCTGCGCAGTCACCCTCACGCTCTCCTGTTCCCTCAAGGTCACCTGGGCCACAATCTCCTCTGTCTTCCATCACTCTTACCTTTCCTCTGCCTAAATAATTGTGAAATAGCCACTGACTTCCCTAAGTTAATTAACTGTTCTCAGACATCGAACACTTGAATAAATCCCCCATTCCCAAAAACTAAACCCAAACCATCATCCCCCCCCACTGTAGTTCTCAGGGCCAAACCCTCACTTGAGTCAAGGACACCCAACAAGCTCCCTCCTCTCCACTTCCCTGATCCCTGATCCCTCCCTCAATCCCCCATTACTTTTCCTGTGCCCCTTCTCCCTGTTCTCTGTTTGCTGAGGTCCCCAGTTGCCACGCCTTACACCCAGTACTGACTGCTTGTTCCCTTAACCATCCAAGTCCCATTTTGGGAACCAGTTTCTCAGTCTTCCACCAACCCCAGAAGCCTGTTGCAGACTATGCATCTCCCCACCTGCCGAGAGCCTCCACAGGCTCTATGATCTCATCCCAGGAATCTCTCATCCTGTCTTGTGCTGAGGGCACATGGAAAAGGTGGAAGAGCCCGACCCCATTGATTATTGCATTGATTATTGCTTTATTGTTCCTGTACCTGTGACCTGAGGCAGATGTCAGTCTTGAAGAATTTGTCAACAAAGCATTTCCACAGTTGTCCTTCAGAGTGGCTACGGAGGTGACAGTCCCCAACTTACCAGGATTCTTCAGCAGTCAGTCCTCAGCTGTGGATCCAGTGACCATCTGTGCACCCAAGTCATAACCAAACGCCGTCTGCTTCTTATAGACCCGAAGCAGAAAATGAAAGAGAAAGACCCACTTCCAAGGAACTCGCCACCAAAACAACACAGGAAACTTGTGGCTTGCTGGATGCTACACTTTCACCCCCCACACTCCCTGCTGACCCACTCAAAGGAGTGACCTTTGGCCTGCCATTTTAGGTTCTTCTTAGCTGAGTTTATTTCAAATGGGGGTCTCTGTGGTTTGGAGGGGAAAGACCTCCCTCTACAGACTAAAGGGCCCTCCACAGATCACTTCCTGTACCTCCCGGCTCTGTTCAGTCCTTCCCTTTCTCACCTGCAGCCTCAGCACCAACCTGACCTCCTGGGTCTTATTGACGCTGCCTGGTTGGCGTGCACAGCATCTGAATGTCTGCTTTCATGGGCTCTCCTTTAGGAACTCCTGCTCTGAACCTTGAAGCACTGAGTATCACACCCTCTCAATATAATAGGCTCCTAGACCTTAGTAGGCTCTCAGACCTGAACACAACTGACTCCATCATAGAAGTATTATTTAGGCCATAAAACTCAGCATGTACTTAAGTTCCACATACAAAAATGAAAACTAAGACCTAATCCTTCAAAGCCGATAGTTCTGTGTAATTATCTAAATGTATTAACCTGCCCTTTGGGTTCTATAATTCCATTTCTGGCTAACTTTTTTTGTTCATTGAATTGTGTCAACCCAGAATATGGTTTTTGGGCTTAACACTTCAGCCTGAGAAAAGTGGAAGGCTACACTGGGATTCTGGACACTGTTGTAGCTGCTGGCTGGCTAGTAAATACTTTCTTTTGGGTTTAATTCATGTGTGGTGGTTTGAATATGCTTAGGTCAGGGAGTGGCAGTATTAGGAGGTGTGACCTTGTTAGAGGAAGTGTGTCATTGTGGGAGTGGGCTTTGAGACCCTCCTTCTATCTCCCTGGAAAAAAGTATTCTCCTTTTTGTCTTCAGAACAAGATGTAGAACTCTCAGCTCCTCCAGCAACATGTCTTCCTGGATGCTACCATGCTTCCTCCCATGATGATGACGGCCTGACCCTTAGTAACAGTAAGTCATCCCCAATTAAGTGTTGTTCTTTACAAGAGTTGCCTTGGTCATGCTGTCTCCTTTCATCAATGGAAACTCTAAGACAAAAGTTGGTACCAGAAGTGGGGTTTTGCTGTGATAGATCTGACCATGTTTTTGTTTGGGGGAATGTGGAATTGGGGACTTAGGACTTAGATAGCCATGGAATGCTTTAGGTGAGATTTAATGGGCCATCCCAGTAGGAATATGGAAGACATTGGTGTTGAGGATGAGTTGAACTCAGGGAATTGTTCTTATGATGTTTTGGTGAAGAATGTTGCTTTTTGCCCGTGTCTGAAGAATCTGACTGAGGCTAAAGTAAAAATATTTCAGTTAATTGCATTGACAAAGGGAGTCTCAGAAAATCCCAGAAAAGATTTTGTCCTCTAGTTAATGTTCATGAAGTGTGTTCTTAGAAAGCTTAGAAAGAAAAAAATGCAAAATCTATTGTGCAGGTAGTAAAAGAGCACCAGGAAGTGCAATGTTGAATCCTATGTTTGAAGATAAACAGATTAAGGCAGTGGTGACTTTGAGGCAAGATCCCACCCAGCTAAGCTTATTGTTTATGTGTTTGCCATTGAACAATAAATAGTTATATCATGCTAGATGTTATTTTTACTTGGTTATTATATTCCATTGGAGTATTAATTTGGAATAAACTATAATCCAGCAATGGAGGACACAATCTGATCTGAATCTTGAGAAACAATATCCATAAAAAGCTTAGGTCCAGGTATGGTAGTACACACCTTTAATTCCATGAGACTGAAGTAAGCAGTTATATGAGTTCAAGGAGGGTCTATAGAGCAAGTTCCAGGACAGCCAGGCTTAGGCTGGGACAGAATTGGAAAACAGAAAGTTGTAGTAGAACAAGATGGGGGGCGTGTTTCAGCTCCAGCAAAAGTCAGAACTCAGCAATTTTAGCTGTGTGTCTCTGGCTTTAGAGCCAAGATTAGAAGGGACTACTGGGACAATTGATACTGGTTATCTGGAGCTAAGGAATTAGTAGTGATTAAGAAGAAACCAGCATCACTGAGGTGAAATCTTCTGGGAAGTGTGTTCTGAGAGCACAAAGAACCTGTGTTCCAGAGAGAGCCAAGGTTATATACCCCGTGATGCAGCTGGACTTGGTAATGTGTAAGAATCATCCAGGTGGTACTGGTTTTGAAGGCATGAAGACTTCATGGAGAGCAGATGAGGCTCGGCACTGTGAGGGGCCAAGGGAGACCACTAGGGAAGGTGCAGCCTCAGTTGCAGTTGATGGCCCAGGATTGAAGAGGTCATGCAAAGAAGTTGAGGCTTGGCACCATGAAGAGAGCCTATGAGAGGCTATCGGTGAAGCCTGTTTCAGCGGAAGACCCCAGTGTACTGGAGATGTCACTACTATGAGATGATCACCAAGAACAGCAGCAGCAGTGGATCAACTACAGAGGGCAGAGCTGGAGAAGTGACAACAGCCCTTTGGAGGAGGCTAGAAGATTATGTGTACATCCCAGACATTGGAATAAGAAGTTGTAATGTTTAAGTTGCCTTAGAGACCCAGAGTTATTGAGATGTCAGAGCTGTGGAAAATCTGTCAAGGAAAGCTAATAACCAGGAGCGGAACAGCCCAGGAGAAAGAAGTTTGTTGCTGCTGAGTGGTAGATCTGCCCAGAGCAGTCAACCAGGCTGAAAGTAGCCGGAGGTCTGAGAAGAACTGGTCATTTGTCACTGGTCATGGACACGCGGAGTGTAGAGTTGGCCCAGCTTGTTTTCCGGGTTGATTTGGTCCAGTATTTCCTCACTATGATGTTTTGGAAGGGTATGTCCTGTGATGTTGAAAGTGTGGATTTGCTCTTCGACAGTGATTGGATGAATCTCAGAAGAGACTTTGAACTTTGGGCTTTAACTATGGGGACTTTTGAAGTGTATTTTTCATTATGCTATGGCTAGGTATGGCTCCCATGTATAAGCTCATGTGTTTGAACAAGCCTATGGGGGCCAGGGAGTGGAACGTGATCGTTTGTATATGCTGGGCCCAGGAAATGGCACTATTAGGAAGTGTAGCCTTGTTGGAGAAGGTGTGTCACTGTTAGGTAGGCATTGAGGCCCTCTTCCCAGCTGCCTGGAAGGCAGTCTTCTCTTGTTTGCCTTCAGGACAAGATGTGGAACTCTCACCTCTTCCAGTGCCAGGACTGCACGGATTAGCCCATGCTTCCTGCCATGGTGATAATGGTCTGAAACTCAGAATCAGCAAGCCATCTCCAGATAAATGTCCTTTATAGAGTTGTCTTGGTCATGGTGTTTCTTTACAGCAATGGAAGCCCTAACTAAAATGCCATGTGTGAGTGCCTCTGGTGATTATCTCACAGCATTACTGGAAGCCCCACAGAAGTCCCCAGAGCAGAAAAAGGTGTAATATGCAAGGATCTCCTTGGGGGTACAACCTGAGATGTTCCAGGTCCCTTTGATCAACCTCTGCCTAATGCTTCAGAGGAGTCTGACACTTCCACCCCACAAGGAAACAACTGAGAAAGTCACCTGGTCTGTCACCTCTGGGGGTAAGTAAGTCTGGTCAAGCTGCTTCTGGTTAGGACATAGAGGCTGGGTATAGTGACTGATCCAGTGTCCAGGATCTGTGTGAGACGTCACCAGACTTCTCTGGTCTGCTCAGGTGTATGGATGTGTGCTGGCCGCCTCTGCTTTTCTTTACCGTGTGTCTCTCTGTGTTTCTGTCAGTGCTGTTTCCCTGTATTGACAAGTGGCTTTCTCAAGAGTGAGACCCCACCTCATCCCAAACGTTATGACTTGAATACTTTTGTCCACCCAGGCCACCCAGAGAAACCCTCCAAACCTTCACCTTTCCCACTCCCAGAGCTTGCTTTGTTGCTTGACCTCGTTCATGGGCTGAGTCAGACCCAGTCCCTGTGTAGAGGTGGAAAGGTGGGTCTCTTCTGCAGGGGTGATCTGCCATCTGAGCAGAAGGCACACAGGGAGGAGAAATACTTCCCAAGCCACACACTGCCTCTGCTCCCCTGTCCCCCTTTTCTCTAAGCAGCCCCTGGGAATGGGAAAAAGAGGGACTTCTGCATCTTCCTCTTTCATAATTGATGTGCCCTTCCCAACAAGTGACCTGTATAATTGGAAAACACAAAACTTAACCATTCTCTGAAAAAGCAGAAAAACCACTGTGGGAATTGTGGGGTGAAGGTCAGCTGGGCCATGTGACCTGGACAGAAGGGATTTCCCCTTCTGTCCAACACTGATTGGCCAAGGAGGCTTTAAATAGTTCTTCCTAGGTCCTATTTTAGAAAAATTAAATATGGCTGCTGCAAGATTTGCTTTGTCACCTAGTCAGACCCAGATAGTAGAAAATATTGGAAAAGTTAGAAGAACTCAAAGGCATAAATAGATTATATTGGCTGCAGGTGGCTCAAAAGGTGTTGACAACAGAGAACTGGTTGTGAGTTAAGACCTTTTCATAAACTGAAAGCCACCTTCTCTGACGATGAGACACAGTTGGACTTACACATGCCCTGCAAAACTTTGGTGTCCTGCACTCAGTCAGAAGAAAACATTCTAGCTGAAAGTCCTGCCTCCAATCAAAATATACAGACACACTTTCTTTCAAAGATTTCCAGGGGTATAGGCAGAAAACAACCCGCTAGGACTGGCCCAACACCAGTTCCTGTAATTGTTCAGTTCAACCACCTGCATCCAGATTAAACAACACCCAAGGAGCCTGGAAACACAAAGAAATTGCAGTCCGCGCTCCCTGGTTTAGAGCCCTGCCAATCACCCTGGAACTCACCCCTCCTGCCTGTGAAGGAACCTGGGACCTCTGATTCCCATGAGTCTGACTCTTCCAGAGAAACAGGCATGCGCTGCCTTGCACCTGAACACTGCACTCTTCTGCCTTCTATGGACAGAGGTGAGACCACCCACCGCTGCTTTTCCATGGACAGAGCCAGAGGGAGGTTACAGCAGGAAGCTTTCCTGGACCAGGTTGCCTGGAGGAGTTAAAAATTCTCCAATCCTGTTTGATGAGACACTACATGCTGAGCTCCTGCTCTTCCGTCAGAGGTGTCCTGGGACCATACTATTACAGTATTTACTTACGTACTCTTACCGTACCTCCTCCCAGCCTCTAAAACTAACATACATTATAAAGGGGCCACTGAGGGACTGCTGCAAGAGTTCCATAGCTGGGCTGCAGAATGTCAGCGAAGGAAGCCCAACCTTGTACAACAGAGGCTTCCCATCATGGCTCCCAACTGAGGGGAGGAAAGAGGAGGCTGATTCTGAAGCCATCCTTCAGATCCCAAAGAGCAAAAGACAAGTTTGTCCAAGAGTTCCTGGGGGTAGCTGGGTATTGCTGCCTCTGGACATCAGAGTTTGCAGAGATGGCAAGGCCTCAGCACAACAGAGGAGTTGTCACCAAGTCCCTAAGCCAGACTGACATTAGACAAAGACTGAGTGTGGGCCCTGGCACCTCCACATGTATCCAAACCTTTCCATCTGTCTGTTCACGAAGTGAAAGACATTACAAAAGGGGTCTTAACCCAAACTCTAGGGCCATGGAAACACCCTGTGCCTTATCCAAACAATTGGATCCTGTAGCCACAGGATGGCCCACCTGTCTAGGGCTGTGGTGTGTGCCATTTATCCAATAAGCAAACATAACGACAACAACACTGACTTAACTCTGGGTTGGGATCTTAAACTCACAGCGCCACACACTGAGGCTGGGCTCTCCTCCAAGGAAACCCAGAATGCTGGCTGTCTAATGTCCATGTGACCCAGTACCAGTCCTACTCCTGGACCAACTTCCAGTCAGGTTTCAGAACTTACCCCTCCAATCTTGCTTCCCTTTTCCCTGATAATAACACACATGCCTTCATGCATGACTGTCTTGAAGTAAAAGGTGAAACCAGGTATGTGGAGTCCAGAGCAGTTACTTTAACTGAAGTGTTTTTAGCCCACACCAGGTTTATCAGCCCAGAGAGCAGAACTAATCAGTCTGAGCCAGGTTCAGATGGGGAAAGGAAAGTTCACCACCATATACACCATATATACCATGTACACCATATACACTGTATACACCATGTACACCATATATACCATATACACCATGTACACCATATACCCCATATACACCGTATACACCATATACCCCATATACACCATATACACCATGTACACCATATACACCGTATACACCATGTACACCATATATACCATATACACCATGTACACCATATACCCCATATAAAGCGTATACACCATGTACACCATATACACTGTATACGCAGATGGCTGCTATGTTTTTACTACTGCTCATGTCCACAGTGAGATCTATAGAGAGGGAGCTTCTCTCCTCAGAAGAAAACATCTTCTCTTCTTCTGAGGAGAGAAACTTGTTCCACAACAAGCAATGTGGATCCTCTGCAGAGTACAGAATATACTGAATGCCCACAGACTCTTGACAGACTCAGGGGTGAGCAGCAGGTTAGAGCTGCAGACCCACGTGATGAGGAAGTGGAGCAGGGGTCTGTCTCTAACCTGAGATTCATGAACAGAGCCCATCCCCCTGGACATCCTGAAGATTCACTCTAGGATGACTCAGCTTGATCAGTGGCATGAGAAGAAAGGCCACTCAGGATGGCTGTCACTTAAGAGTTGGGGATGATCTAGAGTTCATTGAAGCCCAAGGAATGTGACCCTGATGCAGTGGGAAGCATTAGCTTCAGGAGTCTCAGGAATGCTTGTTTTCACTCCAGCATCTCCTAGAGGAGTGGTCAGTGGCCAAGGGTAGCCATCGTGGTCAGCAGCCCACAGTCCATTGACTGGAGAACAAACCTGTCCCCAAACCTGTGCCCACCTTCAGCTTGTCTTCCTTTTCTAAGCGCTGGGATCTTTGAATTGAGCGTGTGACTTGATGGCTTCTGAAATTGTCTAAGTGACCAGATAGAAAACCCTTCCAGGACTGCAAAGCACAGAGAGTAAGAAGCCATGCTGATAGCCCTGAGGGACCTCCTGGGTGTGGAAGGACAGCCACTGCTCCCAGACAATCATTGTCTGGCCACCTGTCTGCTCATTAGGGAAAATATCACGCCCTAGATTAAAATCATCATTTTCAAGAAGGTTCCAAGTTTTAGAGCCAAGCAGAGGTTGGCCCCTAGCCAATTGTAGAGAAGCCCGTAAAGATGACAGAATCTAACCCACGAGTGTATTAATTTTGAGTGGAAGCACAGATAACGTTGTCCTGTTTGCTGCATGTATAATCATCACAAGCATCATGCACATTTGCTATGAACACGGTGGCTTTGGGATGCCAGTTTAAAATGGGAGGAGTGATTCAGACACACTGGAAATCACACTGAAGACTCTCTGCTGATGATTGCAGACTTAACCAAGGACATCCAGTTAGAGAGAGGACACAGCATCATGTCCATCAGATTCCTGAGTGGGAAGGGGGAGACGAGGCAGGTGGTCAAGGATGGGTTATAAAAAATCACATCACAAGGCAGCTCTCCCGCATGTGTTAAACGTACAACTGGTCTACCCACCTATACCCCTGAGTTAGAAGACCTGAGAGAGTTGGCAAGTGTCATTGTTATGTCTCAGCAGAGTCTTAAAATCCAGTTTCTGCAACCAGTGTGGAGGATTGCCCCACATATACAAATTTCCTGTGATCCAGCCAACGTACTTTTGAGTAAATCAGTAAAAAAATAAAAACAGAGACACAGGCAGATGTCTGTTCTCCCACATTCATAGCCACTTCATTGATAACAGTCAAAGGAACAGCCTGGATGTGTCTCAGCAGTGAATAGATGGGAAATTCTGACCCCCACACAACCCGGTGAAGCCTGGGGACGATAGCACAAAGTAAACAATCTGGATGTGGAAGGAGAAACCCTGCAAACCACAACCCCCTCTTTTCGTGAGGACTATGGGGAAGTAAGGTCCCACAGAGCAGAAGCCAGTGGTGTTTCCAGAGGTTCTATAGAGGAATTACCCATAAGGGTTCAGTGTGAGTTCACTAGATGGGAAGATCCCTTTTCTAGATTGTGGAGTTTTTGCTTACAGAACAGAAATTATGCTTAGCCACACACACCACAGTGGTCACAGGGGGAGGCCTCATGTGTATTTTACCACAGCTTCAAAACTCTATATATTTTTTTCTTTTAAAACGTTTTCTCATACAACACATCTGGATGCCCTCCCTTCCTCCTCTCCCCCTAACTCCCCTCCCAACCTCCCCTTTCCTCCAGACTCACACCGTTCCTCCATTTCCCTTCAGAAAAAGAGCACCCCCCCCCTCCAGTGATATAAACTAAACATGGCATAAGAAGATGTGGGAAAAGTAAGCATAAACATAAAAGGCTAGACCAGACAGCTCAATAGAAGGAAAAGGGTCCTGTAGTCAGGCAAGAGTCATAGACACCCCATTCACACTGTTAGGAGTCTTCCAAAACTCCAAGCTTAACGAGCACAGCATGTATGCAGAGGGCCCAGCTCAGACTCACACAGGCTCCGTGATTTCTCCTTCAGACTCAGTGAGTTCCTATGGGCCCTGCTTAGTTGATTTGTGGGCCATGTTCTCCTGATAGCCTAGACTCCTCTGACTCCTCCAATTCTCCCCCTCACCCCTTCTCTCTGTCTCTCCCTGTCTCTGTGTCTCTGTGTCTCTGTGTCTGTCTGTCTGTCTGTCTCTCTCTCTCTCTCTCTCTCTCTCTCTGTGTGTGTGTGTGTGTGTGTGTGTGTGTGTGTGTGTCTTCTGTGGGATTCCTTAAGCTCCATCTAATGTTTTAGTGTGGATATTTGCATCTGCTTCCATCAGCTGCTGGAGGAAGTCTCTCTGATGATAATTGAGGTACCAATTTAGTTCACTGACTTTTTTTTTTTTTTTTTGTCATTCACACCCAGTTCTACCCTAGGTCTCTGAGCTATCCAACTTCCTGTTCCTGGCTATGCAAACAGGGCATGGGCTCCCTCTGGTAGCTTGATCTTCAGGGTAGACAAGTCATTGGTGGCCACACTCTCGAGCCACTATTGCCCCAGCATATCTTCCTGGCTATGGACAGGTTGCAGGTTGGAGGTTTTGTGGCTGGATTGGTATTCCAATCCCACTACTGATTACAGAAGATGACTGTTTTCAGGTTCCTTAGCCTACACTAACAGGAGTCCTCAATGGGGTCACCCTCATAGTTTCCATGAAGTTTTCGCTGCTTTAGGTTTCCACGGCATCCCCTAAATCCCCACCCCCCAACTGCAGTCCTCTCTCCCTCTGCCCCTCATGTCTCTGACCTGATCTCTCCTGTTCCCTCTCCAACCTGTCCCCCCAATCTGACCACAAATCTAGTCTACTTCCCACTCCCAGGGAGGCTCATGTGTCTCCCCCATAGCCCTCCCAGGTACTTCCGCCTCTTTGAGTCTGTGTATTGTGATTATCCTTAACAGTTAATATCCAGTTATAATGAGTACATATCATGCTTGTCTTTCTGGGTCTGGATTGCCTTGCTTTGGATGATTTTTTTTTTAGTTTTATCCATTTGCCTGCACTTCTCTAGGAAAAATGATATTGAAAGAAGGCTGGAGAGATGGTTCAGAAGTTAAGAGATTAAAGAAGCTGCCATTCATTCACCATTGCTGTTCTTGTCAAGAACCAGGGTTCAAATTCTAGCACCCACATGTTGGGTTACAACCATCCTTAAGTCCATTCCAGAGGATCCAGCAACCTCTTCTGGGCTCCTGGAAAACCGGGCATACATGTATATCCATACATGCAGGCAAAACACCTGGACCCATAAGATGTGAGTAATGAATAGATTTAAAAAATTGAAGAAAAAAGAAATGTTTGTAATGTTTTGTCTTAAGAAGATTGTAGACGCTTCAGAAACAACCCTGATATGAAACCACTTACTTCCTTGCTCGAAAATGAGAAAACTAACCTTAGGCTGATACTGCTGGGGTTATATCCAGACATGATTCCTATTATTTGTTTGGTTGGTTGTTTTATTTTGTTTTCCATTCTAAATTATTCTTCCTCTCCAAAGGGAGAAAAATCCTCAACTGTCAGTGCTTCTGAGAATGTGTGATATTCATTCCTGAATTTTCCCTGGGGTCTAACATGAGTCAAAACACTTCCAATACCTTAGGATCATTGTCCTGTGCCCACTGGGCCTTGAGGACAGAGGGCACAGGGAGGTCAGTCTGGCTGAGTCCCCCAAGAGCAACTGCCACTGTGGCCAACTGTCCCCATGTTTCTCAAGATCTTTGCCTGGTCTAATGAAGTAGTAAGGTTCTCTGAAATGTATGAACCACAGAGTGGGTGTCAATCACCCATCTCTTGGCAGGATGATCCCAAAATTGCTTCACCTGACCATGTTCTGAGAGTTTCAATTTATTTTTGTGAGTTCTCATAGGGAGATGTGAACAAATGCCTATTTACACCAGGTAAGTCAGGATGCGGGTCACAAACCTAAGAAATGATCCTACCTGAGCCTAGCTTAGTAACCAAATGAATTTATTTGGCTTACTTACAGAGCATACTTAAGGGATAACTTTAGGAGTGTGGGTGACGTAAAGACAGCTCTCTCTTGAAACAATCTCTATAGCATAGATCACAATTCATAAAACCTGTATCTCTGGAGACCACTGCACAAGTTTTGGGGGGGGGGGCAACTTCATGGCTGTTCATCTATAGGTATAAACACAAATCCATCAGAATGGGAGATTTATGCTCTCTCTGAGGCAGATCCATGTGGGGCATCTCTTGTTTCCCTGGAAAGGATCATCTGAGGGTGTTCTCAGGAGACTGGTCAGAGAGCCCTGGTAGTCCTCATCTTCTGTGAATGGTGAAATGGAGAACACGCCCATTCTCTTTGCTCTTTTTTCTGACACTCTTCCTAAGGTTCTCACCCAGAATCAGCTCCTCTGCATGGCTACACCTTTGAACACTGCTGGATATAAGACACATCTATGGGAAACATGAAACCTTTATCCTAATGGTAATAAAACACATCGGAGAATAACGAACCAGCAGATGATCAGAGAGATAGTCTGAAGGGCCATTCTGTCCTGTATGCAAATTGGGCAGAGGCACCATGAAAAGGAAGCTCTTCTAGGAACTGAGAAGTAAATAAGAAAAGAATGATGCTGTCTAGGGTTTGTCTTGCTCTGTCTACAGCTGAGCCCTTGGCTCATGGATGAGGAATACACCTGAGCTCAGCTCAGACAAATGGGAATGGGTTTCACTGGGTTCCCTAGTGTGGCGTGCAGGTAGTAGGCTCTGGAGGAAACAAACCTCTGTAGAGTGAGAAACTACACAGAAACACAACAGAGGACTTGCTCTCTGACACCTTGAGAGAAAGGGTCACAATACAAGGAAATCAGGCAGCCAGTGTACAGGGGAGCCAGCTGGCTAACACAACAGAGGCTCAGTGTGTCCAGGCATCCAGCTTGGCTTGACTGCAGCCATCTTGAGTCACAACCCTGACCTGCTCTCCCTGCATGGGCCCTGCAATGTCCTTGGTTCGTGGGGCTTTACAACTGCATCTCAGTGCTGTGAGCATTAGAGATATGCTTGGCGTCCTTGCTCTTAGTGGAGACAAGAGCAGCCACATTCTGCCTCCAACAAATGTCACCCTTGTCCTGCTCAGAGTATAACTCCTTCCTCTGCCCCAAGTGGCAGGGCCATCAGATTCCTGCCTCCCTGGGTCCTCCTGTTGTCCGGGATGCTCTATTAAAAAGACAAGGTGACTCTTTGAATTCTCTCCCTCTCTCCCAACATGGCAGCCTCAGCAAACAAAATAAAACAGAACAAAAACTAAAAAGGGGAAGACCATGTCTCAAATAGATGTTCTGGCTCAGGATGGTGGCGGAGAGGGGCTGGTGAAGGAAGCACCTATGACCACAAAGCACTCAGCTGGGCTGATGAAACGGTTGATCTGGCAGAGATGTGTCAATTCATTGTCATGGTTCTGACGAGGGTGAGTATGGGACACCTCTGATTGGTCACTCCATCCTTTCCCCTGCATCATGCCCTGCTTGGAAAACTGATGTCCTCAGACCCAGTTGTCCCAAAATGCTACTTTCCACTTTGCCTAGTGTGGCGGTTTGAATAGATATGGTTCCTTAGACACGTGTGTTTGAATGCTTGGCCATAACAGCTGACACTATTAGGAGGTGTGGCCTTGTTGGAGGAAGTGTCACTGTAGGGGTGGACTTCGAGTTCTCTTAATCTCTACCTATGCCAAGTGACACAGTCTCCTCCTGGCCCCTTTGAATCGAGATGTAGAACTCTCGGCTCCTCCAGTTCCATGTCTGCTCACAAGTTGCTATGCTTCAGACCATGAACTAAACCTCTGAACCTGTAAGCCATCCCCACTGAAATGTTAGCCTTTGTAAGAGATGCCTTGGCCATGGTGTCTGTTCACAGCAATGGAAATCCCAACTAAGGAGGAACTGCAGCAGCCAGACATACTGCACCCAGTCAAGAGCAATGAGGAATGAATTCAGGCCTGGTGTTCAGTCTGCTTTTTATTATACAGTGCAGAATACATATCTAGAGAATACTGCCACCCATGGTGGAGGAACTGACCCACATTAATTAGAGTCATTGTAAAATCCCTCACAGGCATGCCCACAGGACAAGTTGAGCTAGAGGACAGTTCACTAACACTATCTCCACATGATTCTAGACTGTGTCAAGAGGACAGTAAAACTGACCATCTAATTCCCCCTCTAACAAAATGCTTCTGTGCCCCAATCTGTCCAGATCAGCTCCACTGACCTCCGTGTTCTTTGGGGCGGCTGTCACTAAGGCTCCTGTAGGGTCTCATGGATCTGGGCAATCTCATTCAACTTCTCCTCTAACTCCTGAGCCAGGTCCCGCAGTTCTTTGCCTGACTCTGATTTAACTCCATCATATAATTGCATTGAGTTCGTTACAAGGGAATACACATCCATTAGAAGGGAGACACCTGCAAAGGCTGCGTCCCTGATTCTGGCATTTCTGGCCATTACTAAAGCAGTGCCTTCAAAGGCATTCTGCACCTGACTAGCACGTGGGGCAGGGATTCTTCCAGAAGTCATGAGACAATTGGCATCTGCAAGTAACTGAGGGTTGGCTCTGGCTACCCTAATGGCACGAATGTGTTTTCCCAAGATTTTCAATTGTTTGATGACATTATAGGTTGTTCTAGCAAGGTTGAGTGCATTCTGACCCAGGACAAGAACTGTGTTCAGCGTGTCCATGGTGTCTGACATCAGGCGCTTGGCTTCATCTTCATCTGACAACCTGCTTGTTTGCTCCACAACTGAAGTGGCAGCTCCAGTCACAGTAGCTACTGTCCCCAGCCCCACCCCAGTTGCTGAGAGCAGCAGACTTCCCCCTGCTGTCATAGGAGCCAGAGCTAGACCCAGGATGCTCAGGACTCCTGAGGCAGTGCCAGTGCAGGCGGTCACCACATTGGAGATGGTGCAGTTCCTGTGTACCTGGTCAAGATGGTCTGCCAGAGCTCGGAGTTTCCTGATGTTTCTCTGCAGCTTCCTTTTCAACTGAGGAAAATCTTCCACAAACCTCTTCCTGTCCTGCAGTTCTTTTTGAAGTCTCTCTTTGTCTTCCGAGGTGGGGAGTTCCAGGCGCACCTTCAGAGCTCTACACAGCGAAGCTTCCTCATCTCTGTAAAAGAGGTCAGAGTATCAGGAAGACAGCTTATTTTACTGTAAGACGGGCTCCCTATGATCTGTCTTCTCAAACCTCAGACTTACATTATAAGACCACAGGGAAGTACTTTATAGATGCGCAGGGCTTTGCATTCTACAAAGAACATTTGATGATCACAGATGCTCCATGGTCCTTAGTCTGCAGGTGTCAGTGTGTAAAGTCATGTTAAGACACACTTCATGACAGGCACATGATGAATGTGACTTCACTAAAGGTCTGAGCCATCACTACCAAAATATTTGCCTAGTGTGAACTCTGTAGATGAGCACAGGGATATGGGATTACAGCAAAACTGGGGACATGCTGGGGGTCCCCTGGCAATTACCTGGCCAGTTCAGCCTCTGCCACCAACACTTTCCAGACATCGTCTTTGGCAAGCAGGAGCTGCAGGTCTTTTCTGCTGACCGTGTCCTGTAGATACTCAATGACATCCTGGATGAATTGTCTCCTCAAGACTTGGGAAGACAAAAATCAAGTCAGAAAACAGTATGGACAAGTTTGAACGGCAAAGAGTAGGAGGCATTTAAAATCCACAGTGTTCACATCTGCCATTGGGTACCTGATGGACTGTTGGGGAACGAGGTGTGCACTTAGATTCATATGTAAAAGGCCTTATGACAGGAACTGATTTTATAGACAGACTTTTAAGAAAGGGAAGTAATGAGAATGAGGTGATGTCACAAACATACATCTCTAATTCATGGGAGCATGGCACTGATAAGAAATAGAACAGGCCTCATTTATATAGTGTCACCTATCTATATGTCACCTATCTATCTATCTATCTATCTATCTATCTATCTATCTATCTATCTATGAATCTATGAATCTATCATTTATTGATCTCTCTATCTATGAATCTATCTCAGGCTTTTTCAATCTTCCTAATGCTGTGACCCTTTATCACAGATTATTATGTTGTGGTGACAGCCAATCCAAAAATTATTTTTGTTGCTGCTTTATAACTGTAATTTTGCAACTGCTGTGAATTGTAATGTAAATGTTTGATAATTCTCATGGTTTTAGGGTAATTCCTATAAAAGCATCCTTTGACCCCCAAAGGGTTTGCAACTCCCAGACTGAGAACTGCTCTCTCTCTACTTACCTATCATCATCTATCTCTGTGTCTACGTGTCCCTTCCTCCTATTGGTCCCTTCCTGCCCTCTCTATGCACACAGGAGAGAATGTGTGCAGACTCTCAGTTAGCAGGCTGCTGCTACCAAGCAGGAAGAGTGCTTACACCACAGGTGAGCTGCCATTCCTTCATGATGGGCTTTGGATTTCAGAACAGAGGGGACCAAAGGACTTTGCTCAAGACCTCAGCCTGTTGGACCATGGGATGGCAGCTTTGAAGACTCACACACCAGGGAGTTGACATGGTGCTTTGCAGTTAAATGAAATGTCCTCTGCTCTGAGCAATCTAAAGGTGAATCATTCTGCCTCAGATAATGACAACCTTGAAAGGTTGACTTCCATCTACCCTAAGGCTCTTGCATGTCAACAGTGACACCAGAGTTGTGAATGAGATTTTCAATACCTTGGAGGTTTATGACTACTCTGAGATTAGTTTGTTGGGTAAAGGAAGCATTTTGCGGAAAATAGAATTCACAGTGTCAGAACTAATTGCATGTTGGAAAAGAAAGGCTGACTGTGGTGGGTTGACTGGAATTGGCCCCCAGAGGCTCATGTGTCACAATGCTTGGCTCCCAGTTGGTTGATCTCACAAATAGTGGCCTTCATGGAGGAGGTATATTACTGGGAATGGCCTTTGATGTTTCTAAGCTCAGGCCATTCCCAGCTTTCTCTCTCTCTGTCTCTGCTCTCGCTGTGTCTGTCTCTTTCTGTCTCTCTGTCTGTCTCTTTCCTTCCCCATTAAATACTCTCTTGTATATGTTGCCTTAACATGGTGTCTTAGCACAGGTATAGGAAAGTAACCAAGACATCAGTGGGCACCAGGGGGAAAACTGTTGTGACACACCTGACCATGTTGGTTCTGAAGGACTGGAAGACTTAGGAGCTCAGGACTATGAAAGTGGACACTGTGTAGGGGTTAGTGGGCCATCCTAGTAGGAGCTTGGACAACAATAAAGCTGAGAGCAGTGTGTTAGTCCATGAAGACCTACCCAGCTCAGGAGGCTAAACTGAAGATTGTTGGTCTACCTTTGTTGGCAGAGGAGATTTCAAGACAGCCTAGTGTTGATTCTGCTACTTTGTTCTTAGTGACCACCCTCATGCAGATTTACCAGTGAACAACGTTTCACTATGGCCCCAAATCAGCTCCTGCCCCCAGGTTTCTTACCTCTTTGACTTCCTGCCATGACTGTGTTTGATGATAAACTGTCATGTGGAAGTGGAAATAAACTTTTTCATCCACAGCTGCTTTTGTTCACAACGTTTAGTCATAGCAGTAGAAACCCTTGCTAGTACCCTTCCCCTGGTAAATTTTTGTAGGAGAGGAAGGACTCATTGGCAAGAGCTGCCAAACATGTGAAACCTGGTTTAATAGAGACACAGACAAGTGTTTTCCCATTGTGGATGGGCAGCGTCTAGAGATTCCTCAGACATGGGACATTTTCACTAAGCCACATGTCCTGCTGCTGTCCCCATTCCCCGGTTTTCTCAGCTCCTCTTGAGAGGCAAGGACAGGAGGACAGGATCTCTGAGCATGGCCCCAAGACAGAGTCAAGAAGAACAACGTATACCAAGGTTCAGGAGAGTCTGTTTTGGGAATTCTCTTCCTGTCCTAAACTCAACAGGCTCTCAGTGTGGAGGCTCAAAGTTCTAGACCACACTCAGGAAACAGAGAGAAGAGGAGCCAGTACCTCTGGAGGCCATGAGGCCTGCTTGGTTCCTGGTGTGGAGTCTCTCAAAGGTCTTCCTCACAGCTCTCTGTGAGTCCAGGCTAAAAGGAAGAGAAAAACAAACTGTGGGATGGATTGGGGACAACTTTAATTGTTCTCTCTGAATAGCACAGCAAGTAAATCAAAGGATTTCTACACCACCATAGCCCCTCACCACCTGTGGCAGGAGAGAGACAAGGCTCTGAGGTCATGAGCAGGAGAGCTGTTCCAGCCCCTCATCAGCTGCAGAGCTCGGGAAGAGCCGGCTGAGCTCCTCTCCTGGATTCCATAGCTGTCCAGCACAGGTGAGCTCAAGCTTGACCTGGTGGTGGGGGTGTGGTGGAGTCAGAGCACTCCCAGAGAATCCTCTGTGAGGATACAGTATGGACAGTGCACCAAGAGCTGAAGGACCTCTAAACAGAATAATGACTCATTGTAATGAAGATTTACGAGGAATGCTGTGTGGACAAAAGGGTGTTCTCTGTGTACATACATACATACATACACACACACACACATATCTGTGTGTTTCTTTCTTTGGGGGGAGATTGCAAGGTCAGAGGAAAGACACAAAGGGACAGGAAGGTGAGTGTGATTGAGGTGCATGATGTAAAATTCACAAAGAACCATTATTTTTTTAGAGTGACTGATCCCAGGCCTGGAGCTGCTGCTTGAGGGGTCAGTCCTGGGCCTCCCCTCAGTGTCTATCACCATAACCTACTAAAGTGCAGCAAGGATGTCCTGCCGGACACAGAAGCTGGTGCCTGTGCTTTCCTCTGAGCTCCCAGCCTCCTGCGGTGTGCTACATACATCTCTGTCCCTGTAACCCACACCTTCACAGTTCCTTTCTTAAAGGTCTCAACATGGGTTGGAGCATCTTCCACGGCGGGAAAGTTTGAGTGTTTGCCGAGCACAGCTTTGGTTCCATTCTTCGTCTATGGATTTTGGAAGATCCAATGCACAGAACTGGTCTTAGCTTTCTGCTGCTCATCCCTAGACTCTTATTCATGCTTCCAGTGCAAAGCCATGATCCTGTGACAGGTTCTTTCTACTGCCCTCGGTCCAGCCTGGGATCCCCACGGTGAGCCCTTTCAGGACAAATGGAACCACCACATGCTCACCATTTTCCATGACAGCAGACACTGACTACACACAAACCTGTAGCTCCTGTCATATGGGGAAGAAGGAGTGAGGCCAGGCAGTGACAAGTCACCCCTGCCAGGACTCCCAAAGTTTTCTTTTGGTCCCTTGCCCACAGCTATGTCCTGCCCAGTCCTAGGCCAATTAATATTCAGCTGCTGGTCTTCATTCACCTCGTGAGGATGGTCACCAGATTACCACAGACTCCTGCCCACCCTGTATAGAAGCCACCCTTCTTCCAGGCTGCCCTTCCTTCTGGACCTTGTTTCTTGCAGGCATGACCTGGAGTCAGTAACACAACGACCGAGTGACTTAGTTGTGATCAACCAGACACACGGAAGGCTGATGATGGGGTCCTGCCAAAGGTACTGGAATGACAAGAGAGCCTGTTCTCCCTACCTCTTGTGTCCTGTTTTATATGATACAGGACCCAGAGGCTGTTAAGCAGAAAGAGTGGGATTTGGGGGAACCCTCTACTTGGGTGATGCATCTGAGTTTCCTGTTTCTTTGTCACTCTGAGCTGGTGGGATATCCCAGTTAAAAGCTTTTGTTCAGTGCATAGTTCCTGGGACTGATGTCTAGTACCACAAAAGAAATGAAAGGAAATGAGAAAGGAAAGGCCAAGTCTCCTCCCCACTTCCCTTAAGCCTCCTACTAATCTGCTACAGTCTCTTAGGATGTGTACTTTATGCTTGCCAGGAGGGAGTGTGGGAGGTCCCAGCCCTTCCCTTCTGATGGCCAGAGGAAGCCCAGGCTGGGAGCCTCCCTTCCCTAGCTGTGCACAAGCTCTCCAGGTGGGGCAGGGTAGAGGCTCTCAGCAAGTCTTGCTTCCTGGTGGCTGCAGTGCATCTTCCTAGGGCTCAGGACAGAGTGAACCTGAGAAATTTACCTCCCAGGATCAAGTTGAATCCCATTTACCTGACAGATAGTCTTAGACCTATTGCAGCCCCTCCCTCTTTCCTATCCACTCCCTCTTTCCTATCCCCTCCCCCTCTTCCTTTCCCCTCTCCCACTGCCACCAGCAGCAGCTTCCAGGGCTGCTGCACCATGCTGAGGCTCTTCCACCATTTTCATTGTGGGTGGTGCCTTCCCTGGGCTGGTAGACCTGGGTTCTATAAGAAAGCAGGCTGAGCAAGCCAAGAAAAGCAAGCCAGTAAGTGACATCCCTCCATGGCCTCTGCATCAGCTCCTGCTTCCTGACCTGCTTGAGTTCCAGTCCTGACTTCCCCTGGTGATGAACAGTGATATGGAAGTGTAAGCTGAATAAACTCTTTTTTACCCAACTTGCTTCTTGGTCATGATCTTTGCACTGGAATAGAAACCCTCAGACACTGCTTTTGCAGACACAGAAATGATTTTCCCTGCCTCCACCTGTAGTTTGGCCTTTGACCTTTTGATTCCCCTGGGAGCTGGCTGACCAGGACTCAGACAGTCCTTGAGCAGAGTCCTGGGATGCATGGTGATCTCATCTGAGAGATTTTCAGCCCGTGTTGAGTTTATGGCAGAGAGGGAGAGAGGGGCAACTAGGGAGCATCTTGGTGGCAAGTCTAGACTGGATCCTGACCCGAGGTCTAACGGGTTTCAGACCTGGGACAAAGGACTAGGGTGCATATTTTTACACACCAAAGCACACCTCTCTTCCAGGTTTTTCTAGCACCCCTAAGTCCCTACCTGACATACCTTGCTCCCAACCCTGAACTTCTGACCTTCACCTGAGGTTCCGTCCCATATAATCTAGACATTTTGATCTCCTCCTCCTCTTCTTCCTCCTCCTCATCTTCTCCTTCTCCCTCCCTCTCCTATTCCTCTTCTCCACTCTCAGTCCCCACACCCCTTTCTTTCTTTCTTTCTCTTTCCACCCTCTAACTCTCTCCTCCATAGTGACCCCCCTGGCCTTGGTCCCTGGAGCCATTGAACTCACCCAATTGCAGCTTCCTAATAAACCTGCCTTTAATATAATCTAATCTGGTTTAAATCAACTCATTCGGATGATGCCCGAGAAATACCGTATCACTGACCTTGATCATCTCTCTCTTCAAGAGCTGCTGGGTGGATGAGCAGGTAGTGACTCTTAAGAAGTTCCCAACTTACTGGAAAATCTTCCTGTGGCTGAGGGGGAAGGGATCACACATGTCCTTCCCATGTGTATCAGCTCACTAGCTGAATATCCAGGGAAAAAGCAGTTCCCTGCCTGTTATACCCAGTCACCGAAAGTGAAAGTCTCATGTTCCAGAGCAAAGTCAGACGCACACAACAGTATGTCCATTTGTAGGGAACCTCCCAAATTCCACCCTCCTGGCTGACTCATGGAACAACCTTAGTTCCACAACCCCATGCCCTTCTCAATCCTTGACACCTGTTTGGGACTTCTCTGTAGACTCGAGGAAGAAAGACCAGCCATCATAGATTGTGAAACCCTCTTTCAATTACCCCCAAATGACCCTGATGTATCCACCCTCGATCTCCGGCAGAATGTTCCTCCCCCCTCCTCTACCTCGGCTGCCACTCATCCTGGGGTCTCTTCGGCAGACATTGGTGCTGCTGCTTCCACCATGTCTGGCACCTGGAAATCTGCCTGCATGGCTTCTTCTGCCTCCAGCCCAGGATCTGCATCTGGAATCATGCACTGCTTCCTCTCAGACTCTCCCAGCATCTTCCACAACACACCCCTCTGGTCCATTCTTGTTTCTTATGGTACTTGAGTTCCGCCAAACCTCTTTTCTCTAAGCTCACCTTGCTTGGTGGCTGTTGAACAGCTCTCCTTTTCTCTTAACAGACGGGACTCTAAGCAAGGCTGGATGCAGGGATCAAGTGGCCATTACATCAAGATGGGCACCCTTCCATACATGTGTTCCTGAGGTTTGATGGCCATCTTAATCCAGCTTCTCAGGGAAGGACAGCAGGTGACACTCACTGGGTCTTCAAGCTGCTGCTGGCATCTCTTAATTTACTACGTTTGGAGATTTAGAGTCATTTCTGAGACACAGAACATCTCAGTGTTTTATCAAATCAACATGTTTCACCGTTGATAATGGGGGCTGTGCTGTGTTTTCTGTGAGTGGGTGGAGAGGTAATGTCTTTCATACCACAGCTCAGGGACCATTCAATAGTCAGTCCATATTCAGACGGCAGACACGTGTGAGCACATGTTTTTTCATTATTATCATTATTTTCTCCAGCTGTCCTTGTCCCCGTTTCCCTCGGTCGTTAGAGGACACCACAGAGAGCTGCAGAACCATGACACTGTCCATGAGAGCTGTGCTGCCCATGGGCTGGCACGGTGGAGACCCCTGATCATTGCACAGTGTGAACTGGAACTTTAATCTCCTCCTGAATGGAGCCGGGGGAGGGGCTGCAGGACCCTGCTGCAGACTGATCTGAAGGAGAAAAATAAGAATCTCCACCTCCAGGTTCACAAGCAGAGCCCATCCCTCAGTGACATGCCAACAAATGTCACCCAGGGTGCCTGCCACTTCAGAGGTGAGGATGCTGGTAACACCTCTCTGGTCCAGAGGAGATAGCAGCCAAGGGACATGGCCTTAATGCAGTGGGAGGCAGCGCTGCAGGCTGCATTGGCTTTGGGAGGCAGAAGATGAACACAGGCTTTACCTGGGAGACTGCCTGGGAGTGGAAGGGAGAGCCTCTCACTGCAGTCTAGATGCCAGATTCACGCTCTGGACGTCACACACACACACACACACACACACACACACACACACACAGGGCATAAAAGGGCCACACTGAACCTTTACTTTTGCTTTCATCTTTGTATAACTTTTTAGATAAAACTTACCTCATAGCCATAAAGGCCGTAGCCATGTAGAGCCCTTACATGGTTTTCTAAGCACTTTCACATGCTATACATTCATAGCAAGTTTAAGTCACTTGTTCATTGTAGAGCCGTGGAGCATACCAAGAACCTTGGTAAGGTTTAGTGGCTTCTGAGACCCCAGCACTCGGGCACCCACTGCAGATGATAGGCGTTTCCCTGCTTCCTACTAGATTCTGGGTGTCGATCTTTTAGCCAAGAACAGTTTTCCATGAGGTATCCAGAGGTCCTGAGGGTTCAGCCAGTATGCTTTCCTTCCCTGACATTCCTTCCTGCAAAAAGTGATTAACCTCTGGTCCACCCTTAAGAGGTGGTGTGCACCCATTTTCCACGATAAACTGTCAATAGATGATGTGGATAAACAGGAACTCTCTTTCATCGAGAACTGCCCTGAGGAGTATGAAAAACACCTTTGTCTACAGAGCCACACCATCTAAGTCTCCAGCAGAAGGTCCCTCAGTGCTCCAGGACTGGCCACCAGTGAGTTAAGACAGAGTTCCCCATTTCCACCTGGTTCTGGGCTCATCATCCTCAGCCCACACCTTTCCACACCCAACTCCATTCCCAACTCCCTGTGATTCAGTGGGGTTTGGATGTCCAGGAGTTTGGGAACCCCCAGCTCCTGGCTCCTCATCGCAGGCCTGCAGGCACTGACTCTCTGTTCCAGATTGCTCTGCACGGTTTCCAGCTGCGACTAGACGCCTGTGAGTCAGGGAACCCCAGCTTTGGCCTCAGTCTATGCTGTTTCTCACTCAGGCTGAGGCTCACATCTTACGCTGTGTTCTCTCACCCCATGAGTCATATATCAGCGCTTCCCTGATGGGGCAGCACCCTATGATGGGGCAGGGAAAATGCAGTCTAGCCAACAGTGGGGCGAAATTCAGACCCACAGTCCATGTCATAGGTCAATCATGTTTAAGGAGTTATAGCAGACTTGTTTACATGTCTTTCCATCAAGATTAGTACCTGACTAAACATTTCTTATCTATATTCTAGCTCCACAAGTTAATTACAAGTTTAAAGCAATATTATTTATGTCATAATTAGAAAGGTCTTGTCTTTTGTGTCTTATTATTTTTTTCTCTTGTACCTTGTGTCTTATTATTTTGAAGTCTTGCGTAGATAAACTAGTTAATAATTTATTTTCTGCCCTTGTACTTATAAGAAATTGCCCATTTGCAGTTTATAACCATTAGTTGTTGAGATTAGTGGCCTCATTCTTAACCTAAAAGGAATGTTTTCCCCGACTGTAAATTTCTTCCAAGCCTATTTTATTTTCCTAGTGCAATTAGCTCATGACACAGAACTCTATTTGCCTCTTTTTATTCTACAGGGGGCTTAAGGTTACTTGAATCAGCTCAAGAGTTCTATAAGATAATTATCAGGAGTTATAAAATCATCAATTTGTCTAAACAGCATTACTACATGAAAGTACATCTTCATGTTGATTCTGTGGGAAATCTGCCTAATAGTTTGAGCTGATGCCCAGGAATCATCGGGCTATGTAACAGTGACAGGAAAGTCACATCAGCAGGGAGAAGCAATCCTGGGATGAAATCTATGGGGTCCATGCCTCTCAGAGCACACCCACCACAGCCATGCAAAATGGTAAGGCATCTCCAAAACTCACACATGCTTGCCCATAACCTTTTCTGCATGGCTTCTGTCACCTAACATCACTCAGAGTCTTTACAACCATGTGAGCCCACAGGAAAGTGAAAAGACATTCATCACATTTCTGTCTTCTTTTCAGTTGGCTCCAAGCCTTCTATGAGACGCCAATACTCTCTGAACTTTTTACTAGGTGCTAACTGTAACCTGTCAGCCAGGTAACAACAAATACCCAATTCCCTACTCTAAGGTGATCAACCGCCACGGTTAGTCCACTAGTCAATTCGTTAACTTATCAAAGAGGTCTCTCATTAAAAGAGGACAAACAGGTTTACCTTGCTCACAGGCTTTGTGTTAAAATATAGAATGGGTTTTAGATGAAACTACACTAAAGGAACATGTCTTACAATTTTGTTCCCATTCAGAGTCTACTCCTGCTGTCTTACAGACACAAGTTAGCTGCTTTTTCTGCAATACAGATTTTAATGCAAAGTTATGCTAATATACCTCCTTTTGTGAACTGAAAATTCTTGTAAGCTTCAGGGAATCCAAGAATTCTTAGACTTGGATCCTCTTGCTACAGGTCCAATGGACCAGATAAGTATATTTTCCTGTTCCTGAAAATGGGATCTTCCCTTGGTTTTAGGATTCCTCACATTCTCTAATTACCAGAAAATGTTAACTTCTGTTTCTAGTTTATAGTTACCTCAACGGATTTGTCTCAACAGATTTTCACTTGGCTAACAGACTCTATCCAGAAATCACCTGGGGACTGCAGACTGCTGAACTCTGGTCTGAAAACTGATATAAACCAGTCCAGCTGATATGACTGCTCCCTCCCTGTCTTTCAGTCGGGCCAGCTAACCACATGCGTCTAATAAATATCTCATTACACAGCATTTGACTGGCCTTTCACCCTTTCTGGGCCCTGATAACAACATCCTAATGTCAGCTGAGAGTAGTTATGAAAGAGAACACATCATCCATTGTCCTGCCTAACAGGCTGGCAGGCTGAGTCAAAAGGAAACTCCCCGGCATAAGGGACGAGTGGCCTGTAAACCAACTGACAGAAATAATAATCTGGCTATCCTCAAAAACACTACAAAAAGGGGACCTGAAATAAATGACTAGTGGCCCTGACCATTTTCAGACTCCTTCTGGACAGTAACTTTGATGGTTATTAGATCCAAAAATAAACAAATGCCCATCCTAGAGTTAAAGATTTGACCTGATCTTCAACTACAGTGTTGAATGTAACTCCCAATATTGACCTATAAATCTCACCTGCTCAGGAATGCTAGGAATTGCAGTTCTTGGGAAAGAACAAAGCCTTATGGGAAAACGCAGCATCCTTTCAGTTTGTCCTTATAAGCCCCTGCAGCAGGTGACTCAAGGCTGTTCTAACTGGGAAATTCAAGGGGAAATGGTCCTGGCTTAAGTCTACCTTTTGGCTAGTATTTACCATTTAATAAATGCTTGTTTTAAATTTGGTCCAAAATTGTGAAGTTGGGTTTTCTCACAAATCCCAGGATTAACAGAACCTGCAAAGGCCAGAAGAGGGTGTCAGATGCCCTGAATTGGAGTTACACAGCATTGTGAGCTGCCTTGTGGGTGATGGAAACCAAACAGGTATTTTCAAAAAGAAGAGCCAGTTCTTTAACAACTAAGAATTTTCCTGCCTCAGAAAGTGTCTATGTAGACCAGGCTGGGCTAGAACTTGCAATCTTTCTGCCTCTGCCTCCCAAGCTCTGGGATTACAGGTATGGTTTCAAAGACAGCGCCTCGTGTCAGAGTGGAGACTGGTATACAGGCTTCCAGGCAATTATTTATTTTAAATTTATTATCAGCGTGTGTATGTGTGAGTACACATACCACAGTGCTCCTATAGAGGTCAGAGGACAACTTTTTAGAGTTCTTGCTGTCCACCTTCCCATGGGTTCCAGGAACTGACTCTTATCATGTTTGCACAGCAAGCTCCTTCACCCAATTGGTCCAACTTGTTCACTGCCCCAAATTTAATCCTTTGTCATTCACAAAGCTGATTGTTCTCCATGATGCTGGCGACATCATGGAGAGAGAGATGGGCTCGGCCCTCATTGTGGAGAGCTCAGAATTCAGTGTGGGAGAAAGTGTTTCACCGGGTGAGGATGGTTAAAAAAAGAATTAGCTGTTGGCAAGGGTTTTGTACACTGTATATTCAGATGATGATTTCTGTGCCCCAAATGTGGTTATAGCTCAGATATGGGACATGGGCTTGTAATGATTAGTGAACTGTCAGAAGCCATTTAGAAATGGCTATGGCAAGCAGGTGACTTTTATAAAGGTGGGCCACCATTTTACATGGCTGTGTTGAGTGTTCTCTGAGATGCATGGTCCTCAGAGACTTCATCCCAGGATTGCTTCTTGCTCCTGATGTGCCTCTCCTGTCACTATTACAGAGCCTAATTATTCCTTGTCATCAGCCCACCCTATTGGGCAGATTTCTTGCAGAATTAACCTGAAGATGAGCTTTCATGTAGTAATGCTGTGCAGATGAATTGATAATTTCAAATTTACTGAATATGATTTTATAGAGCTCCCAAAGTAATATCAAGATCCCTATAGAATAAAATCTGCAAATAGAGCTCTGTAAACCTTCATGTGTTATGGACTAACTGCACTAGAAAAAGAAAGCAGGCTTGGAACTAACTTGCCATCAAAGAAAACATCCCTTCTAGTTTAGGAATGAGGTCACTAACCTTAATAACTAAAGGTTATAAGCTGGGAATGGGCACTTTATTGTGAGTGCAAGGACAGAAAATAAATGATGGACTAATTTATCTATACAAGACTTTGAAATAATAAGACAGAAGGCAGATGATTTGTCTATTGAAAAAGTATGCTAATGTATGACATAAAAACTATTGCTTTAAACTTATAATGAACTTTTGAAGACATAAAATACATAATGAATGTTTAGTCAGGTACTAGTCTTAATGGAAAGACCTGTAAACATTTATGCTGTAACTCGTTACACCTTATGTACCTATAACATGAACTATTAATTTGAACTTACTCTGTAAGTTTAAGTAACTTTACTTAAAACTATATATGTTTAAACTAAAGACTTTAGAAAATCATGTGATCAACCATCCCAAGAGGGTATAAAAACTAAGAACAAGAATAAACTGGTAGTGTAGCCTTTTCATGCTTCATCTAGTATGTGTATGTGTCTCTCTTTGTGCCTGACTTTCTTTCTTTTCTTTTCTCTCTGGCTTAAGAAACATCAATGGACTCTGAGCCTCTTGGTCAGCAAGAGGTCTGAGTCAATGAGGATCTAAGTTTCATTTCTTAAATCCTCTACTGGTATCAACAGGAGTTAATTGCTGGAAGCCATCAGCTTTTGGCCTCTAAATAGAAATAGAGAATTACATTCCCCAAACTTATCCAATTTTGGCCCCAATTGCCAGTACCACCCTCACTGCCTTTCCTGGCTTCCTGAATGCCCAGTAGGCCTTAGCAGTGAACCACCTCCTGTATCAATGTGGTGTCAAGAATGTGCCCCAGTTTTCTTTTATTGGTTAATAAAAGACTAAACAGCCAAAGACTGGACACAGGAGATAGGAACACTGGACTTCTGATCCCAGCCAGGAGTTCCAGGGTGAAGGAGAGAGGCTGGGGTGAAAACTTTGGCTTCTTTGGAAAGGTAGATAAGTCAAAGGATATTTTCCTGAAGCACACACAGGTGAATGGAAGTTTTGCTAAAGCAGACACATGAAAGAATGTGTTCACTCAAGCAGACATAGGTGAAAGGATGTTTTGCCAAAGCAAAAATAGGAAAGGGCACATGATGTTAAGAAGGACCCAACAGAGGACAGATGGCACTGGATGGTATTGGTACGCCTTACCATCGCTAATTGCTCAATGTTTGTCTTGACTCCACAGAGAGAAATGCACCAAAAACCTTCTGGTGGGTACTCTGTCAGCTTCTTGCAGCCTCCATGGACTCAGGCTAATTGACAGAGTGATGTCAGCTGATACAGACTCTTGTGGTGAGGCAAGGCCCATGGGAGGACAGGTGATGTTTGGACAGAGTAGAAATAGGGCTTAATGAACAGTGAGGGGCTTGCACAACTACCTTTGCTATGTGTCTTGGACTCGGGTCTTTGTCTTTCCTGATCTTTGCTTTATCGAGAGAGGCATAGCAGAGAACTCCTCCTGGTGTCCCTGCTGGTCCTGGGCAGCTCCTGAGGAGGCCTGGCTGTTTCTGGTAGGTCACGCCACCTCTCCTGATTTGTGTTTGCTATCTCGACACTACTGAACTGGACTGCTGGTGTATTTGTGAAGTGCTTGCTAGTGGATGGAGCTGGAGCTGCTGTCGCCGATTCCTGTGAACTGAACTGCTCATTTCCTGACAACACAGGTTTGATTTGCTCCAAAGAACACTATATAAACAGGTCTACTCCCATATCCTAATAATCTTTCTTTTGCACTACCTTTGATGGGTGATTGAGCTACAAGGGAGGTTAAAGCACTTAAGAACTCATATGAAAAGTAGATTTGAAAAATCAAAGCTACAAGAGGTCACAGCCACAGATAGAGTCACAGATACACTTGGATTTTAAAAATAATTGCCGAAATTCAAATTCAAGTTCTCATGTATATACAGCAAGTACTTTACTATTGGCAGAGCCATCTTCCACCCAGTTTCTCTATTTTTGTTTGTTTGTTTGTTTGTTTTTAATTTGAAAGACACAGTCTAACTAAATAGCTTGGGCTAGACTAGAATTTGTTATGTAGATCAGGCTGGCTTTGAACTCACAGGGATCTATATACTTCTGCCTCCTGAGTGTTTGGATTAAAGGCCCATGCCACCAAAGCCTGGCCTTGTTTTGTTTTGAGACAAAGCCTGTCTATGAAGTCCGTGCTGACATTGAATAAGACATCCTCCTACCTCATTGTCCTAGCAGCTGAAGACACAGTGCAACTCTATGTGTAGTTGGAAAGAATCCCCTTTAATATACTGGCCATACATGGGTAGTTCATGTATGATGTGGCTACATGTTAATATACTCGATGGTCAGAGACTGGCTATGGTAGACTTTTCATTCCTTAAAAATGTATTTGTTTATATGTATTTTATGTATATGAATATTTGGCCTGCTTGTATGTTTGTATACCACACGCATGTCTGATGCATGTGTTCCTGATGCCTGAGAAAGTCAGAAGAGAACCTTGAGATGCCTAGATTGGGAGTTATAGATGGTTGTGAACCATTGTGTGTGTGCTGGGAATCAAACCCAGTTCTCTGCAAGAGCAACAAGTACTGTTAACAGCTGACCCATCTCTCCAGACCCTAGATTCTTCACCCTTGAGTGACCTAGCACCTTGGCTGTTTGTTTCTCCCCTCCCTCTCCCCTTCTCTTTCTACCTTGTTCTCCATTCACCTGCTCACACACACTTACTCTGACTCTCTTACCCTCTCTCACTGTCCTCAGTTATCTGTCTCCTCTGTCTCAGCATCTCCACGATTCTCTCCTCTTTCCCTAATCCTGGGCAGTCCAGTCAATGACCACACTCAGCCTTTCTTTCTCTCTCTGATCTGGACTTTTCCAGATGCCTTCAGCTATCTCTCTCTCATATCTACAATGACAATCTTACCCATACAACGGAGTGGCCGTGTCAACAGTTTCTTTACTGCATACCTCATACCCTGTAGAATAATTGTCTCGAGGACACTGGATAGCAAATGAAGAGGGGCCGTGATTTACAAAAGAGAGTAGATGTGTTGTCACAAAACTAACAAACATAAATTTCAGTCAGTCTGGGAAAGTTTACTGAGCATGAGTCCCAGGACTGGTTGATTAGGGCCGCAAACTACCCTTAGGAGCTTATTGTGACATTAAGTTAGAATCCTACAGATGTCTTTTTCTTTCTTTCTTCTTTCTTTCTTTCTTTCTTTCTTTCTTTCTTTCTTTCTTTCTTTCTTTTCTTTCTTCTTTAGGACAGGGTGTATTTTATTTAAAACCCATCAGTGAAGTGGACGGCTTGGGTCTCTGATAAATCATTCATATTTGAAGCATAAGTCAGTAAACTTGTGATCTAGGTGAGCCCAGGTCTCAGCAATGGCTGTGGTATTTATTGCTCGACATAAACAAAGCTCTCTGGACCTTGGCCAGGTCGTCACTAGGTACCACAGTGGGAGGCTGGTAGTTAATGCCAACCTTGAAGCCAGTAGGGCACCAGTTCACAAACTGGATGATATGCTTGATCTTGATGGTGACAATGACAGCATTGACATCTTTGGGAATGACATCACCATGATACAGCAGGCAGCAAGCCATGTATTTACCATGGCGAGGGTCACATTTTACCATCTGGTTGTCTGGCTCAAAGCAGGCATTGGTGATCTCTACTACAGAAAGATACTCATGGTAGGCTTTCTCAGCAGAGATGACAGGGGCATAAGTGGCCAGAGGGAAGTGGATTGGAGGGTAGGGTACCAGGTTGGTCTGGAATTCTGTCAGATCAACATTCAGGGCCCCATCAAATCTGAGGGAAGCAGTGATAGAAGACACAATTTGATCTATCAACCTGTTTAGGTAAGTGCAGGTTGAGTGCTCAGTGTTGAGGTCTCTATGACAGATATCATAGATGGCCTCATTGTCTACCATGAAGGCACAATCAGAGTGCTCCAGGGTGGTGTGGGTGGTGAGGATGGAATTGTAGGGCTCAACCACAGCAGTGGAAACCTGGGGGCTGGGTAAATGGAGAACTCCAGCTTGGACTTCTTTCCATAATCAACAGAGAGCCACTCCATCAGCAGGGAGGTGAACCCAGAGCCAGTTCCCCACCAAAGCTGCAGAAAACCAAGAAACCCTGGAGACCCGTGCACTGATCAGCCAGCTTGTGAATTCTGTTCAAGACATGTCAATGATCTCCTTGCCAATGGTGTAGTGGCCATGGGCATAGTTATTGGCAGCATCTTCCTTGCCTGTGATGAATTGCTCAGGGTAGAAGAGCTGGTGGTAGGTGCCAGTTCGAACTTTATCAATAACTGTGGGTTCCATGTCTATGAACACTGCCTGGGCATGTGCTTGCCAGCTCCTGTCTCACAGAAGAAGGTGTTGAAGGAGTCATCTCCTCCTTCAATGGTCTTGTCACTTGGCATCTGGCCATCAGGCTGAATGCCATGCTCCAGGCAGTAGAGCTTCCAGCAGGCATTGCTGATCTGGACACCAGCCTGGCCAACGAGGATGGAGATGTATTCACTGTGGTTGCTGCTTCCTGCCTGCTGGGCAGCTGGCGGAGAGGAGGAGGAGGCGCTGCTTCTTACAGCGGGACTCTCCGGTGGGCAATGTAAGAGAACCTCCTACAGACATCTTAAGCATGAAATCCACAAACATTTGTGCCAGGTCATTCCACCAATCAGGATTTCGGGATATAAGATTTTCTTAGGAATGCGTCTTTGTTGTACATATATCCTGTCCCATTGGTTGGAGTCATTGACTGTGGCAGGGGACTTGGCCTTGCCTAACATTCCTGTATTGCCAAACAGGATGTCAGTTTCCCACAGACATGCCTCTTCCTGCCAGGTAGAATGTCAGTTCCCAGGAAGGTCATGGGAACTTAAGACTTTACTCAACCCCTACTCACAGTGAAAGTTTTATTCCCAATAGCTTCTTATATTGGTGCAGGTGTCACTCTTATGTTGGGGTCCATCCTAGGAGCAAAACTAGAAAAGCTCATATACACGTACAGGGAGTGCTGCTGGAAAGCTGCTCTGGGTCCAAGCTTACTGTGGCCAACTGTACAAAGCAGTTCTACCTGACCTCCACTGTGACTGGCTTCCAGCAACACCAAAGCACAGCACGTAACAGAGCAGAAGTCAACTTGGAGCTGACGACGTTTCCTTATAACATTATAACATCATAAAATGGCTGGCTAGACAGATGAGTCTTAGAATTGTCCTGAAAGGAGAGCGGGAGTTTGTGCAAGGAGGGAATGCACTAGAGCCCTAGGTCCCCCAAAGCCGAGGACAAGGGCTCAGGCTGCAGAGAAGGTAGAATTCACAAGACAGAGAAGAGAAGAAGACAGGGAGAGAAGCCACGAGTCTGGAGAAGCTCTGCCATGAGTGGAGTGCATGCTGACGTGGGAGACATGGAGGAGTGTAGCCCAGGCTGAAGGATCAGATGTTTGGGAGAACCAGGGTTCAGCATCTTCTGAGCATAGGGGTGAAGCAAAAGGGGGAGGCCACACGTGACAAATGAGGAAACGTTCTCCTTCAGTGAGCACTGAGGAGTGGCTCCCAGGTACCATGGAGGAGACCATTTACTGCAGATAAAAAAGGCAGAGCATGGCCAGAGGCAGGGACATCTGAGAAAAGCCAGAGTGACATCACCATGATGGGGTGGGTCATATGAGCTGAGGGAAAGTTAACAGAGGAGAGAGGGGAACCAGCAACAGCAACCAGGAGCCCCAATGGTACAAAAGGGGTGGGTAACCAAAATGGCTGGATTATATAAGGAAGAGCCTGTGGGGGGTGGGGCAGCCCAGCCCCTGGGCTGCAGAGTTTGCGGTAGAGAGCAGAACATGCCAATCATACCCTGGAAAGGGTGGTGACTGAGGGATGCTGGGAGAACCTGGTGGGCAGGTCTGCTTTGATCTGTTAAACAGGTCCCTCATCCATTTGTCCTGGGGTTTGGGAGTTGACAGCAGCCTGGGTAAGATTAGTCCTTGACTAAATAATTCTCAGATGCTCATGAGAAGCAGTTAGAGAGATCTGGTGGATCAGGCTGAACTGCACTCTAGCATCATTTTCTAGAATAGTTAGAAAAATGAAATGATTCAGGACCTAACAAAATACAAGTAGTATTTTTTTTTTTGGCACCAGCAAAAACTCACACCATATAAAGATGTCAGGAACTGTGGCTCAAACTGATAAAGAAACTCACTAAATCAAAAATGAGACAGGGCTTGGCGATGGCAGTGCTCACCTTTAATCCCAATAATGGAGAGGCAAGAGGCAGGTGCATCTCTGAGTTCGAGGCCAGACTGGTCTACAGAGTGAGTTCCAGGACAGCCAGGGCTACACAAAAATAAAAAGCCAAAAAGAATAGAATAGAATAAAAGCAAATTAAACCCAAACCACAACGTCACTCAGGGCCAGGGAGCTAGCTGGCTCACAGGATTGCACGTGTCATTTTTGCCCTCATCCTGGGTCTCCATCTAGCACCGGAGTCCACAAAGACCTGTGTTTTGCAGGTAGGGATTCAACACTGAATTTAGTTTTAGGACCTTCAGTTGGCCTCTGCTGTCTGACATCTGAAGTGCCCAGTGGCTCTAGAACAGCATGCAAGCATTGTTGTTACAAATTTTATTTCTGATCTCAATTAGCTTGGTACTTTAGTCATTAAAGAGGTGTCCAGGGAAATCCAAAGTTGCAGGCAGGCTCAGTGGTGGTGGTGGTGTTGTGTGTATCTGACGGACGTGGCGTGGGCCAGGACAAGAGGTCACTTATAGAAGATTCGAAAAAATATGCAGAAAAAGATGATGGACCCTGCAACGATGGAGCCCAAGATATAAAGGAAGGTGCATTTGGAGTTGGTTCTGGCCTTTTCGTATTCCTTCTGTTCCTTGTACAATCTAGTCTGAGTTTTAGGGGAGAGGGAAAAAGATTAGTCTTGTGGGCTATCAAATAGGTGGTGGCGAGATACCCTGGGGGTTAAGAGCCCACACTGCTGTGACAAGAATTCTGAGTTCCTTTCCCGGTACCTATGCTAGAGGCCCACAGCTGCTTATAACTCAGCTCCAGGGGTATCTGACTCCTTCTGTATTCTGAAGGCACGTGTGGTTTGGACATGTATGTGCACATGCACAAAAAAAATATATATATATATGCAATTAAAATGTCTTTTTTTAAAAAAAGGATTCTGAGGCAGAGGGTGAAGTGGGGAGCTGAGAGGACCCAACATGGGGTGTGGTTCTGAATCTACGGGAAGCAGGGGGAAGTGAAGGAAGAGAGGGGGGTGAAGAGGGGTCCTGTAGAGAGTCACCTTGCGACAAGAGCGATAAGCTAAGTAACCTAGTGGAAAGAAAAAACAGAAAGCAAATTTGGCTAGGCAGCGGTGCTCCTGGATGTGTGGGATGTCCTCAGAGTCAGCTTGTTCTTCATTCTCTTCCTCGATTTTGACAGACATTAGTTCAGACACCTGGGGACAGACAGTGAGTGAGTGACTCCGGTCTCAGCATGGGATGAAGACTTTGAATTCATCCACACTTACCTCTTTCTTTTACAAAAGCTTTGGGGGCTGCAGTGTGTTAGACCTGAAAACTGCAAAAGATAGACCAAGTGATTATCCGATAAAAGCAAACTTTGTTAAATACGGGCCAGGAAGATGGACACTGGCCCAGGCGGTACCAGGGATTCCCAGAGAATGGCTCTGAGTTAGGTTATCTGGGGATCTTAAAGGCAAACCCCACGAGGCTACAGTGCTTCCAGCCTTCATCCAATTGGAGGCAAGCACACACCCTGATGTACTTCCTGCCGATGGACCTCCCACCTATGTGTGGTGGAGCACATGCTGGGCAACTGGCCAACAGAGCTTGTTTACTGAGGCCAGAACACCTGACTGGCTATTGACATGGACCACAGCCCCCAGTGCACCCGGAGGTTGTCTGCCCTGGAGCAAGTGGGGCTTACAGGTTAACTGCAGCCCTTACAAAGAGATGGCTGAGTGGATAAGAGCATTGGCTGCTTTCCCAGAAGATCCTGGTTCGATTCCCAGCACTCACATGGAATCTCACAGTCTCCTGAGGCCAAGGGGATCTGAAACCCTCTTCTGGCCCCCTGCACATGGTGCACAGACATACATGCAGGCAAAACCCTCATACATAAAAATAAGATAAAATACATAAATTGGGAAAAATTAATCTTGTGTGTGTGTGTGTGTGTGTGTGTGTGTGTGTCGGTATGTGTCTGGGTGCAGGAGCCCAAGAGAGTCAAAAGAAACTATGGCTGGGTTCCCCTGGAAGAGCAGCCAGGGCTCTTAAACTGTGAGCCTCCAGCTCTGGGTGCGTCTCCTTTTTTAAACCCACACATTCCTACTTGGCTGATCTAACATCAGCACTGAGTGCTTTAAACATTCTCACTGACTCCATCTGCCAAGATGTCCCACTAATCTTTGTCATTTGCTCCAATCCCAGACCTTCCCACCATCCACACTCCATCATCTCTTCTCCTGTGTCCTCAGACTCCCTCTCTCTGTGTGTACCCCTTCGTAATTGCTTCGGTGGGTCACCTATTGTCCCTTCTGCTACCCCGAACATCCTGACTCTGGTGAAGTTTTCTCTAAAATATCAAATGGCACCTTAAAACATCTGCTACCCAAACTCTGCCCCCCAAAGCCCCCCATAAAACAGACTAAAAATAAGACTCTCTTTGGGCATGGTAACACATGCCTTTCATCCTAACACTGACGCAGAAACAGTAGGTCTCTTAGACTTCCATGCCAGCCTGGTCAACACTAAGATTTGTCCAAAGTAATACTGGCTGTGCCTCAGAAAGGCAAGAAGAAAGGGAAGGGGTGATTGGAGGACAGAGGGAGGGAGAGAGGAAGGGAGGGAGGAAGTAAGAGAGGGAGGGAGAGAGGGAGGAAGGAAGAGAGGGAGAGAGTCTTACTGGCATGTTGGTCAATCCAGCACTTTGAAGGCAGAGGCAGGAGGATTGTGAGTTCCAACTAATCCTGAGATACGTACCGAGGCCATGTCCCAAAAACACTAATCCAAGGAAATAAAGTAAATAAATCTGGCTATGGAGGAAGGTTCAGGTAGGAGGAGTCAGTCTCTACTGCACAGCTAGCAGAAAGCCAGCTTGAACTACCCAAAAACTTCCTTAAAAACAAACAAGCAAACAACAAACCCCCAATCCAAACCAAACCTAACAAACAACCCCCAAGGGAGAGAGGATGGTTCAGGGTAAAGTATAGGGAGCCATATTGGTTTTGGAACTGGCCGTTTTTGTAACTGTTTACCTCAGAGTGGCTATGTGACTCTGGGCCGTATACCCAGATAGTCAGCTCTAATATGACTGCCATAAAGTCATGAGATTGTTTGACAAAAGCCTTTCCCACGTACTGATGGCACAAGAAGACTCTGAGAGCAACCACAGAATGTTCCCGTCCCAATCACAAACTGCTCTACCCTGAGCAAACATCAGTTATCTCCGCCAGAGGGTCCTCTCCTTCCTGCTATCGCTGCCATGAATACCCTCTTCCTGTCACTAAGATGCTGTAAAAATTCCACTGCACCCTGCTTTCCCCTTTTTGCCCAGCCCATATAAGCTGTAAGCACCAAACCCTCAATGAAGTCTTGACACCATCTAGACTGACACTTGTCGTTCTTTGTGCACATGGCTTCCTTTCTCTCTTGCCCCCATGACTTTCAGGACGAAGGCCTCTTCAGAACCCTAAATAACTGGACCTGCTGGACAAGTAAGTAAAGTGTCTACTGCACAAGTGTGAGGACTTGAGTTCAGATCCTCAGTCCTCAAGACAACTCTGGATATGTTGACACCTGCCTGTGTAAGGCTAGAGACAGGCTGAGTCCCAGGGACTTGGTGCATAGCCAGTCTAAAAATAGTAAGCTCCAGGTCCTGGCCTTCATAGGAGCACACACACACACACACACACACACACACACACACACACACCACACAAGGAATCATGCATACAGGAAACAGAACACAATACCAAATAAGAGTCATGATCATTTTTTGTAAACCCTTCATTAGAAATTTTTCATTCCCTTCTAAAACTCTCAGCCACATGGCTTCCAATGTCTGTGACCATTCTCTCAGATTCCTGTACCTCTCCTGGGGACTCTTCGCTGTTCACTCATACACCCCTCGCCCTACTAATCACATGACTCCTTTAATCCTATATTTGGCCCCCTATAAACTCCACGTCTTCCCGCTGTCTGCCTGTACCCTCTTTTATGTCTCCTGATAAAGCAACTGCTCATGTCTTATAACTATCACATTTCCCCCGACCTTCGAAAGACTTTGAATCTTATTGTATGCCCTGGGCATTTGTCTGCATGTCTGTCTGTGCACCTCTGTCTGGGGTGCTGATTGGTGTGAGCTGCTGTGGTGAGGTGGGAGCAGAACCTCTGGGAAAGCAGCCAGCACTCTTCACCCCTGAACACCCTCTCCAGCAGCCTCCCTAGCCTTCAGAATTGCTTTCTGGTCCTATAGAACAGCTTCTCCACAGGCTCTTTCTTCCTGTGGACACCACTCTGACCATTTCAGGCAAGCCCCACCTGCCCCATCACTTACCTGCGTTCCTCCCCTGCCTACTCCCTGCCACCTTCCAAAATTCCAATAGGTACCAACATTCTAGGGCCAAGGAAAACTCTCAGCTCCTGGCAACTCACTGGAGATTACTGTGGCAACCAGGCAGGACCCGCCTCCCAGGCTGAGCTTTCTCTTTCTATTGGATGCTTACTACAATGGAAGTTCAGTCCTGGCTGTTTTATTGGGCAACTCAAGAATTCCAGGTTCCACCTTGAAAACAGGTGTTAAGTAGGCTTTCTCTGAAATGTTTTCCAGTGTAGGGGAATGCCAAGGCACTGAGGTAGGAGTGGGTGGTTGGGAGTGGGAGCATCTTCATGAAAGCAAGGGGAGGTGAGGGCGGAGGGGAGAGGAAAGAGGGGTGAGGAAGGAAGAAGAGGGGGAGGGGAAAGAAAGAGATGGGGATGACATTTGAAATGTAAATTCAGTGAATATCCAATAAAAATGATTCAAAAACCCAAACCTTCCTTGCTTCTTTATAGGTTCCTGCTGAACACCTTGAGACTCAGAAAAGGACATGGGAGGAAAGAGTAATGCAGGTCTTGGGGTCCCAGGCCTGTGTGTGAAAGTCTTGAGGGCAGTGTACCACACTCTGTAGTCACACACGCAGTCTGTACCTCTGGCCAGTGATCTCACATAGCTCAGGCTAGCCTTCAAGTTGCTGTGTAGCTGAGGATGGCCTTGAATTTCAGACCCTCCTGCTGCTGCCATGTGGTGCTGGCATCAGAGGCAGGGCTTCGGAAGGCAGGGGAGCCCTCTGCCCGCAGAGCTACATCCCCCACTCCAGACTCCATCATCATTCGTTCCAGGAAGGATCTCACAAGCCCAGAGTAGCTTCCAACTCACTTGAAATCCCAGCTCTAGGGAGGTAGAGTTGGAGGACCAGGAGTTCAAGATCATTGTCATCTGCACAGCAAGTCAGTGGTAAGTAGTTTCCATGAGATACTGTCACAGACAACAAATGCAAAAGGGCCTGTGTGACAGATGCCCCTCTTAGCATCCTCTCTAGAAGAAAAAGAACCCAGATCTATTATCTTTTTTAAAGACTTGGGTTTGTTTGTTTCAGTTTTTCAAGCAGGACTTCTCTGTGTTATCCTGGTTGTCTTGGAACTCACTCTGTAGACTGGGCTGGCTTTGATCTCACAGCGTTTTGCCTCTACCTCCCCAGAACTTAGAATTAAAGAATGCCCCCAGCAGTGCTGTGGTACATTATACATCTGTGTGTGGATGCGGGTCTGTCAGGGTGTGTCTGTTTCTGACCCCACAGTGCTGAAGCTCCAGGCAGGTGCCCCAAGCTCAGATTTTTTGTGGGTCCCGGGAATCAGAACTCAGACAACTCTTTACCCACTGAGCCATCTGCCTAGTCTGTTTGTTTTGAGAAATCTTGGGTAACTCAGGCTAGGCTCCCATTTGCTTTGCAGCTGAGGCTGGTCTTGAATTCTGTGGCTGCACAAGAATAAATTTGGATCCACAAACCCCTGTAAAAAACAAAGGTTTGTGGCCTGTCTGAGATCTCAGCACTAGGGGAGAGAGGTAAGTGGATCCTGGGAGCTCACTTGGCCAGTCTAGTCCAAAGGGCAAGCTCTGGGTTCAGTGAGAAGCCTTGTCTCAAAAACTTAAGGTGGCAGACAATAGAGACTGGTTCCTAACTATGACCTCTTACCTCAGACTCTCACAGGCATGCACTCACATTCAGTAGGTAGGCACCAGGAGGCTTGTACACTGCCTAACACACATGCTGAAGAAGATGAAATTGCTGCTAGCTACCAATAGATGACAGTTTTGCCCACCCACTCTCCAAATCATTAAGTCTATTGAAGTTGTGTTAGCCAGAATATACTCAGCAAGGCTAAAATAATAAACTGAGTTCTTACAACAGCCTTAGTCTTGTTGACAAAGGAGACTTGAGGGCTGAATGCAAGAGAAAGTTGCTTGTATAGAGCTTGAAGCTATACGGAATCACACAGCAAGGGAGGTAAGTAGCCTTTAGCCTGCCACCTGCTAGGAATGGCAAGGTTTTGAATTTAGCTGTGACCATATTCATTTGGAAGAGTACCTGAGCCTTAGAATGAGAACCCAGCATAAGTGACATCTTATTTTAGCCACAGGAGATCCTGCCCAGAGGGCTGGCTCTGCTGACACACACAGAGAGCAGTACATCAGTGAGTAAGCTTTTCGGAGTTTGTTATGTTCCCCAGGAGAGTGAGTTGTGTTTTTAAGCAATGTGGTAATTAACAATTCAGATGATAATCATCAGTGGACACCTGTCCAGTACCACTGGGGTTCAGCAGGGTAGGGCTCCTGAGCTGATGCTTTTAGGGCAGTGGATTCTGTGAAGAGCCAAAGGAACTTAGAAGTCCACACGTATAGATTCTCTGTCTTTCTGTCTGTCTGTCTGCCTCTCTCTATCTATCTCTCTCTTTCTCTCTCTCTCTCTCTCACACACACACACACACACACACACACACACACATTTACCAGGCAAGTACTCTAGGCTGATCTATATCTGTAGCCCTTTAAACAAGATCTATTAATTTTTGAGATAGGTCCTCATCATGTAGCCCTGGCTGGCCTGGAACTTGCTATGTAGACTTGCTGGCCTATCTCTATATTTTAACTGCTGGAATTAAAGATGTGGGCCATCATGACTAGCTTAAAAGATTGTGTGTGTGTGTGTGTGTGTGTGTGTGGGTGTGTGTGTGGGTGACCTCAGAGGCCAGAAGTAGGCATTAGATTCCCTGGAGTTGAAGTAACAGGCAGCTGTGAGCCACTTGACTGACATATATTTGCTGGGAACTGAACCTAAGTCCTCTATAGGAGTAACAAATGCTCCTGACTGCTGGGCCATCTCCCTAGGGCCCATCTCTTGATACTTTTTAGAATCTGAGACTTGGTTTCCTTAAGTTGCCTAGGCAGGCCTTGAACTTTCAGTTTTCCTCCCCAGCCTCTCAAATGTCTTGAAGTACAGGCTGAAAGGAAATTAAATTCAAGGTCTAAAAACTCATGTAGGTTGGGGCTAAAAAGGGTAGTCTGTAAGCTTAAAGGCCTAGGACTGAGAATGTTGTAAAACAAGTCCAGGCAGGCCCAGCTAAGCCCATTGTTAAAACATCCCTGAGGCTAGGTTAACTGACCTTAAAGATAAAATAAGAATGCAGAAGCTGGCCCTGGCTGTCTTTTACAACTGAGTTGTCAGTCAAATGAGCCCCTCTTGAGTCTATTCAAAAGTAAATTAGATGTTAACCACATGTATCCTGATTTAGATAAGCATGTGGCTCCAGCAGTCTCGTTACTTCCTAATTGCACGTAAGCTACGTGTGTTGGGTGAACTTTGTACTTCTTCCCAGCCCCCAACCCTCTCTCCCAACCCCCTCCCTATAAACCCCCAGCTTTTGAGTCTCATTAACAGTGGTCGTTACCTCTGTCTCCTATGTGAGATACGTATAGGCCCGGAGCTCCGCCATTAAACTACCTCGTGCTTTTGCAGCAAGAAGGTCTCTCGAGTTTCACTGGGTAACCCTGTGTCCCGAGACTCGAGTGGGGGTCCCTGAAAGGGGGCCCTTACACAGGCCTGCATACCAGGCCCGGATACAACTGTGTTGAATTTTAGACAAGGACCTTAAAAACTCTAGTCATAACAGCAGCAAGCCACTGTGTCCCTCTTCTTCTCATCAGAGGCTGTTGGCCACCAGCTTTTGAGAACAAATGGAGCAGAAATTGTAAGCAGGGTGGAGGGCCATGAGTATGATAGGAGAACTTCTGGAGACCATTCCAGAGAGACAAGTCTACTTCATTGTCCTATTTCATTGACCCGGGGTATATAAGGCATTTTGGGGGGGAGGGGGATGTGGGTAGGGAGGGCCGATGGGACTTGTACACTAAGTTCTGAAGTCTTGCAGAGAGCTCCATACAAGGTCATATTTCAGACAAGGTCAGGGACACTCTCCAGACAAAGTCAGCCAGAAACAAGGGAGCCTTACCCATGAGATGCTTTGACCTTAATAGCAGGGTTCTTCTCTAACAAGCCATGGCTCTGAAGACAGCAAATTCTTCATGGGATGATTTGGTTTCAAGTGGGAAGCAGAATCTATGACCACTGATGACCACAGCTTTACTTTCTTCTTTCTTCTTTTTATTTGGTCCAAGACCTCAGCTATGGGTTGGTGTCTCCCATATCCAGGGTGGTTCTTTCCCACCTTTAAAACTGTGTTTCCTGGGTGATTCCAACTTCAGTCAAGGGGATTTGGAGGTGGTTCAGTGGATAAAGACTTTGTTCCACAAATATGAGGACCTGAGTTCAGGTTCCCAGCTCCCACGTAAGCACTGAGTGGGTTTCATGGCCTGTTTTTACTTTTAGTGCATAGCAGGTAGAGACAGCAGTTCTCCAGAGCAAGCTGGCTAGCAAGACAAGCCAAACTGCCAAGCTGTGGGTCCTTGTGAGAGATCTTGCCTCAACATATAAGGTGGACCGTGATTAAAGAAGAGACCTAATGCCAACCTCTGGTACACATACAGATGCATGCACACACATGGACATGTGCACACACATGCACACACACATACACACATGTGCTCTTGTGCATACACACACATGCAGACATGCACCCAAACATGTGAACATGCATGAGTACTATGGATTAACGATCATTACTACTATAAGAAATAAATCATTATGGTCCATTTTCACATAATGGAATTCATTATAGAATCACGGTTAAGCAGCAGGCACTCAGACCCTGTCTTCCCTATGTGGAAGCTGATGTTAGGTCTAGAAACACCCAGTTCATCCTAGGACTGAACAGTTATAGGCTGTCTACTATGCAACTGGGCCCATGTATCAGAAAAGGAGGGAATCTCAAGCCTGTGGTACATGTTATATATTAAATTCAGAACCAATGCCATTTGGGATAGGGGTCAATTACAGACACAGGGAAGATTGTATCTTCCTTAAGAGATTAGCCAGTGAGAAACTCAGGAGGTGGTGCAATGTGTGAGGGACATTAAAAGACACTAGCTTGCAGCAAATTGGTGTGCTAGTTGTCTTTGCCTTTTCCGTAGACTGATGTTCAAGTTTGTAAGGCAGAAAATGTGTCACTCCTGCTACTCAGAGTCCCCAGTACTCTTATTATGAACTGAGACCACTCTTTCTCATGCTGTGGGCTTCAGTTGAAGGACTGCCCGACTCATAAGAAAGGGATGAAGTGTAGAAATTGTGTGGTATCCCAACAGGCAGGAATGGCCTCCTGCTATGAAACAGCTTCCATTTGACTTTCCTGATTGCTCTACTGGGAGGAGGGGAAGAAAAAGTTTGTGGTTTTCTGGACTTTTAGACCTGTCTGGGTCTCCATGAAGATTCCAGAGACAGGACACTATCTATCTGCTGGGAGGATTGGGATGCAGGGGTGGGAAGGGACTGTATGTGCACAGTGGAGGTCAGGGACTGAGTATTCAGAGATGAAGCATTTTTTCTGTTGTTGTACTCTTTGGATGCTCTACAATTCACTATGTAGACCAGGCTGCCCTCAGACTCACAGAGGTCTTCCTGCCTCTGCCTCCCAAGTGCTGGGATTAGCGTTGTGCCCCAGTACATCTGGGTATTATTGATAATTTTCCTATTCTTACTTTGTTTTTCCATTCTTCTTGTCTTTCTTTCCTTGCATACTTTAGGTGGTTTGAGTGAGAGTGTTCCCGAAGGTTCCTGTATTTGAATGCATGGGCCACAGGGAGCTGTGGTGTTTTGTGAGGTTGTAGAACCTTTAAGGGGTACAGCCTGGCTATAGGAAGTACATCACTAGGGCCAGGCTTTAAGGGTTTATAGCCTCACCCAACTCCTCCCTACGGCTTATGCTTCCTGTGTGCAGATAAAAAGAGACTGATCAGACATCTTCCTTAATGGCTGTCCTGAAGGTCCCAGTTTTCTACCACTTTTTTCCCCCCCTGAGGAATATAGACACACCCCTGTCTCCTGGACTCATACTTATCATGGAGTCATTAACCTTAACAGAGAGAGCATTTCCCAAAGTACAAAAATGAAAATATGGACATTATTATAGAAACAAGCCTTACTCCCATAGCAACTATCAATACTCGTGGAGGCCCACACCCTGCTGGCCATGCTCCAGGGGCGGGAAAACATGCCACACCATCCCTTTTCATGGACATGCAGGAGTTGGCTGGTTTCCCCAGTGTTTCCACCAGAGCTTTATTCATGGTGGACCCAGTAAGAGACAGTGGTGCTACATGCCTTTAAATCCCCACAAGGATCTGCAGGTCAAGGTCTCCAGTATATTTCTTCATGCTGTTGTCTGGCTTTGGTACTACGGAGATACTGGTTCATGTATTATGTTGGAAGCATTTTCTTCTCTTGTTGCATTTAAAAGAACTGTGGTGTATGTGTGTGTGTGTGTGTGTGTGTTTGTGTGTGTGTCTGTGTGTGTGTGTGTGTGTTTGTGTGTGTGTCTGTGTGTGTGTGTTTGTGTGTGTCTGTGTGTGTGAGTGCTTGTGTGTTTCTGTGTGTGTGTGTGTGTGAGTGCGTGTGTGTTTCTGTGTGTGTGTGTGTGTGTGTGTGTGCATGAACAAATGGTTCAGGTGTATGTGGAAGAGAAAGGTGAATGTCAAGTGTCTTCCTTAGTCACTCTCCATCTTGTTTTGATTTATTTATTAAATTATTTACATTTGATTATTTATTTACTTTTTATTTATTTTGGAAAAGGGACTCACTATGTAGCCCTTGACGGGTCTGGAACTCACTATGTAGATCAGGCTGGCCTCAAACTCACCAAGGCCTGCCTGCCTTACTAAACCTGGAACTTGCTGATTCAGATAGCCTGGCTGGCCAGTGAGCCCCAGGTATCTTCCTGTGTATACAGATCCCAGGAATGGGATTACAGGCTCGCACTCTCAAACCCAGATTTTTATGTGTATGTTAGGGATCCTAACTCACACGCATGCTTACCTAGGAAGTGCTTTACCTATGGAGTCATCTCCCAGTTCCCTGATGTTGTTTAGATATTATGTATTGTAGCTTATAATATTATGACAGGGCTTCTCTGTGTAACAGCCCTGGCTGTTATGGAACTCAGTTTGTAGACCAGGCTAGCCTCAAACTCACCGAGATCCACCTGCCTGTGCCTACTGAGTGATGAGATTAAAGGCATGTTTCATCAATACCCAGCCCCTGATCCTACTTAAAAGAAAAAAAATGATTTATTTATTCATGTGTATGGGTGTTTTACTTGCATGTGTGTTTGAGTACCACATACATACAGTGCCTTCATGGGCCAGACAAGATCATAAGATCCCCTGGAATTGGAATTACAGATGGTTGTGAGCTATCATATGGGTGCTGAGAATTGAACCCAGATCCTCTGCATGAACAAGAAGTGCTCTTAACCACTGAACCATCTTTTCAGCACTCCTGGAACTTGAGTTCCAGACTGTTGTGAGTCATCAGGTAGGTGCTTAGAATCAAACATGGGTCCCTAGGAGAGAATTCATTGTTCTTCACTGCTGAGCCATCTACCCAACCTTAGATAGTAATTGTCCCGTCTTTCCTGCATACTAGTTCATTCACTCATTTTCCACGCACTCATTCCCCCCTTTCTTTTCAGAGATGCTGTGTGGCTACGTGGCCTGTCTGGCCTTTATCTTAACACCCCCCCCCCTTGCTATGGACCAACTGGCATTTGAACTCTTCTTTAATCCTCAGGATGTTTAGTGTGTTGTCTAAGCCTTCGATTTCTAATATTAATCTATGACTTGGCTAGTTGTCTCTCCATGTAAACAACCTTGTTTATTCAGACCACCAATTTATATACATCATGTTCTTAAACTCTTGACAAGTGTTTCTTGGATTTATGTGTGCATGTTTCCACACAGTCCTAGTAACTGCTTTGATTTGCTGCCTGGGTTAGATGGAACTGCTCTCTTCATCTTCCTCACCTGTCCTTTCTTCTTCTCTTGGAGCAGATTCTATTTTTCCTTGCTCTCTCTTGGCTACCTCTATTGGTTTCTCATAGCTCACTGTTTCTTCCCTTCCTTCCCCCAAAGCCACAGGCTCTGGTTCTCAGGTGTGCTGGTAGGGCCCAGATTGGACAGGAACAGCTGAGGATACAAACATGTAGCCACTGGCACCCTGGAATGTGGTTAGTGTTGAGGTTCAGGAATTGCCACACAAACCATATGAACACTGGTCTCAGTTAAGCAAGAATAGTTTGTAGAACATCCCTCCACCCAAAACTGATTGATCAGGACCATGAAAAAAAAAAAAAAAAAAAAAAAAAAGACTTGAGAGCCTAATTGTGGTGCCAGTCTGTTCTTAGGGCAGGCTTTTTATAGAAAAAAATCAAGTTCAGAAGGCAAGGGTAGAGGAAGTAGTACATTTTTGCTAACCAGAAAAAGAATTCTCAGCTGACCTTTAAGCTGATTGGCCCTAAGTGAGGTAAGGGGTGGGGGACAGGGGGTGAACAGGGGAGTTTCCGAGCACTGAGATACCAGAGCATAAGAAATACAACATGGTGTTATGATCTTTTAGAAGAATTTTTTTTCAGTGTCTGCTGTGGATAATTACTTCTGGGAAGCGGAGTCTGAGAACCTGAACTTTTTCACCTTTTGAGCAAAATGGAGTCTGAATACAAAACGCTAAAGACATCTTAAAAGGATCGGACCTCAACAGTAAGTGTTCCATCGTTATTTTCTCCAAAGAGTGAGCCAATCAAGAATCTATTAAAGGAAGTGAGGAGGGAGGGTTGGTGAAGTCCAGGGGCGTTGAGCCTTAGGACTTGGGGCCAGGAGCAAGAATATAGAGATATGGAGACTCCCCATTTCAGGGTCTGGGAATTTCTGCTTAGAAATGTGAAGTCTTTCTGGGAGTAGACACCTGTAATCCCAGAACATGGAGGACTGAGGCAGGAGAATAATGGGTTCAAAGCCAGCCTAGGCTACAAAGTCAGACTCTGTCTCAAAACAAAAGAAAAGCCATCCACCCCAAATGCACAACTTTGAAACCTTGGAACCTAAGACAGTGAATGAAGTATAGAACATAGTGTAGGACCCAATCAACAATCTCGAGATCCCAGCTTTGGCCAGGCATGATGGCACACACCACTAATCCCGGGACCCGGGAGGCAGCAGGAAGCAACAGGGGATCTCTGAGTTCTAGGCCAGTCTTATTTATGTATCAAGTTCCATGTCAGCAAGAATTATATAGTGAGACCCTGTTGCAAAACAACAAGATAAACAAACAAGACCAGGCCTTCTTAAACCTCTTCTACTTGTGACCCCCTTTAAAACCTGAGCAATTAAGTGCAAAATTTAAAAGACTTATTTTTATCTCATGTGTATGTATGTTTTGCTTGTTTGTATGTGTGTATGTGTCCTATGTGTATGCATGGAAACCAAGGAGGCCGGAAGAGGGTGTTGGATCCTCTGGAACTGGAATTACAGAGGGTTGTGGCCTGCCACATAAGTGCTGGGAATCAAAACCAGGTCCTCTGGAAGAGGAGTCAGTGCTCTTAAGCTATGAGCCATTTCTCCAACTATATATGAGACATTTTTATGTGTCCCTGGAAACAGAGACATACAAAAATAGGTCTATAAATCCAACATGTACTAATAAAATAATAAAGTTATCTAAAAACAATTCTTGGGTGTATTTTTATCCTGTTTTGCGTCTCTGTCACTGTAATGAAACACTGACCAAACTCATCTGGGGAGGAGAGCATATATTTGGCTTACACATCCAAATCCAAGTCCATCATGAAGGGAATGTCAAGGCAGGAACTCAAGTGGAAACCCGGAAGCAGAAACCAAAGCAGAGACCATGGAGGAATGGTGCTTACTGGCTTGTTTACCATGTATGTATTCAGCCTCTTATATAGCCCAGGGACAGCTATCCAGAGGTGGCACCACCCACAGTGGGCTGGGCTCTCCCACATCAATCATTAAGAAAATTCCCACAGACATACCCACAGGCCCGTCTTATGGAGACAATTCCTCAGTTGAGGTGCCCTCTTCCCAGAGATGTCTAGGATCATGTCAGGTTGATAATAACTATCATATAACATATAATCTTACCATTTATCAAAGGCAAGAGCAAATTTGTATACTAATAAGATGGGTTGCTTGTTGGTTTTTATATAAAAGATTAAGTGCCAGAATATTTTATACTGTGGGACATGGGCATCCTCAATATTTCTAAGTTGGTCTACAATCTTGATTTTACTCCACTAGCACTGAGGTTGCCACTTTACATAAATACTTAATACAAATTGGCAGATTTATGTTTAGAGCCATTTTAGGAAATGTTGGAAGTTCTGTCCTAATCTCAAGATAAATTTCACTTAATGCTTTTTAATTTTTCAAAATTGAATTTTATCTGTGTTTGTGGCTAAGACATAAGCCATAGTGTGTGTGTGTGTGTGTGTGTGTGTGTGTGTGTGTGTATGTATGTACGTGCATGCACGACTACGTGTGCACAAGTTCTCCTTCCTCCCTGTGAAACCCAGGAATAGAGCTCTAATCATCAGCCCTGGTGGCAGGTCCTTTACTCACGGATCCATCTTTAGTTCCAACAACAGCAGTTGCCCCTGCTGAAGCTGGCGAGAGTCAGAGGTACTTTCCATTCACCTTAAACATTTATCAACATTTTCTGATAAATTGGCAAAGGCATGGAAAATATGGAACCAAAAATTCAGCCAAGAAATGACCAGGAGGAGAGAAACTATGGCAGCTTTACCTGTTATCCCCCACACACTACCCACACACTGCCCTAAAACAAGGTCTCAGTATGAAGCCTTATGGTAGCACCACATTAAAGAAGCCTGCCCTCAAGCTGGTCATGGTGGCACATGTCTCTAATCCTAGTACTCGGAAGGCAGAGGCAGGGGGATCTTTGTGTGTTTAAGGAGAGCCTGGTCTACAAAGCAAGTCTAGGACAGTCAGGGATTGTTACAAAGAGAAACTCTGTCTCTAAAAACAAAAACAAACAAACAAAGACACTTGCCCTTAGCATCAATTAAACCTAGAGGAAGCCCTATTTAAATGATCTACCTCTCTGTATCTTCCAACTGCCTCTGTCTGTTGTTCCTTTGTCTGATGTCTGTGTGTCCCTAACCAAGGCCTTTGCTCCTTATGTATTCAATAGTACATGCACACTATCAGACAGGAATGAGGGTCCATTTTCTATAGAAAATTTTAGGAATTTTACAAGGTGTCTTAGTTACTATTCTATTGCTGTGAGAAGACACCATGAACAAGGCAACTTATAAAAGCAAATTTGCTTACACTTTCAGAAGCTTTGTCCATGACCATTATAGTCGGGAGCATGGCAGCAGGCAGGCACAGTACAGGAGAAGTAATTGAGACCTCATATCTGATCCAAACATTTCAGGAAGCTTGAGATTGAGAGACAGAAAGGTAGAAGAAGAGGGAGAGGGAAGAAAAGAAGAAGAGAGAGAATGGGACTGGCATGGGCTTTTGAAACCTCTAACCCCTCCCCATGTGACATCCCTCGTTCAATAAGGCCACACCTCCTAATCCTTCCCAAACAGTGGCCATTCTCATTCAAACCACCACACAAAGGAAAACATTTACTTTCCTCACTCACCAGTGATCCAGAAGAGGACACAGAACTGCAAACATGTCCTCAGACTCTAGCCACGTGATGCTTCTAACATTCATAGTAGATATTCATTTTCAAGCTTGTTTTCAACCTACTGGCTGCTTTCAGAAAATGGTGAACAATGAAGGGATACCCTTTGTGCTTACAAAGAAACAGACCAAAGAGACGGTAGCTCAGCAGTGCAATCCTGCTTTAAAGAGTGTGGCAGGAAGCAAAGCATGCTAGCAAGCACACAACCGAGGGCAATCCCAATTTCTTATTTTTCAAGCATGATTTTTTGAATTTAATTTCTATTTTATGTGTATTTTTGTCTGCATGTCTGCTGTGGACTTGGCAGGCAGAGGCAGGGTGGATCTGTGAATTCCAGGCCAGCCATAGGTACATAGTGAGTTCCAGGACAGCCACGGTTACATTATAGAGAAACCCTGTCTCAAAAACATTTTTTTAAAGGAAGAAAAGAAGAAGAAACCTGAGCCACAATAATCCCATCACCGTAATCCCAGAATACAGGAAGTGAAACAGAAGAATAGAGATTTCAGGGCCAGCCTGGGCTATATAAATGAGACCTGTCTCAAACAGAAGATACAAAAACATCACCAGGAAACCAGAAACCCCTTCCACAGCGTGAGCCGACAACACAGAGATTGTAAGAGAAGAGGGTGAATAGTTCCAAGAATAATAGTGGATTTCACAGGGCTACGGAATGAGGGAATATCACTGGTCTAGCAAGCATGAAGTTTGGGGTTCAGTCCTTGGTGCCGCATAACCTAGGTGTGGTTGTGGTTACTGTAATCCTTCACTCAGGAAGTAGAGTAAGGAAGACCAATTAAACATCATTTCTAACTACAAAACAAGTTGGAAGCAAGCCCAGGCTATGTAAGTCTGAGACCTTCAACACACACATACACACACACACACACACACACACACAAAGAGAGGGGGTGGATAGGGAGAGAGAGAAGAACATACTCATGATAGATAGATGATAAGTAATAGATAATTATACATTCATAAATAGATACATAACTATCTTTAAGAGCATTCCATGCTTTTACAGAAGACCAGAGCTCAGGTCCGAGAACCCATGTTAGATGGCTCATAACCTCCCATAATTCAAGAGCAGAGGATCCAATGGCTTCTTTTGGCCTCCACAGACACTACAGTGACAAAATTCATATACACTCATATATGAATACACACACACAATCATTTATGCACTATGAAGATTGAAATACCCAAAAATAGGAAACTGTAGTATAGATTAAACAAGTTGAATAACATAATAAGCCTGGACAAGAAAACAGGTCTGCTGTGATTTGAACAGTATATAAGAAACACTACAGCCTGATGGCAGGTACTATCAATTTCATCTTTTTACACTTCTTGTGTGTTAGGCAGTGTACATGCTTCCTGGTGCCTACCTACTGAATGTGAGTGCATGCCTGTGAGAGTCTGGAGGTAAGAGGTCATAGTTAGGTACCAGCCTCTATTGTCTGACACCTTAAGTTTTTGTGACAAGGCCTCTCACTGAACCCAGAGCTTGCCCTTTGGACTAGACTGGCCAAGTGAGCTCCCAGGATCCACTTACCTCTCTCCCCTAGTGCTGAGATCTCAGACAGGCCACAAACCTTTATTTTTTACAGGGGTTTGTGGATCCAAATTTATTCTTGTGTAGCAACAGAATTCAAGACTAGCCTCAGCTGCAAAGCAAGTGGGAGCCTCGCCTGAGTTACCCAAGATTTCTCAAAACAAACAGACTAGGCAGATGGCTCAGTGGGTAAAGAGTTGTCTGAGTTCTGATTCCCGGGACCCACAAAAAATCTGAGCTTGGGGCACCTGCCTGGAGCTTCAGCACTGTGGGGTCAGAAACAGACACACCCTGACAGACCCGCATCCACACACAGATGTATAATGTACCACAGCACTGCTGGGACATTCTTTAATTCTAAGTTCTGGGGAGGTAGAGGCAAAACGCTGTGAGATCGAAGCCAGCCCAGTCTACAGAGTGAGTTCCAAGACAACCAGGATAACACAGAGAAGTCCTGCTTGAAAAACTGAAACAAACAAACCCAAGTCTTTAAAAAAGATAATAGATCTGGGTTCTTTTTCTTCTAGAGAGGATGCTAAGAGGGGCATCTGTCACACAGGCCCTTTTGCATTTGTTGTCTGTGACAGTATCTCATGGAAACTACTTACCACTGACTTGCTGTGCAGATGACAATGATCTTGAACTCCTGGTCCTCCAACTCTACCTCCCTAGAGCTGGGATTTCAAGCGAGTTGGAAGCTACTCTGGGCTTGTGAGATCCTTCCTGGAACGAATGATGATGGAGTCTGGAGTGGGGGATGTAGCTCTGCGGGCAGAGGGCTCCCCTGCCTTCCGAAGCCCTGCCTCTGGTGCCAGCACCACATGGCAGCAGCAGGAGGGTCTGAAATTCAAGGCCATCCTCAGCTACACAGCAACTTGAAGGCTAGCCTGAGCTACATGAGATCACTGGCCAGAGGTACAGACTGCGTGTGTGACTACAGAGTGTGGTACACTGCCCTCAAGACTTTCACACACAGGCCTGGGACCCCAAGACCTGCATTACTCTTTCCTCCCATGTCCTTTTCTGAGTCTCAAGGTGTTCAGCAGGAACCTATAAAGAAGCAAGGAAGGTTTGGGTTTTTGAATCATTTTTATTGGATATTCACTGAATTTACATTTCAAATGTCATCCCCATCTCTTCCTCTCCCCTCCCCCTCTTCTTCCTTCCTCACCCCTCTTTCCTCTCTTCTCCGCCCTCACCTCCCCTTGCTTTCATGAAGATGCTCCCACTCCCAACCACCCACTCCTACCTCAGTGCCTTGGCATTCCCCTACACTGGAAAACATTTCAGAGAAAGCCTACTTAACACCTGTTTTCAAGGTGGAACCTGGAATTCTTGAGTTGCCCAATAAAACAGCCAGGACTGAACTTCCATTGTAGTAAGCATCCAATAGAAAGAGAAAGCTCAGCCTGGGAGGCGGGTCCTGCCTGGTTGCCACAGTAATCTCCAGTGAGTTGCCAGGAGCTGAGAGTTTTCCTTGGCCCTAGAATGTTGGTACCTATTGGAATTTTGGAAGGTGGCAGGGAGTAGGCAGGGGAGGAACACAGGTAAGTGATGGGGCAGGTGGGGCTTGCCTGAAATGGTCAGAGTGGTGTCCACAGGAAGAAAGGGCCTGTGGAGAAGCTGTTCTATAGGACCAGAAAGCAATTCTGAAGGCTAGAGAGGCTGCTGGAGAGGGTGTTCAGTGGTGAAGAGTGCTGGCTGCTTTCCCAGAGGTTCTGCTCCCACCTCACCACAGCAGCTCACACCAATCAGCACCCCAGACAGAGGTGCACAGACAGACATGCAGACAAACGCCCAGGGCATACAATAAGATTCAAAGTCTTTCGAAGGTCAGGGGAAATGTGATAGTTATAAGACATGAGCAGTTGCTTTATCTGGAGACATAAAAGAGGGTACAGGCAGACAGCGGGAAGACGTGGAGTTTATAGGGGGCCAAAGATAGGATTAAAGGAGTCATGTGATTAGTAGGGTTTGGGGTGCATGAGTGAACAGCAAATAGTCCCCAGGAGAGGTACAGGAATCTGAGAGAATGGTCACAGACATTAGAAGCCATGTGGCTGAGAGTTTTAGAAGGCAATGAAGGATTTCTAATGAAGGGTTTACAAAAAGTGATCATGACTCTTATTTGGTATTGTGTTCAGTTTCCTGTATGCATGATTCTCTCTCTCTCTCTCTCTCTCTCTCTCTCTCTCTCTCTCTCTCTCTCTGTGTGTGTGTGTGTGTGTGTGTGTGTGTTTGTGTGTGTGTGTGTGTGTATGCTCCTATGAAGGCCAGGACCTGGAGCTTACTATTTTTAGACTGGCTATGCACCAAGTCCCTGGGACTCAGCCTGTCTCTAGCCTTACACAGGCAGGGGCCAACATATCCAGAGTTGTCTTGAGGACTGAGGATCTGAACTCAAGTCCTCACACTTGTGCAGTAGACACTTTACCCTGAGCCATCCTCTCTACCCTTGGGGGTTGTTTATTTGTTAGATTTGGATTGGGGGTTTGTTGTTTGCTTGTTTGTTTTTAAGGAAGTTTTTGGGTAGTTCAAGCTGGCTTTCTGCTAGCTGTGCAGTAAAAACTGACTCCTCCTACCTGAACCTTCCACCATGGCCAGATTTATTTACTTTATTTCCTTGGATTAGTGTTTTTGGGACATGGCCTCAGTACGTATCTCAGGATTAGTTGGAACTCACAATCCTCCTGCCTCTGCCTTCAATGTGCTGGATTAACCAACATGCCAGTAAGGCTCTTTCCCTCTCTTCCTTTCTCCCTCTCTTCTTCCCTCCCTTCCTTTCTCCCTCCCTTCCTCTCTCCCTCCCTCTGTCCTCCCATCACCCCTTCCCTTTCTTCTTGCCTTTCTGAGGCACAGCCAGTATTACTTTGGACAAATCTTAGCGTTGACCAGGCTGGCATGGAAGTCTAAGAGACCTATTTTTTTGTGTTAGGATGAAAGGCATGTGTTACCAATCCCAAAGAGAGCCTTATTTTTAGTCAGTTTTATGGGGGCAAAGGGGAAGCTTTTGGGGGACAGAGTTTGAGTAATAAATATTTTAAGGGACCATTTGATATTTCAGAGAGGCTTTCACCAGAGTCATGGATGTTTGAGGCAGCAGAAGGGACAACAGGTGACCCACTAAAGCAATTATGAAGGGGTACACACAGAGAGAGGAAGTTGAGAGGACACAGGAGAAGAAGAGATGATGGAGTGTGGATGATGGGAAGGTCTGGTGGACGGGATTAGAGCAAATGACAAAGATTAGTGGGACATCATGGCAGATGGAGTCAGTGAGAATGTTTAAAGCACTCAGTGCTGATGTTAGATCAGCCAAGTAGGAATGTGTGGGTGTGAAAAAGGAGACACACCCAGAGTTGGAGGCTCACTTTTAAGAGCCCTGGCTGCTCTTCCAGGGGAACCCAGTTCAGTATTCCCAGATCAGGTAACTCACAACCACCAGCTCCTGGGCATCTAGAGTCCCTTTAGACTCTCTTGGGCTCTTACACACACACACACACACACACACACACACAAGATTAAGTTTTACTGCTTTATTTATTTTATTTTTTTATGTATGAGGGTTTTGCGTGCATGTATGTCTGTGCACCATGTGCAGGGGGGCCAGAAGAGGGTTTCAGATCCCCTTGGCCTCAGGAGACTGTGAGATTCCATGTGAGTGCTGGGAATCGAACCAGGATCTTCTGGGAAAGCAGCCAATGCTCTTATCCACTCAGCCATCTCTTTGTAAGGGCTGCAGTTAACCTGTAAGCCCCACTTGCTCCAGGGCAGACAACCTCCGGGTGCACTGGGGGCTGTGGTCCATGTCAATAGCCAGTCAGGTGTTCTGGCCTCAGTAAACAAGCTCTGTTGGCCAGTTGCCCAGCATGTGCTCCACCACACATAGGTGGAAGGTCCATCGGCAGGAAGTACATCAGGGTGTGTGCTTGCCTCCAATTGGATGAAGGCTGGAAGCACTGTAGCCTCGTGGGGTTTGCCTTTAAGATCCCCAGATAACCTAACTCAGAACCATTCTCTGGGAATCCCTGGTACCGCCTGGGCCAGTGTCCATCTTCCTGGCCCGTATTTAACAAAGTTTGCTTTTATCGGATAATCACTTGGTCTATCTCTTTTGCAGTTTTCAGGTCTAACACACTGCAGCCCCCAAAGCTTTTGTAAAAGAAAGAGGTAAGTGTGGATGAATTCAAAGTCTTCATCCCATGCTGAGACCGGAGTCACTCACTCACTGTCTGTCCCCAGGTGTCTGAACTAATGTCTGTCAAAAACGAGGAAGAGAATGAAGAGCAAGCCGAGGTTGAAGTCATCCGCGACATCCCAGAGCACCGCTGGCTCACCATGCTGGCCCTCAGCTGTTTTGTTCCAGTCGGCTACCTAGCCTTAATGTGCTTTCTAATGGTGACTCTCTAAAGTACCCCTCTTCACCCTATCTCTCTGCCTCCACTTCCCCTGCCTCCTATAGTTTCATACCCACATCTCATGTTCGGTCCTCTCAGCTTCCCACTTCACCCTCTCCCTTAGAATCCCTTTTAAGAAAAAACATTTTAATTACATGTATTATGGTTTTATTTTTGTGCGTGTGCACATACATGTCCAAAGGCACATGTGCCTTCAGAGTCCAGAAGGAGTCGGATACCCCAGGAGCTGATTTATAAGCAGCAGGGGGCCCTTATAGCATAGGTACTGGGAACTCAGAATTCTTGTCAAAGCAGTGTGGGCTCTTAACCCCCAGGCCATCTCTTTACCCCCATCTGAGAACCCACAAGTCTAATCTTTTTCCTTCTTTCTAAAACTCAGACAAGAAAGCATAAAGAACAAAAGGAATACGAAAAAGCCAAAGTCACCTCCAGATACACCCTCATTTTGGCCATAGGCTCTATTATTGGCGGATTCATCTTTTTTCTCTCGTTGTTCCGATTCTTCTTAATGTAACCTCTGTCCCTGTTCACGGACTGATCGTCAGATACATAGAGTGCAACAGACCCTGTCTGCATCTTTGGATTCCCTGGACACCTTCCCTTTGACGTCTAGAGTGCCAAGCTGATTGAGATCAGAAATAAACTCTGTAATAATGTTATTCTAGAGCCTGTATGGCAGTCTTTCCCACACTTCAGATTAGATCCTATATAGCTCTGTCCGACACATCAGAGGTCAGAGTTGACAGCAGACGCCAAATAGATGTCCTTAAACGAAATTTATTGTTGACTCCACCTACAACACACAGGTCTTTTGGACTCTGGTGAAGTCCCAGAATGAAGTCCAAAATGGTCTAAGTGGAGACCCAGAATGAAGGTGAGGATGAGCCAAGTCTGAAAAGGCCTCTTTCCCCTGAGCCAACACATTGGCTCTGAGTCACTTTAGGGAAAGGGTGTTTGGTTTGCTACGTTGTTTTTTGTTTGTTTGTTTTTGGCTTTTTGAGATAGAGTTTCTTTGTACAGCCCTGGCTGTCCTGAAACTCGCTGTGTAGAAGAGGCTGGCTTTCAATTTACAGAGATCTGCCTGCCTCTACCTCCCCAATTCTGAGACTAAAGATATGCATCATCTTGGGTCACTTTTGATTTAGTTATTTTCCTCAGCAGTATGAGCCACATTTCATTACATGTTTGCATGGTGTAATGTTTTACTGATGCCAAAAAATACTACTTGCACCTTGTTAGGTCCTGAATCATTTCATTTTTCTAACTATTCTAGAAAATGATGCTAGAGTGCAGTTCAGCCTGATCCACCAGATCTCTCTACTGCTTCTCATGAGCATCTGAGAATTATTTAGTCAAGGACTAATCTTACCCAGGCTGCTGTCAACTCTCAAACCCCAGGACAAATGGATGAGGGACCTGTTTAACAGATCAAAGCAGACCTGCCCACCAGGTTCTCCCAGCATCCCTCAGTCACCACCCTTTCCAGGGTATGACTGGCATGCTCTGCTCTCTACCCCAAACTCTGCAGCCCAGGGGCTGGGCTGCCCCACCCCCCACAGGCTCTTCCTTATATAATCCAGCCATTTTGGTTACCCGCCCCTTTTGTACCATTGGGCTTCCTGGTTGCTGTTGCTGGTTCTCCTCTCTCCTCTCTGTTAACTTTCCCTCAGATCACATGACCCACCCCATCATGGTGATGTCACTCTGGCTTTTCCCAGATGTCCCTGCCTCTGGCCATGCTCTGCCTTTTATCTGCAGTAAATGGTCTCCTCCTCGGAGGAGTATGGCCAGTATATTAAAGGGGATTCTTTCCAACTACACATAGAGTTGCACTGTGTCTTCAGCTGCTAGGACAATCAGGTAGGAGGATGTCTTATTCAGTGTCAGCCCGGACTTCATAGACAGGCTTTGTCTCAAAACAAAACAAGGCCAGGCTTTGGTGGCATGGGCCTTTAATCCAAACACCCGGGAGGCAGAAGTATATAGATCCCTGTGAGTTCAAAGCCAACCTGATGTATTAGCAAACTATCCCAGACAGGGCTAGTGAGATCATATCTTTGGCTTTGGAGACAGTCAAGCACTTGCTGTGTATACAAGGACCTGAATTTGAATCACAGCAATTAGGTAAAAAAAAACCAAGTGTGGCTGTGTGTGCTGGTAAATCCAGTGCTGAGGGAGGGATTGATGGGTGACTGGAGCTCCAGGGGTCCAGGCTCAGCGAAAGACCCCATTCTAAGATAGTAAGAGAGAGATGCCAGCTTTCTCTGCAGCTACATTTACATATATGAAGGTGCTCATCAGCGGTGTACAATACACATGCATGCATTCAAAGAAAAAATGAAAATTAAGAGTTTTTCTAGACATTGTGGACAGGAAACAGGGTTCTGTCCTCACCACCTGAATTGAATGAAAGGCCCCCATTGGTTGCCATTTTTCACAATTCTACCTGAGACAGAGTTTCCCTCTGTTCTGGGCTTCACGGTCACTCCCACACGTCCTAGACCTGTGGGGCTCCACAACTCACCTCCCAGGGCATCCTATGGACCTTCCTTCATCCTAAAAGGACCCAACCCTGTCTATTATGGTAAGGCATTTAAAGATGTTAGCTTTTTCTAGCCCAGCTAGCCCCCAGAGACTGAGACAGAGACCTGTCAGATTTATTTAACAAGCTTGACGCACAATAACCGAGCAGACATCCATCTATCCTAATCCTCTACCTGAGCCTGGCTACTTCGCAGCCACATCCCCAGACTTACTTGCCATCTTAGAGTTAACCTGGCTCACTCTATTCCATGTGTATCCTTATGGTGAATCCTCATGGTGACCTTTTCTTGGACCCTAACATAACTTGTAGCTGATTCCTTCCTCTGTCCTCCCTGGAACCCCCAGCTGGGGTCAGAAGTCCAGCCTTCCTATCTGCTCTCCTTGGCGGTTCCATTTGTTATTAACCCATCAGAGATAACTGGGGAGCATTCTTCCCACCACACTGATACAAGATGGTGCACTAGGCATTACAATGCCCACATCTGGGCTGGGAGCAGATCTCAGGACACAGAAAACAATATCTGAATACACAATGCAGAAGACATTTGCACAAGCTCTCCTCCAACAGCTTTTTTTTTTTTTTAACCATCTCCACCCAATGAAACACTTTCTCCCACACTGAATTCTGAGCTCTCCATGATGAGGGCTGAGCCCCATCTCTCTCTCCATGCAACCAGTATCATAGAGAACAATCAGCTTTGTGAATAACAAAAGATTAAATCTAGGGCTGTGAACAAGATGGACCAATTGGGTGAAGGAGCTTGTCTGCTTGCTTGCAAGCCTGATAAGAGTCAGTTCTTGGAACCCATGGGAAGGTGGACAGCAAGAACTCCACAAAGTTGTCCTCTGACCTCCACAGGAGCACTGTGGCATGTGCACTCACACATACACACGCTCATAATAAATTTAAAGAATTTTAAAATAAAAAAATTAATGCCTGGAAGTCTTCATACCAGTCTCCACTTTGACATGAGGCGCTGTCTTTGAAATCAAACATCAGTAGCTCAGGCCTGTCATCCCAGAGCTTGGGAGGCTGAGGCAGAAAGATTGCAAGTTCTAGCCCAGCCTGACCTACATAGACACTTTCTCAACAAAATATATAAATGAGGCAGGGAAATGCTCAGTTGTTAAAGAACTGGCTCCTCTTTCTGAGAATACCTGTTTGGTTCCCATCACCCACAAGGCAGCTCACAAACCCGAGTAACTCCAATTTTGGGGCACTGACAGCCTCTTCTGGCCTCTGCAGGTACTGTTAATCCTGGGATTTGTCAGAAAACCCAACTCCACAATTTTGGACCAAATTTAAAGCAAGCATTTATTGAATAGTAAATACTGGCCAAGAGATAAAATTTAGCCAGACAATTCCCCCCTGAAATACCAGCTAGAATGGCCTTGAGCAACCTGTTGCAAAGACAAAACAAAAAGATGCCGAATTTTCCCACGAGGCTTTGTTATTTCCCAAGGTACTACAATTCCCAGCATTCCAGGAAGTCACCTGGTTCCTGGGCAGGTGGGACTTACATGTTAATTTTGGGAATACCTCCCCCCCCCCCGGAGTTGCATATTAGGTCAAATCTTTGACCCTATGGTGTGCATTTGTTTATTTTTGGATCTAATAACCATCAGCACTGCTATCTAGAAGGAGCCTGTGAATGAACCGGGCCCCTTTTATGTTTTTTAGTATAGCAATATTTTAATCTCAAATGGTTTGTTTAGGAAAAATAATTTCTCAAATCCATGTAACATTACTGTTGTTCTGTATAAAACAGGCCAAGTGTCTTATTCTGTTGTAGAACTATTTTACTTAATGAATCTATCAGCTGACAAACGTGGGTTCATTTTTGGTAAGTCGGTTGTCTTACAGGAAGTCATTTGTCCCTATTGCTTTTGACTCAGCATGTCAGCCTGTTAGGTGGGACATTGGATGATTACTTCCAGCTGACAAGAGGATGTTGCCTTCAGGGCCTGAAAGGGTACCCACATGCTGTGCAACAGAGTATTTGTCAACAGCATCTGAATACCTGACCCAGCTGAATAGACAGGGAGCAATCACATCGCCTGGACTGGCTTATGTCACCTTTCAGCAAGCCAGAGCTCAGCAGTTTGTGTTCCACAGGTAATCCCTGGATGGAGCCTGTCAGCCAGGTCAAAACCCACCGAGACATAGACTAGGGACAGAAATTAAAACTGTCTAGTTTTGGGAAAGGTGAGGAATCCCAAGACCAAGAGAAAAACTCATTTCTAAGAACAGGCAGATGTAGTTATCCGGAGTCTGACCTGTGGCAGATGGAGCCAAGTTTAGGACTTCTTTGATTCCCTAAAGCTTACAGGAATTTTTATCTTACAAAAGGAGGTATTAAAATCCATACTGTAGAAAAAGTAGTTAACAGGGGTCTTTAAGACAGCAAGAGTAGAGGCATGTCTTTGATCAAGTCTTAGGAAATCTATAAATCATGTTTCTTTAATGGAAAGTTACATCTAAAATCTGTTTATCTTTTAACATGAGGCCTGTGAGCAAGGCAAACCTGTTTGTCTTCTTTTAATAAGAGCTTTAATTAAGGAACTGATGATCTGTTATGGTGGCTGGCTGCCCTGAGATAAAGGAGCTACTTGTCTGCTGTTTCCTAGCTGACAAGCTAGTTAGTCTAGCCACCAATATGATCAGAGACCTGTGAAGGATAAATTATACTCTAAACGGCCTATGTATCAATTGAAATGACAGAGACTAGTCTGTAGTCCATAACCTGGACAGTCTCCCAAGACTGTCTCCATGGCATTGAGGACAGAGGCAATCTTTGACCATCAGACACAAAAGATGAGAGGCTTTTCTGGGGAGGAGGAACATGGGAGAGACCGGCCTCACCTTATCTAGGCAAAGTGGGGCAATCAGCTCTCTGGTGTTCTGTCCACAAGGCTGAGCCCTAGCATCATTAGCCTAGCATCATTAGGGCAATCTTGCCCAATGGTTTGTATCACCATAATTCAGGTGGGGTCCTTTACCCACCACTATCTATGCCCATATTCTTGGAGATCTTGGGGGCAGGGGTCACTGCTAGGATCTGGGGCCTCTGTCTGTCCTAAGTTTAAACATCTAAATGCAGTATCCAGCAGATCTCTGAGAGGTTTGAGAGCTGGTATCTATCAAGCCTATCTGAGTTAAACAATCCTTCTCTGTTTTTATTATTTAACATGACTATAAATATACTTCTGAACATGTTAAAGAATTTGATTATCTTAAGGTGACTTGCATTTTCAAATTATCCTAAACAATTTACAATAGTTTAATCGTTTTCATAAGATTAGGACTTTGTTTTATCCCTGTTAGATTTAGATTTAAAGTAACAATTTTACATCAGAGTTCTCTTTTTAATCCATAAACATAGTCCCTCAAGAGACAGGGAACTCTTCTGACCTTTATATGGTGTCTCACTGTAGAACATGACAGTTTCCTGTATGACTCAATTTATTAAAAAGAAACACCATACTATCAAACCTTAAAAAATAACCAAGCACTGATAAAAATATACTTTTATACAAAAATGCTTAAAATCTGTACATTTATCTTTGTCTTTTAAAATAAAGTTGTTCGATTAAAAAATAAATAAATAAAAAGCAACAGTTTCCTGATGCTAGCAGAAGCAAAGTTAGACATATTCTTAAGTCAGCCTCTGTTAGGCCTTAGGTAAGGAGAGACGTATTTTCAAGCTAATGATTTTTAATCTTTTTTTAATGTTGTAAACCTCTAAAACTTTTTAAAGAAACTGAATCTCTTTCAACTGGGCGTCTGCAATATTAAAATAAAGAAGCACCTCGTGAGGAGACAAGACATGGAACACAACCATGATTTTCAGAAGGCAACGCCAAGTTCCAACTGTAAACACTGTATCGTTTCTAAAGTTAATACCAAGTGAGTTATTTTTATGTTACAGTGTGGCTATCAGCAAGGTGCATTTTTAAAATAGTTTTCTTTTTATATGAGTATATGAGTACACTGTCGATATCTTCAGACACATCAGAAGAGGGCATTAGATTTTATTATAGGAGCCACAGTTCCAAGAGCCACAGCAGCAACCTGCAGTCGGCTTGGCAACCGGTGACGTCTCAGCGGCGCGCTCTTGACGTCATAGATTGGCGACACACAGAGAGTGCGGGAAGCCGCAACTGCAGCCGAGCCCTGTGACAGCCATGGAACTAACGGAGAAAGAGCTGATATTACAGAAGAGATGAGATGGGGGTGCAATGGTGTGAGAACAAGGGGCGTTGGTGTTGGAGAGAGGAAGGTCCTGAGTCCTGTAGTCAGGAGGAGGCAGAAGGATCCCCCCATGAGCCTGGCTACAGAGTGAGGCCTTGACAAAAATAGGTTTAAAAAAAATCTGATGTGATGGGGAAGGACAGATTTGAGAGAGCTACTAAGAAATACCAGAAAGAGGTTAAGACTAGGATAGCCACACTAGAGAGGTGGTTCAACAATGCAGGAAGGACACTTGCTGCTCTTGAAGAGGACCCCAGTTCAGATTCCAGCATCCAGAGCAGATGTCTAACAGTCGATTGTGATTTCGACTGTAGGGGATCTAACACCTTCTTCTGGCCTCCACTGGCATCTGTATGCATGTGGTACACAGGCACACATTTAAAAAAAAAAAGACTAGGAAGAAGCCAGGCATGTTGGTTCTTGCCTGTTATCCCAGCACTTGGATGCTGACGCAAGAGGACTGTGAGCTTATGGCCAGTTTGAGCTAGTTACACATCAGAACCTTGTCTCAATTTAAAAAAAAAAAAAAAAAAAAAAAAAAAAAAAAAAAAAAAAAAAAAAAGCATCTGACAGAGATGCAGGAGTTACCACACAGGCAGAAAACCTAGGAGATGGTAAGGAGACGTTTAGTACGGTGTCAGACCCACACCACTTAAAAAACAAACAAGCATCTGTTATCTATCTCCCAGGAGATAAGGAACCCAATGCTGCCCAGAAGGTAGTCCAGCCATGCCAAGCCCCAGGGAGTCCAAGCATCTAGCCTTTGACCCTGTACCTGATCCCATTTGCAGTGGGGAAACCACTGTGGCCTCCCTGCAGGCAGAGACCTGAGAGCTAAATGGATTGAGAAACAGGTTCAGGGTGACTCATGGGGCCAGCCAAATGGGCAGTAAAACCCTGGGTGACAGAGGTGTTGATGGTCCCTCCTGTTCCTTGAGAGCTGGGCAGTGGGGATTTGTGGGTGCACAAATGTCTGCTCTTCCCAGGGCCCCATCCCAGTTACATTTTTTCCCCAGGAAAGCAAAAGTAATGTCAGCAGCCCCAGCCCTAGAACCTGAGGTGTGGGTAAGAATCCTGGAATGTGCAGGGACTATGAGGAGTCAAGGATCAAACAGACCTAGAACCCCACTGACACCCCACCATCTTCTCCCTAGCGTGATGTTCTCCAGGCAGCCTGCTTCTTCCAGATTCAATTCCTGTAGAACCTTTGGACCCTCCAGGCCAGGGGAGGCATCATCCTGTGAGTGCTCTCAGGTTCCAGTACCCTGTGAAGGACCTGGGTGTGACAGATAGGAGATGTTCATTTATTCCTTTCCATTTCCCCATGCCCTTACAAAATTGTAAAGACTCTGAATAATACTAGGTGACAGGAGCCATGCAGGAAAGGTTATGGCAAGCAAGTGACTTTTCTGGAGATAGCTCACCATTTTGTGCAGCTGCGATGGGTACACTCTGAGAATCATGAACCCCAGGGACTTTGTCCCAGGATTACTTCTCGCTGCTGATGTGCCTTTTCTGTCACTATTACAGAGCCTAATTATTCCTGGGTATACGCTCACACTATTGGGAAAATTTTCTATGGAGCAATATGAAGATGTGCTTTCATGTGCTAATGCTGTTTAGGCAAATTGATGATTTCATAATCCCTGATAATTATCTTATTGAACTCTTGCATTGATTCAAGTAATATTAAGCCCCCGTAGAGTAAAAGAGCAGCAGACAGAGTTCTGTGTGACGAGCTAATTACAGTGAGAAAAGAAAATAGGGTTGGGACACATTTACAATCAAGGGAAAGATTCCTTCTAGGTTAGGAATGAGGCCACTAATCCCAACAACTAAAGGTTATAAGCTGGGCACTTTATTGTGGGTTCAAGGACAGAAAATAAATGATGGACTAGTTTATCTATACAAGACTTTGAAATGATAAGACACCAGGCAGAAGATTTGTCTCTTAACAAAACCTTGCTAACTTGTGACAAACATTATTGCTTTAAACTCATAATGAACTTGTGGCACTAGGACATGAATAAGGAATGTCTAGTCAGGTACTAGTCTTAATGGAAAAATGCAAACAATTCTGTTGCAGTTCCTTAAACCTCATCAACATATGACATGAACTATTGCTTTAAACTTAACTATGAGCTTATGGAATGTAAAAGTGTTTAGAAAGACATGTAATCAATTAACCTGCTGTAATAGTTCATAATTGCTTTTATGACTATGAGGAAATTTTTGTCTAAAAAGTTATAAAAAGCTGAAAGCAAAATTGAAGGCATGGTGTAGCTTTCTTTCTTTCTTTCTTTCTTTCTTTCTTTTTTTTTTTTTTTTTTTTTTGCTTCATCTAGTGTGCATGTACGTGTCTCTGGCTCACTGACGTTGTAAAAAATATTTAACAAATCCTGGTGCAGAATTTCTTCCTGCATTGACCATTTATGTTCTCAGATAAAAGGCACACACAGCCTTATATTTTTAAATATGTCATAGGCAGCACAGTAGTTAGACAACCGCCTACCCACCCTGCTGCTAAAATCCACTTTCCTACTGATAACTCCAAGTTACTACTTGCTAATTTCTGTGTTCCATGTGGGCTGCTCTTAACTCCAATTGGCCAACCCACATGGCCATGTTTTTATAGAACCACACTATTCCCTGTTGACTCTCCTTCTTCCTTCAAGCTCTTCCTTTTCCATGGTGACTCCTTTTTCTCCTCTTCCCAATTTCCCCTTTCCAAGCCCTTGAAAACTCAACTCACCTATGTCTCTTCTCCCGGCTGTTGGCTGCTGGCATCTTTATTTACAAATCAAAATTAACTGAGGGCAGGCTCTCTTGGTGTCTTACCTCTCCCATCTTTGGGGCAAACTGTTTTGGGGAACCCAAATTAGCATTAGAAGACAAGCAGCATTAGGCCAACCCACTACACACTGAAGAGTTAATGAACTCCAAGCCTCTCCCCCCGCCAGCCAGTGACCCTTGAGTTAAAGAGTAAAGAACCCAAGAAACTAAATTTTGTTTCTTAATCCCTTGCTGCTATTAGCCAGAGTCAGTTACCAGGAGCCATCAGCTTTTGGCCCCAGCCCACTCTATGCTCCATCTCAGTACCTGGGTGTCAAGGATCCTTGACATTTAGGATCCAGAAAGCCATTAGGCTGTCATTTAGAATGATTATCTAGTGGATATAGATCCCAAGACTAGGTAGTATAGAAAAGGAGCTTAGGAGATTTGGTGCCTGAAACTTTTAGCCCTTTGGGTTTCTAGGGGAGACGTCTCAAAGGTGAGTCGGTTTGAGTGGAGAGCCCACCATCCTTAGTTGTCAGTGGGCCAATGTTGAGAGACGAAACATCCCTGTGTGTCTTCAGAGGCCAAGGAGAGGTCTCTGGGAGGGGATGGGTCATCACCCAGGCTCCATCACCAGAAGAGGGACCCCAGTGGGTCTGAGAAAACAATCTGGGAACCTGTCAACAGGATGTGAGGAGGGGGAAAGGCTCCAGATTCCATCAGTGTGACCACCAAGAGTAAAGGGGGAAGCCCCTACCGAACCAGACTGGACTGAGTGTGCCTAGCTAGCACCAGTCGATGGGAGTCCTCCATAACCAGTGAGGGCTGTGGCAGGACAGTCTCCCCAAGCCCACAGCTGAGAACAGAGACACTGGATACTCGGTGTCTATCCTCCAATAACCCGGGGGCTTCAGGATGGCCAGACTGGAGGACTTGCCAATCAGTCACTGTTAGATGAGGAAAAGGGGGCACCAGAAGGACTGAGAAGAAGGATCAGGTATCACTGGTCCATCCAAGTCACGACACAATGAAGGAGAGACACTCCTGCACAGAAGCGGGGTGGTGGGAGTGTTCCCTTTCAGAGCCCGGATTAGGCAGAAACCACAGCCAAGCACAAACAACCTTTACACACTGCACAAGAAGATTGTCCTAACATCTCCTTTTAGTCCAATAATAGGCTCTTTCTCTAACGTTAATAAACTGTATATAATAAGAACAATTATGTGAACTATCAAGTAAGAATTACACTCATGGGGGCTGGAGAGATGGCTCAGTGGTTAAGAGCACTGACTGCTCTTCCAGAGGTCCTGAGTTCTATTCTCAGCAACCATGTAGTGGCTCACAGCCATCTGTAATGGAATCTGATGCCCTCTTCTGGTGTGTCTAAAGACAGCGACAGTGTACTTACAGACATTAAATAAATAAATATTTAAAAATAGAAGAATTACATTCACAATGTCTAGTCTGTTTGTATTTTGCAACCTGGAGAAACTACTGTCTGTCCTATCTAGGTGAGTCCAAAGTTCTGTACCTAAATCACTTTCTATCATAACTTACATTTATCAACCTAAAAATATGTTCTGAAACCTTAAGTCGTCTTTTTAAATCCTAAGCACATGTAAGACTGTAACTCTGGTCTTCAGCCCCATCGCAGACCTGAGAAAACAGGAAGGACAGAGACTGGAGGCTGTCAGTCAGTCCCCCAAAATCCCCTGCAATGTTGAAGCATTTATTTTCTTCCTCTGGCCCAGAATATCTGACAAACTTTTCTGCGAAGCAGGGATTAGGAAGGACTCCCCTAATTTGTCTTGGCAATATTTGGTAGTCACTTTCCTTATGTGCTGTTTGTCCACAGCTTGGACAGCATGCTGTCAGCAATTGAGGCGAGGGCAGTTTTATGCCAGTAACTAGCTCTGTCACAGTCGAAGCAAACTCCATATGGCGGTTCTTTGATGGCCACCATCTTCCTTTAATTAGATTGGGGGTGCTGCCAGAAGCACACGTGTCTCTGTCAAAAAGCCTTTTATTATTAATAATATATTTTTTAAAGTTCTATTCATTTGTGTGTGTGTATGTATGTTCTGTCTTCAGGCACACCAGAAGAGGGAATCAGAGGCCGTTACAGATGATTGTGAGCCACCAAATGGTTGCTGGGAATTGAACTCAACACCTCAGGAAGAACAGTCAGTGCTCTTAACCACCGAGCCATCTCGCCAGCCAAAGTATTGTTGAAATATCTTTAATTGTCATATTCTGTAGATCTTTGAAGTGTTTGAAGTCAAAGTTCAATCTACAGTATCTATAGTATGTTTGAATAGTCAAAGGTTGTTTCTAGCTATTTACTATCTGGTTAAATTGAAAATATCTACAGGAAGTTAAATAAAGCTTAACTAAACTAGTACCCAACAAGATCACAAGTCTGATTGACTACTAACTTACATTTCTTAATTATTCTTAATTAATTAACAGTTTGTAATAATAGCTTTCAAGGACTTAGAACTTTATATCACATTTTTAGATAGTTTTATAAGTATAGTACCTTAAGTATAGACATATATGCATATATATAAACTTTTGAATTTGTATAGAAATGTTCTACCAAAAGATAACCTTAAAATTGTATCAATATACAAAAATTCAGAACAATGTAAAATATTTGGCATGTTGGTGCTCATTAATTTAAAAAATGGATTCAATAATCTTTTATGTTACCATTCCGGTGTCCCCTCTTCTTCCTTCCCATCCCCTCTCCCCCTTTCCCTCAACACTAGAGAGGAGATAAAGAAGTATGGAGAAAGGGAATAGAGAGAGATCCCTGACTCTAACCTTTTACTTGTTTCCTCCCTGAGTAATAATAGCTTGTAACCAACCCTCCGAATGACACAAAACACACCTCTTAGGAATAGGGCTGTCGCTCTCTTAAAACCGCTTCCTGCTGTCTAGGGTCAATGGCATCTCCTGGGGCCCTAAGAAAACTGAGGAATTTGCCAAGTCCCGGGGACGCTAGCTGAGTCATTTGCTGCTGTCGAGGTCTCTGCAGAATGGGAAACTGCAGGGCGTAACTGAAGTCCTGGCTGGAACAGGCTGCGAGGCTGGACCACCTTAGCTAGCCATTTTGAAGTTGTTCTGGCTGAAGATTTTTAAGGACACACCTACTGAGGTGGTCTGTGAGGCTGAATCACCTGGACTGCTTGTCTTGTCTTTGTTGGTATCTGGTCCTTCTGGTCTGAAGACACAAACTTTTGAAGGCCATATAGATTTCTGCACCAACACATGTATGGAGTGTACACAAATCAGCTAAAGATGATTCTCTGCTCTGTGCTTGAGCAGGTGGAAAGCATCAAGCTTTATAGATCCGTTCAGACTGTACAGCCAAACTATAATATAAATCTCCGTCCATGCCATATAGGATGGCATGTGATAATAAGTCACAAGGATCCAATAGCCAACAAGATTTCCTTTCTCCAAGTCACCGCCAAGAGTTTCAGGAGGTCTTCCATAGTCAAATTTATTCTTAATTTTGAAGGAATCCATGGCGTCTCATTTCCCATTGAAACAAAACCACATCTTCTCCCCAATGCAACATACTTCCTGACTTCCATTCTGAGGTGATCAACATATATAGGCAGATCTAACGCAGCAATCTTTTCTAAATCGGTGTTTCTCAGCTGCTGTGCTACTGGTATCATTTATTGACATTTAAGATATTTAAAGTTGGACTGGAGAGATGGCTCAGTGGTTAAGAGCACTGACTGTTCTTTCAGAGGTGCTGAGTTCAATTCCCAGCAACCCCATGATGGCTCACAACCATCTGTAATATGATCTGATGTCCTCTTCTGGTGTGTCTGAAGACAGCTGCAGTGTGTTTATTTATAATTAATAAATAAATATTATTTTTAAAAAATAAAATATTTAAAGTCAATAAAGCATTATTTAATATATTTCTGGGAGGTCCCATATCCCCCTTCTGTTTTATGAACATATCTTTGAAAGTATGGCTAGGTTTTTCCAAATTTGCTTTACCTGTAGTATTGTGAGATATACCTGTAACATGTTTTATGCCATAATGTCAAAAATATTGTTGTATTCTAATGGATGTACGTGCTGGAGTATCATCACTTTCAATCTATAAGGTCATTTCCAAGATTGCTTTAATAAACATGAGATCCCAAGTATGAATCAATTGTACAATGTAGCATATGTGCATTCTTTAATTCTCCAAATTCTACAAAATCAAACACATAAGTTATTGTATGACATTGCTCTAAGGTGGCATCACCAAACAGAACATGTGTTCTTAACTTGGCATATTGTCTGTCCTTCATCGAGCAATTGACCCTTGACCATAAACATACAGTATCTAGTCTGATTGTGTTGGTTCACAGTTGAACCCCTTTATCTAGCATCTCTATGGGCTGCCATTCTACAATCTCATCACAAGGTGGCGATGTAGGCTTTAGATTGGATTCCCCTGAAGTGCTTTTGAGTCAAAGGATTTTCCAATCTCTTTTTTTTATTGCCTGTACTCTAGATTTTGATTTTTCAGTTTTCTCCTTCTCCAAGTCTGTCTTATTCTGATCTTTCTTAAAGAAGATATATGAAATTGGAATTGCTACCAAAATAATTATTATAATAAATAATTATAATTATTTGTATGCTAATAATCGAAACAAAATTATACCGGATCCAAATCCCTCTGTCATTGCATTTTTTGTTTTTAACATAGATAATATTTAGTTTTTTAAAAAATATCTCTACCTCCTTCCTTCAGAGAGCTCACTTTATCATAGTCAAACTAATTATTTTTTCTATTATTGTCTATGCTCAGTTTCTTTTCTCTTTCTATTTTCAAATTTAACACATTATGCTTTCTAAAAGGTAGGACGAGCTTTTCAGTATGGGCTTGAATTTCTTTCTTTTTTTTTTTTTTTTGTCATTTTTTTTTTTATTTTAAAATAACCAGCATCCAGTTTGAGAACATGCCACATTTAAAACGAGACTGAATGTCTAGGTGTAAACTACAGCAATTAGTCTTGATGGTCGTAATATTCAGCAAAACACTTTACATACCAAAATTCTAGAATATGCTAAAACTGTTTTCACATTTGCCTATTTTCTTTTGAATTATACAAGATCCCTTAAGGAATGGCTTTCCTGGAGTAGAGAACTGAAGAAAAGTCCAACGCATACAGGTATGGAAATGAAATTCTGGTATTCACTAATGAAAATTTACTGAAAAACATTTCAAATACACTAACATTTTCATTGCAAATCAGAGCAAGATATATCCAAGCATCAGACAAGCCTTTTGGTTAAACAGCTTTACAGGATAACGAGGCAAATATTTTAACAATCATTAGGAAGTTTATCCATAAACAGAAGGCTCTTGTTCATCCTATGGTATAAGCCCAGGTTAACATTGGGTATATGGAAATGCTGAAGTTGCCCTTATATTTGACGCAGCGAATCGAAGCGTCTGTCTCAAAGACAAGGAAGAAGGCAAGCTGTACATTAGCATCGTGTTTAAAGTATATGCACGTGTAAATTGCACTAGAGAGGAGATGCACTTGCTTTTCAATGAATAAAATAATAATTTAATTGCAAGCTAGGCTACATTTCAAAGAAAGGACACTGGTAATATTGCCATTCTTCATGAAAAAAAAAAAAAAAAGCTCAGGTGCCCTAAAGTTCTAGGCTGGATAAAGGCTTCCTAAAAATGTACTATTTTTGACCATCTAATATTCATCCAGAACTAGAAAGAACTGCTAACGAAAACATATTCTGAAGAGCCTACAAGGAATTAGTCACTTTAACCAAATTTCCAATCTGGAGAGGACTAAAGTAAAACCACATGGGAGGCTGTGAGGGAGACTGAGCTCTCCCTCCCACATGAGCTGACCCTGTCACCGTGGAGTTAGTCTCATGGCTGATTCAATTCTTTGTGCTTCAGTATCTTTATTCCTGCCACTTGGCATAACTTCACACACCACTGGAATCCCAATATCGGGTCATGGTGGTGGACATCTGAGGTCCTCCTGTAGTGGACCCAAAACTTACATACTTATAAAATACAAGGCTAGGCCTACAAGCCAATGAAAAGAAATAGACCCCCACACCACCCCTAAATGATAAAGAAATGAATTTTTACAATTATAAGCCAGCTTTGTACAAACTCCAATGAATACTGGGATTTTTTTTAGTCTCAAAAAAAAGGCTGATTTAAATGAACATTGTTAAAAAGTGTTCTACATTTTTTGGTGAAATATAGTTATATTAACAAGGTATTGGTCTGGTAGCTGAAGAAGATGGTGGTCTCCACAGGAGTTAAAGTTCCTTGTAATTTTCACTTGTTGGAAGAACTTGAAGAAGGACAGAAAGGAGTAGGTGACGGCACGGTTAGCTGGGGCCTTGAAGATGATGAAGACATGACACTTACAAGGTGGACAGCCATGATTATTGGGCCACCAAGAACAAAGTATGAGAACAGTTTATAGCCTGAAAGTAGAATGTGGATCTAAATACCCAGAAGCTCCTCTATCAGTTAGATTTGTAACAAAAATTAATATGAATGGAATCAATAATTCCAGTGGAAGGGTGGATGCACGGAGCATTCCCGTATTAGCAAAATGGCAAAATTCCTATAGCATTAAAGTTGTACTTCAAGAGCTAAGACATCTTATGATGTCCATATGAAGCTTCCTCAGCCACCAGAAGGACAGACGTACAGCAACTAATTTTAGTGGATCTCAAACTTGTCTTAAATCAGCAACCTTCCACCCATGTTTATGTCTTGATTAAATATCACCATGCAAAATACCCACACATTAGGTAAAAGACAGTTTTTCTTTCTCTTCTTAAAGCACTGTCATTTAAACAAGAACCTGAAGTATTCAAAATGGAATTCAGGTTTCCCAGACAGAAGCATGGCAAGAGTGTCAGGTGGCCATGGACACCTTTGTTTTCCTGAGAAGCAAAGTCTCAGGAAGGAGGAGCAGAACTGGCTTTTCCATCACCCACAGAGCTGCAGCTGGAATTGTTTCAAGTGGCAGATGTAATGAATAGTCACCAATTGTGGTCATTCTTGAAGCGGGGTGGGTGCTGACTACTATTAGCATCAAAAATAGGCTCAGGATTGTTTTCATACCTGTATTTATAATAAAAAGATGTTTGGGGTTTTGAGTATCTGTTAAAAGCTGTTCCCATTTGTTACATGTAACAAACATGGTAATTTGTTTACAGTCTTTGTTTAATAAAACATGCTTAGAAGTGAAGTCAAGAAAAAGGAAATAGGTGTATGGATATGTGATTTTAAGATGAAAGTTAGTCTTAAAATGTAAATAAAATTTGGAATGTGTCTTCAGTTTCAAAAAAACTATTATTATTATTATTATTTTTATTCAAAAAAGGTATTATGTTTTCATTAAAATTTATAACACTTAAATTATGTGTAGGGAAGTGCATATTTGCATTAGTTTAGACTTTATATCTCGAGGAAGGCTGTGTTGCTACAACGTGCAATGAAGGCAAACTCTTTCCCATGTTCAGGGCGTAGACAGTGCAGGTCCATCTCCACCTCTTTCCTAAATTTAAGTAGCTCATCCTAGGGCAGCCACGGTGCCACGTGCTCCTCCAGGCCTCCCTCGGTAGCACATGATTCACTTCTGCTTTGTTCCTATGGCCTCTTCCCTTTAGAGTCCTGAAGCCAGCAGCCTTGCAACCTGGTTAGTTCTGTACACCTCCCATCCTGCCCTCCTCCTGCTCTGGATGAGAGCAACACGATCTTCCTCAGTGCGCTCTGGGAAGAACAAGAAAGGTGGAAATCCCAGAACAGACCAACACAGCGTCCCACATCTGTTTATGGCTCTGCCCAGTGTTTGACTTACTTAGAATTTTTTTTTTTTTTTTTTGGAGTTGACATTTTATTGATGTCTTTCACATGAAAGAAGATGAATAAAGACTTTAAATTAAGCAATCCTCCTGCAGAGCCCTGATATTCCAGAGATCTCTGTTGAAATAAAGTTTGCAATGTGATGAATGTGCCATCCTGTCTGCCCTGATCAGAATCAGGTGGGAATATTAATGTGACTCCTTGTACTGATTGTTTTTTGTCAGCTTGACATAAGCCAGAGATATTTGGGAAGAGGAACCCTCAATGGAGAAAAATGCCTCTGTTACTAGCCTTCAGGCAACTCTGTGGGAGCATTTTCTTGATTAATGATCAATATGGGAGGATCTAGTTCACTGTGGGATTAGAATTTTTTTTTAAGTTTGCTTTTAACCTTTAATAGATAAACATCAAAGTGATCTGGTTTAAATACATATTGAGCAATGCTGTATTTAGAGCAAGGCGCTGCTCAGAATGGTTAGGGAAAACAGACATGTCAACAGAAAGAAAACATTTAACATTTTAGGCGGTGTGTGTCAAAATGTCTTCCAGTTATGATCATCTACAAAGGAGCTTGAAAAACCAGTGAGTTAGCTAGAACTTCACATATTAAACGACATCCATCTGGTGAGAGAGAAAGAGTTGCAGAGATTACTTAAAAGGAATGAGTTAAACTGCAAATACCCAGTTGCTTCACGAAAATCTTACTGTGTGCTTTTCTTTCCCCTACCAGAAATACTGTAAAGTTGTCTCCAGTTTTAGTACTTTTTCCTTTATGAAGGAAAGCAGATGCCACAGCATTCCACGCAGATTTCCAAACAGTCTGAGGGTTCACAGCAGGCATCCATGTCACAAGGGCAGCTACAGCTCTCTCCCATCTCGTCGCCACAGCAGCAGCAGCAGGCTTCAGAGGTGCAGATGCCACACGAAGCTTGTCCAAGGACAATGTTGCAGAGGGTCAGGAATTCACAGAACAAGCATTCCAGTGGACACGACAGTCTTCCGGAAGCTGATTTCTGGGAAAAGACAGCATTTACTTTACTCTTCTGATTTCATTGCTTCCAGACAAGCTGGACTGAAGTTTTCTGTGCATTTTCTGAGAAACGGGAGCTGACATTTTGTGATTATCCACAGACACATGTTTGGCTCCGTGATGAATTCCATTCGCATTGCTCATACTTGTGGGGCTGCGGTTCTTTATCTTGCTGGTTTCCTCCTTGCTGGGTTCCTGGGCTGATGACTGCAGCTGAGGCAGATGCTCGGGCTGGGTTCTGATGAGTTCGCCATCTGAAGAATTTCTCCACATGGACTGGTCCCACATCAACCCACACCTGTTATGAGCCTGGATTTCTTTTGTGTGCTGTTCCTGGCGCTCTGCAGGTAAAGGGCAGTCCCACAGCTTAGCAGCGCCTGGAGAACCCCCAATTTCTATTCAATGGGACCTATTCCACCCTGTGCTGCCAGCTCACAAGCTCTGTCTTCCACCCAACCCTGGCTGCAGCTACTGTCTGCCTGCTCTCCTGCTACCTTGGACTGGGCCTCTGCTTGTTGTCCCATAACAGCCAAGCCTCACACTTGAGAGCACCATCCAGGAGCCACACCTACCCGCCCCAGTTCTGAGAAGTTGCTGTGCCTACAGTGACAGGCATTTGACCTGGCGTGTGAGCCTATGGGCTGCAGCCTGGAAAGTGGCTCACCTGAGGGCCATTCACTGAGGCTCTCTCTCAACTGAACCAGCCTCCTTCCAAACGGCAAGCAATTGCTAGGGAAACTTGTCCCCTGGTTTCCACCCAGGGCTTTACTCAGGCTCTATGCTTGGATACACATACGCTCACGTCAGATGCCAATTGTCGCAGGACTGTGTTAACCCACCCAAGTAATGAAACATTTTACTAACATGAAAACTTGGCCTTAACTTAGGCTACTTCCCAATTAGCCCGTATAACCTAAATTAACCTGTTTATACTACTCTACATCTGGTCTTGTGGACCCTTCCCTCGCTTCAGTGCCTGCACCTGTTTCCTCCTCCATGGCTGGCCACAGATTCTGGTCCGACACCTGATTCTTTCCTGAGTTCCTACCACTAACCTCAAATCCCACCTATTCCCCTCCTGCCTGGAATGGGCTGCCAGCTCTTTATTAAGGCAATCAGAAGGTGATAGAGAAGAATGCTTACAAGACACTGAGACAGGCGATGCTTCATGAAAATAATACCAAAGTCCGGCATGCCAGTACAGAAATTAGCAGTTGACTAATACAGGAACAACCTTCACACAGAGCACAAAGACTGTCCCAACATAGTTCTTTCAAAAACCATTGATCAGAGGGAGCCCCTCTATGGACACACTCTGCTGTCTCCCTGCTCGAAATGTTGGTTACATTTATGCTCTCTGGCTCCTAGGGTGTAGGGCATGAGAACCGAAGAAGTCACCAGAAGAACTGGCATGGAACTGTGGGGGTGGGGCATGTTCAAACCCAGGAAGTCTCAAAACTTGAAATTTACAATCTCATCCTGACACCAGCAGGAGTTGAACGAGCTCCCTCCCCGCTCCTGTGCCTGCCTCAGACCATGGCCTCCACAACCAGATGGTCACTGGTAGTCAGTCATATAGCCCAGAATGGGAAGGTCTCCCCATGCTAATGAAGCATCGCAGTACCTTAGCTTTCAGCCAATAGCATTTTCCCTTTCTGGATATTCTCACCCCCTTCCCCAAGACTATATAACCCTTGTCTCACCCCAAATAAAGTGTACACATTCAAAGCCATCCTGAATAAAGTAATATGCACAAGCTAAGATCGTCCTAGAGAGATGACTCATTGAAGATCATCAGATCCTAAGATCCTCAGAGAAGGCCTTTTGTCCCCACCTCCATACTCTCTCACAGTCGGACCAGGATCTTGCCATTTCTGGAGAGAGAGAGAGAGAGAGAGAGAGAGAGAGAGAGAGAGAGAGAGAGAGAGAGAACAGAGGGCTCGGAACCACAGTGTTCTTTATATTACTGAGTAGCTGCCAAGAGTCTATCTGTTCTTTTCATACTTGCTCCGAACTGGGATGAGAGGACCACCTGACAACTCTATACTTTGTGTCCATCCTCCCCCTGGTGGCTAAAGTCAAGTTCCATGGATTTTAAAGCCAGGCTGTGGCTTGACAGTGACACTGGCCAGCCCTCCTAGGTGACTAATGACTGGTTGTGTCTCAGATCCATGCTGCTGAGCTACCTGTTGTGCTGCCTCCCTGGCCCTTCTGTAAGCCCCGCCCCCTCATTCCATCTGTGTGGGCATCCACTGAGGTTAAGGCTTCCTCCTCACTCTGACTGAAGCTCACTGGCAAGGCCCCCAGGACTTGGTAGAGTCATCCAGGTGAACGCCAGCGTCTGAGTCCATTTTTAGTCATGCTCCTGTGTCCACTCAGCTAACCCTGTCTGATGTTCCTATCTGATATATCTGCATCACACAGAAGGCAGAGTTATCAGCACTGCAACATGAAAACTCCACAGTCACAGATTCACCGCTGTTGTCATATACCTAGTCGTAAATTTCTCTGAAGTCTCTATTTATTCAGAGCCTGATACACTATATGAGCAAAGAAAAATAGGGTCGTCCAGAGCGTGAATCTGGCATCTAGACTGCAGTGAGAGGCTCTCCCTTCCACTCCCAGGCAGTCTCCCAGGTAAAGCCTGTGTTCATCCTCTGCCTCCCAAAGCCACTGCAGCGCTGCCTCCCACTGCATTAAGGCCATGTCCCTTGGCTGCTGTCTCCTCTGGACCAGAGAGGTGTTACCAGCATCCTCACCTCTGAAGTGGCAGGCACCCTGGGTGACATTTGTTGGCATGTCACTGAGGGATGGGCTCTGCTTGTGAACCTGGAGGTGGAGATTCTTATTTTTCTCCTTCAGATCAGTCTGCAGCAGGGTCCTGCAGCCCCTCCCCCGGCTCCATTCAGGAGGAGATTAAAGTTCCAGTTCACACTGTGCAATGATCAGGGGTCTCCACCGTGGCCAGCCCATGGGCAGCACAGCTCTCATGGACAGTGTCATGGTTCTGCAGCTCTCTGTGGTGTCCTCTAACGACCGAGGGAAAGTGGGGACAAGGACAGCTGGAGAAAATAATGATAATAATGACAGAAAAAACATGTGCTCACACATGTCTGCCGTCTGAATATGGACTGACTCTCGAATGGTCCCTGAGCTGTGGTATGAAAGACATTACCTCTCCACCCACTCACAGAAAACACAGCACAGCCCCCATTATCATCGGTGAAACATGTTGATTTGATAAAACACTGAGATGTTCTGTGTCTCAGAAATGACTCTAAATCTCCAAACATAGTAAATTAAGAGATGCCAGCAGCAGCTTGAAGACCCAGTGAGTGTCACCTGCTGTCCTTCCCTGAGAAGCTGGATTAAGATGGCCATCAAACCTCAGGAACACACGTATGGAAGGATGCCCATCTTGATAGCCACTTGGTCCCTGCATCCAGCCTTGCTTAGAGTCCCGTCTGTTAAGAGAAAAGGAGAGCTGTTCAACAGCCGCCAAGCAAGGTGAGCTTAGAGAAAAGAGGTTTGGCGGAACTCAAGTACCTTAAGAAACAAGAATGGACCAGAGGGGTGTGTTGTGGAAGATGCTGGGAGAGTCTGAGAGGAAGCAGTGCATGATTCCAGATGCAGATCCTGGGCTGGAGGCAGAAGAAGCCATGCAGGCAGATTTCCAGGTGCCAGACATGGTGGGCGTAGCAGCACCAATGTCTGCCGAAGAGACCCCAGGATGAGTGGCAGCCGAGGTAGAGGAGGAGGGAGGAGCATTCTGCCGGAGATCGAGGGTGGATACATCAGGGTCATTTGGGGGTAATCTAGAGGGAGTCCCATAACCTATGACGGCTGGTTTTTCTTCCTCAAATGCAGAGATGTCCCAACTAGTTGTCAAGAATTGAGCAGGGCATGGGATGTGGAGCTGTTCCACTGGTCAGTCAGGAGGGTGGGATTTGGAGGATTGCCTACAAGTAGCCATTCCATTGTGAAACTTAGGCTCCACTCTGGAAGGTGGGACTTTCACTTTCTGTCCGTATATAACCAGCAGGCAGCCACTCCTTGCTGAGATGCTTGTGTTCAGCTAGTGAGCTAACACAGGCAGGAAGGACAGCCGTGTTCCCTTCCCCCCAAGCCACAGGAAGATTTTCTGGTAAGTTCTCCTAAACTTTCCTACTTGTTCATACTTGCAGCAGCTCTTGAAGAGAGAGATGATCTAATCAGACCTCGGGTCAGGATCCAGTCTAGACTTGCCACCAAGATGCTTCCTAGTTGTCCCTCTCTCCCTCTCTGCCCTAAACTCAACACGGGCTGAAAATCTCTCAGATGAGATCACCATGCATCCCAGGACTCTGCTCAAGGACTGTCTGAGTCCTGGCCAGTCAACTCCCCAGAGGAAGGTGGCTGTTGAGGGACCCCACTCCTTTGGAAATGGAGGATGTGAAGGCTGTAGAGGAAGCAGGCAGGCAACCCAGAGCCCACAGGTTCACAAACAGGTCCATATGTCCTGTTTGCCCTGAGGTGGGCCCTTGGTACTTGTTGCTGCCAAGATCAGATGCAACAAATGTTGGGTGACATGTGAGATGCAAAGTGCCCAGGAGCTGTGCCACACATGTGTCTCAGCATGTGTCCACAGGAGGCCTGGGGGAACCTAAGTCTTGCTGAGGATGCCTTGAAGCAGGCTGAGCAGGTAGGTGGCAGGTCTGCCTCCCCTGGGATTTCCCTGGACACTGCCCAGTCTATGGAAAAGGAGGACTGGCTGTCCTGTGTGTCTGGGTGGGTAATGTAACAGTGTGGGGCAGGGAGGGAACAGTTGCAAAAATCGCATATTAAACACTGTGAGTCATGCAATCAAAAGATCAAGGGCCAGACCAGAGGTGGGGGAGGGCAGGGAAGATCATTTCTGTGTCTGCAAAAGCAAAAAGTACTAGAAACTTTGAATATTATCTATTAAAACCCACACTTTCCTTTATGGGGCTGTGTCCTCAGAAACTACTGGCTCAATGTCCACTGAATGTCTGCAAAGCCAAGTGTGCTGGGCACACTGAAGCTGTCTTGGTTGTTCCTGGCACCACATGGAAATGGTGGAAGAGCCTCAGCATGGTGCAGCAGCCCTGGAAGCTGCTGCTGGTGGCAGTGGGGGAGGGGAAAGGAAGAGGGGGAGGGGATAGAAAAGAGGGAGTGGATAGGAAAGAGGAAGGGGCTGCAATAGGTCTAAGACCATCTGTCAGGTAAATGGGATTCAACTTGCTCCTGGGAGGTAAATTTCTCAGGTTCACTCTGTCCTGAGCCCTAGGAAGATGCACTGCAGCCACCAGGAAGCAAGACTTGCTGAGAGCCTCTACCCTGCCCCACCTGGAGAGCTTGTGCACAGCTAGGGAAGGGAGGCTCCCAGCCTGGGCTTCCTCTGGCCATCAGAAGGGAAGGGCTGGGACCTCCCACACTCCCTCCTGGCAAGCATAAAGTACACATCCTAAGAGGATCTTTGTAGCAGATTAGTAGGAGGCTTAAGGGAAGTGGGAGGGAGACTTGGCCTTTCCTTTCTCATTTCCTTTCATTTCTTTTGTGGTACTAGACATCAGTCCCAGGACCTATGCACTGAACAAAAGAACTTTACCGCTGGGATATTCCACCAGCTCAGAGTGACACAGAAATAGAAAACTCAGAGTGCAGATGTTTGACCCAAGTATAGGGTCCCCCAAATCCCAGTCTTTCTGCCTAACAGCCTCTGGGTCCTGTATCGTATAAAACAGGACACAAGAGGTAGGGAGAATAGGCTCTCTTGTCATTCCAGTACCTTTCGCAGGACCCCATCATCAGCCTTCCATGTGTCTGGTTGATCACAACTAAGTCACTCGGTCGTTGTGTTACTGACTCCAGGTCTGGAAAGTCATGCCTGCAAGAAACAAGGTCCAGAAGGAAGGGCAGCCTGGCTGAAGGGTGGCTTCTATACAGGGTAGGCAAGAGTCTGTAGTAATCTGGTGACCATCCTCACGAGGTGACCGGGCAGGACAGCTGTGGGCAAGGGACCAAAAGAAAACTTTGGGAGTCCTGGCAGGGGTAACTTGTCACTGCCTGGCCTCACTCCTTCTTCCTCATATGACAGGAGCTACAGGTTTGTGTGTAGTCAGTGTCTGCTGTCATGGAAAATGGTGAGCATGTGGTGGTTTCATTTGTCCTGAAAGGGCTCACCGTGGGGATCCCAGGCTGGACCGAGGGCAGTAGAAAGAACCTGTCACAGGATCATGGCTTTGCACTGGAAGCCTGAAGGAGAGTCTAGGGATGAGCAGCAGAAAGCTAAGACCAGTTCTGTGCATTGGATCTTCCAAAATTCATAGACGAAGAATGGAACCAAAGCTGTGCTCGGCAAACACTCAGACTTTCCTGCCCGTGGAAGATGCTCCAACCCATGTTGAGACCTTTAAGAAAGGAACTGTGAAGGCATGGGTTACAGGGACAGAGATGTATGTAGCACACCGCAGGAGGCTGGGAGGCTCAGAGGAAAGCACAGGCACCAGCTTCTGTGTCCGGCAGGACATCCTTGCTGCACTTTAGTAGGTTATGGTGATAGACACTGAGGGGAGGCCCAGGACTGACCCCTCAAGCAGCAGCTCCAGGCCTGGGATCAGTCACACTAAAAAAATAATGGTTCTTTGTGAATTTTACATCATGCACCTCAATCACACTCACCTTCCTGTCCCTTTGTATCTTTCCTCTGACCTTGCAATCTCCCCCCAAAGAAAGAAACACACAGATATGTGTGTGTGTGTGTGTGTGTGTGTATGTATGTATGTACACAGAGAACACCCTTTTGTCCACACAGCATTCCTCGTAAATCTTCATTACAATGAGTCATTATTCTGTTTAGAGGTCCTTTGGCTCTTGGTACACTGTCCATACTGTATCCTGGATCCTCACAGAGGATTCTCTGGGAGTGCTCTGACTCCACCACACCCCCACCACCAGGTCAAGCTTGAGCTCACCTGTGCTGGACAGCTATGGAATCCAGGAGAGGAGCTCAGCCGGCTCTTCCCGAGCTCTGCAGCTGATGAGGGGCTGGAACAGCTCTCCTGCTCATGACCTCAGAGCCTTGTCTCTCTCCTGCCACAGGTGGTGAGGGGTTATGGGGGTGTAGAAAACCTTTCATTTCCTTGCTCTGCTATTCAGAGAGAACAATTAAAGTTGTCCCCAATCCATCCCACAGTTTGTTTTTCTCTTCCTTTTAGCCTGGACTCACAGAGAGCTGTGAGGAAGACCTTTGAGAGACTCCACACCAGGAACCAAGCAGCCCTCATGGCCTCCAGAGGTACTGGCTCCTCTTCTCTCTGTTTCCTGAGTGTGGTCTAGAACTTTGAGCCTCCACACTGAGAGCCTGTTGAGTTTAAGACAGGAAGAAAATTCCCAAAACAGACTCTCCTGAACCTTGGTATACGTTGTTCTTCTTGACTCTGTCTTGGGGCCATGCTCAGAGATCCTGTCCTCCTGTCCTTGCCTCTCAAGAGGAGCTGAGAAAACCGGGGAATGTGGACAGCAGCAGGCCATGTGGCTTAGTGAAAATGTCCCATGTCTGAGGAATCTGTAGACTCCACCCCTCCACAGTTGAAAACACTTGTCTGTGTCTCCATTAAACCAGGTTTCACATGTTTGGCAGCTCTTGCCAATGAGTCCTTCCTCTCCTAGAAAAACTTACCAGGGGAAGGGTGCTAGCAAGGGTTTCTACTGCTATGACTAAACGTTGTGAACAAAAGCAGCTGTGGATGAAGAGGTTTATTTCCACTTCCACATGACAGTTTATCATCAAACACAGTCATGGCAGGAAGTCAAAGAGGTAAGAAACCTGGGGGCAGGAGCTGATTTGGGGCCATAGTGAAATATTGTTCACTGGTAAATCTGCATGTGGGTGGTCACTAAGAACAAAGTAGCAGAGTCAACACTAGGCTGTCTTGAAATCTCCTCTGCCAACAAAGGTAGACCAACAATCTTCAGTTTAGCCTCCTGAGCTAGGTAGGTCTCCATTGAGCACACACTGCTCTCAGCTTTATTATCATTCAAGCTCCTACTAGGATGGCCCACTAGCCCCTACACAGTGTCTACTTTCATAGTCCTGAGCTCTTAAGTCTTCCAGTTCTTCAGAACCAACATGGTCAGGTGTGTCACAACAGTTTTCCCCCTGGTGCCCACTTATACCTGTGCTAAGATACTATGCTAAGGCAACATATACAAGAAAGTATTTAATGGGGAGGGAAAGAGACAGACAGAGAGACAAAAAGAGACAGACACAGAGACAGCGAGAGCAGAGACAGAGAGAGGGAAAGCTGGGAATGGCCTGAGCTTAGAAGCATCAAAGGCCATTCCCAGTAATGCACCTCCTCCATGAAGGCCACTGTTTGTGAGATCAACCAACTGGGAGCCAAGCATTGTGATACATGAGCCTCTGGGGGCCAATTCCAGTCAACCCACCACAGCCAGCCTTTCTTTTCCAACATGCAATTAGTTCTGACACTGTGAATTCTATTTTCCACAAAATGCTTCCTTTACCCAACAAACTAATCTCAGAGTGGCCATAAACCTCCAAGGTATTGAAAATATCATTCACAACTCTGGTGTCACTGTTGACATGCAAGAGCCTTAGGGCAGATGGAAGTCAACCTTTCAAGGTTGTCATTATCTGAGGCAGAATGATTCACCTTTAGATTGCTCAGAGCAGAGGACATTTCATTTAACTGCAAAGCACCATGCCAACTCCCTGATGTGTGAGTCTTCAAAGCTGCCATTCCATGGTCCCACAGACTGAGGTCTTGAGCAAAGTCCTTTGGTCCCCTCTGTTCTGAAATCCAAAGCCCACCATGAAGGAATGGCAGCTCACCTGTGGTGTGAGCACTCTTCCTGCTTGGTAGCAGCAGCCTGCTAACTGAGAGTCTGCACACATTCTCTCTTGTGTGCATAGAGAGGGCAGGAAGGGACCAATAGAAGGAAGGGACACGTAGACAGAAAGGAAGATGATGGTAGGTAAGTAGAGAGAGAGCAGTTCTCAGTCTGGGAGTTGCAAACCCTTTGGGGGTCAAAGGATGCTTTTATAGGAATTACCCTAAAACCATCAGAATTATCAGACATTTACATTATAATTCACAGCAGTTTCAAAATTACAATTATAAAGCAGCAACAAAAATAATTTTTGGATTGGCTGTCACCACAACATAATTATCTGTGATAAAGAGTCACAGCATTAGGAAGATTGGGAAAGACTGATATAGATTCATAGATAGTAGATAGATAGGTAGATAGATAGATAGATAGATAGATAGATAGATAGATAGATAGATAGATAGATTAATAGATGATTGATAGGTGGCACTATACACATGAGGTCTGTTCCATTTCTTATCAGTGCCATGCTCCCATGAATTAGGGATGTATATTTATGACATCCCCTAATTCTCATTACTTTCCTTTTTAAAGGTTCATCTCTGTCTGGCATTAAGTCTTTTATATCTGAATCTAAGGGCACACCTCATTCCCCAACACTCCATCGGGTACCTAATGGTAGACAGTGAATACTGTGGCAGTAAGATGCTCTGTGCTTTTACCATTTAAATCTGGCCATACTGTTCTCTGATGTTTTTCTTCCCAAGTCTTGAGGAGACAATTCATCCAGGATGTCATTGAGTATCTACAGGACACGCTCAGCAGAAAAGACCTGCAGCTCCTGCTTGCCAAAGACGATGTCTGGAAAGTGTTGGTGGCAGAGGCTGAACTGGCCAGGTAATCTCCAGGGGACCCCCAGCATGTCCCCAGTTCTTCTGTAATCCCATATCCCTGTGCTCATCTACAGAGTTCACACTAGGCAAATATTTTGGTAGTGATGGCACAGACCTTGAGTGAAGTCACCTTCATCATGTGCCTGTCATGAAGTGTGTCTTAACATGACTTTACACACTGACACCTGCAGACTAAGGACCATGGAGCATCTGTGATCATCAAATGTTCTTTGTAGAATGCAAAGCCCTGCACATCTGTAAAGTACTTCCCTGTGGTCTTATAATGTAAGTCTGAGGTTTGAGAAGACAGATTATAGGGAGCCCGTCTTACAGTAAAATAAGCTGTCTTCCTGATGCTCTGACCTCTTTTACAGAGATGAGGAAGCTTCCCTGTGTAGGGCTCTGAAGGTTCTCCTACAACTCCCCAACTTGGAGGACAAAGACAGATTTCAAAAAGAACTGCAGAGCAAAAAGAGGTTTGTGGAAGATTTTCCTCAGTTGAAAAGCAAGCTTCAGGAAAACATCAGGAAGCTCCGAGCTCTGGCTGACCATCTTGACCAGGTACACAGGAACTGCACCATCTCCAATGTGGTGACCGCCTGCACTGGCACTGCCTCAGGAGTCCTGAGCATCCTGGGTATAGCTCTGGCTCCTATGACAGCAGGGGGAAGTCTGCTGCTCTCAACAACTGGGGTGGGGCTGGGGACAGTAGCTACTGTGACTGGAGCTGCCACTTCAGTTGTGGAGCAAACAAGCAGGTTGTCAGATGAAGATGAAGCCAAGCGTCTGATGTCAGACACCATGGACACTCTGAACACAGTTCTTGTCCTGGGTCAGAATGCACTCAACCTTGCTAGAACAACCTATAATGTCATCAAACAATTGAAAATCTTGGGAAAACTCATTCGTGCCATTAGGGTAGCCAGAGCCAACCCTCAGTTACTTGCAGATGCCAAGTGTCTCATGACTTCTGGAAGAATCCCTGCCCCACGTGCTAGTCAGGTGCAGAATGCCTTTGAAGGCACTGCTCTAACAATGACCAAAAGAGCCAGAGTCAGGGGTGTAGCCACTGCTAGTGTCTTTCTCGCAATGGATGCATATTTTCTTGTAAGGGACTCAAAGCATTTATATGAAGGAGCTAAATCAGAGTCAGGCAAAGAACTGAGGGCCCTGGCTCAGGAGTTAGAGGAGAAGTTGAATGAGATTGCCCAGATCCACGAGACCCTACAGGAGCCTTAGTGACAGCCGCCCCAAGGAACATGGAGGTCAGTGGAGCTGATCTGGACAGATTGGGGCACAGAAGCATTTTGTTAGAGGGGGTATTAGATGGTCAGTTTTCACTGTCCTCTTGACACAGTCTAGAATCATGTGGAGATAGTCTCAGTGACCTGTCCTCTAGTTTAACTTATCCTGTGGGCATGCCTGTGAGGGATTTTACAATGACTCTAATTAATGTGGGTCAGTTCCTCCACCATGGGTGGCAGTATTCTCTAGATTTGTATTCTGCACTGTATAATAAAAAGCAGACTGAACACCAAGCCTGAATTCATTCCTCATTGCTCTTGACTGGGTGCAGTATGTCTGGCTGCTGCAGTTCCTCCTTAGTTGGGATTTCCATTGCTGTGAACAGACACCATGGCCAAGGCATCTCTTGTAAAGGCTAACATTTCAGTGGGGCTGGCTTACAGGTTCAGAGGTTTAGTTCATGGTCTGAAGCATAGCAACTTGTGAGCAGACATGGAACTGGAGGAGCCGAGAGTTCTACATCTCGATTCAAAGGGGCCAGGAGGAGACTGTGTCACTTGGCATAGGTAGAGATTAAGAGAACTCGAAGTCCACCCCTACAGTGACACTTCCTCCAACAAGGCCACACCTCCTAATAGTGCCAGCTGTTATGGCCAAGCATTCAAACACACGTGTCTAAGAAACCATATCTATTCAAACCGCCACACTAGGCAAAGTGGAAAGTAGCATTTTGGAAAGACTGGGTCTGAGGACATCAGTTTTCCAAGCAGGGCATGATGCAGGGGAAAGGATGGAGTGACCAATCAGAGGTGTCCCATACTCACCCTCGTCAGAACCATGACAATGAATTGACACATCTCTGCCAGATCAACCGTTTCATCAGCCCAGCTGAGTGCTTTGTGGTCATAGGTGCTTCCTTCACCAGCCCCTCTCCTCCACCATCCTGAGCCAGAACATCTATTTGAGACATGGTCTTCCCCTTTTTAGTTTTTTGTTCTGTTTTATTTTGTTTGCTGAGGCTGCCATGTTGGGAGAGAGGGAGAGAATTCAAAGAGTCACCTTGTCTTTTTAATAGAGCGTCCCGGACAACAGGAGGACCCAGGGAGGCAGGAATCTGATGGCCCTGCCACTTGGGGCAGAGGAAGGAGTTATACTCTGAGCAGGACAAGGGTGACATTTGTTGGAGGCAGAATGTGGCTGCTCTTGTCTCCACTAACAGCAAGGACGCCAAGCATATCTCTAATGCTCACAGCACTGAGATGCAGTTGTAAAGCCCCACAAACCAAGGACATTGCAGGACCCATGCAGGGAGAACAGGTCAGGGTTGTGACTCAAGATGGCTGCAGTCAAGCCAAGCTGGATGCCTGGACACACTGAGCCTCTGTTGTGTTAGCCAGCTGGCTCCCCTGGACACCGGCTGCCTGATTTCCTTGTATTGTGACCCTTTCTCTCAGGGTGTCAGAGAGCAAGTCCTCTGTTGTGTTTCTGTGTAGTTTCTCACTCTACAGAGGTTTGTTTCCTCCAGAGCCTACTACCTGCCCGCCACACTAGGGAACCCAGTGAAACCCATTCCCATTTGTCTGAGCTGAGCTCAGGTGTATTCCTCATCCATGAGCCAAGGGCTCAGCTGTAGACAGGGCAAGACAAACCCTAGATAGCATCATTCTTTTCCAAGATGTCTTCCTGTTTACTTCTCAGTTCCTAGGAGAGCTTTAAGGATGGTTATTTTCATGTTGCCCCTGCCTAATTTGCATACAGGACAGAATGGCCCTTCAGAGTATCTCTCTGATCATCTGCTGGTTCGTTATTCTCCGATGTGTTTTATTACCATTAGGATAAAGATTTCATGTTTCCCATAGATGTGTCTTATATCCAGCAGTGTTCAAAGGTGTAGCCATGCAGAGGAGCTGACTCTGGGTGAGAACCTTAGGAAGAGTGTCAGAAAAAAGAGCAAAGAGAATGGGTGTGTTCTCCATTTCAACATTCACAGGAGATGAGGACTACCAGGGCTCTCTGACAAGTCTCCTGAGAACACCCTTAGATGATCCTTTCCAGGGAAACAAGAGATGCCCCGCATGGATCTGCCTCAGAGAGAGCATAAATCTCCCATCTGATGAATTTGTGTTTATACCTATAGGTGATGTTTATACCTATAGTTGAACAGCCATGAATTTGCCCACCCTCAATACTTGTGCAGTGATTTTCAGAGGTACAGGTTTTATAAATTGTGATCTATGCTTATGAAGACTGTTCCATGAGAGAGATGCCTTTAACTTGCCCTTCTTTCTATAAGCAACCCCTCTAAGTAGATTCCTGTAAGTAAGCCAAAAACTCATTTTGTTTTTAAGCTAGGCTAAGGTAGGGTCATTTCTTTGGTTTGTGACCCACACTCTGCCTTCTCTGATATGAATAGGCATTTGTTTACATCTCCCCAGGAAATCTCACAAAAGAATTTGAAACTCTCACAACATGGTCAGGTGAAGCGATTCTGAGCTCTTCACGTGGACGGGTGGCGACAGTGGCTGTTGCTTATGGGGGACCCAGCCAGACCGACCTCCCTGTGCCTGGTGTCCTCAAGGCGAGGTGGGAACTGAGCAATGATCTTGTGGTATTTGAGGCGTCATGACTCATCTTAGGCTCCAGGGAAAATGCAGGAATGAAAATCACATACTCAGAACTGTTGCCAGTTTGAATTTTTCTCCCCTTGGAGAGTAAGAGTGGTTTAGAATGGAAAGCCAAACCAAACCAAACCAAACCAAACCAAACCAAACCAAACCAAACCAAACCAAACAAAACAAAACCATGAATCACTCTTGGATATAACCCCAGCAAACTCATGCTTAAGCTTAGTTTTATCATTTGCAAGCAAAGCAGTACACATGGCTGCTAGCATATCAGGGTGGCCTCTGAAGGGTCTACACTGAAACCTTTTTTTTGTTTTAATTCTTAAGATTTCTTTATTATTCACATTTTATGGGTTCAGGTGTTTTGCCTGCATGTATGTGTTTGTACTGGATGCATGTCTGGTTTTCCAGGAGGCCAGAAGAGGATGCTGGATCCTCTGGAATGGAGTTAAGGATGGTTGTAAGTCAACATCTGGGTGCTTGGGTTTGAACCCTGGTTCTTGACAAGGACAGCAATGTTGAATGGCATCTTTTTTAACATGAGCCATCTCTCTGGCTCCCTTTTGCTATCATTCTTTTCACAGAGAATTTTGGATTATGAAAAATATTAGACCTGCTCAACTCTGTTGATAGCAGCTTTATTCATAATAGCCAGAAACTAGAAACAATCTATATGTCCCTCAACTGAAAAAGATAAAAAAATGTGGTGTGTTTACACAATGGAGTGTTACTCAGCGGTTGAAAACAAAGGCATCATGATATTTGCAGACAAATGGATGAAAAAAAAAATCCTCTTGAGCAAGGCAATCCAAAGCCAGAAAGACAAACGCAATATGTGCTCACTTATAAGTGGATATTAGCTGTATGTAAAGGACCATCACACTACAATCCACAAACCTAGAGAAGCTAGAGAACTAGGAGGCTTGTAGGGGAGACATGTGGATCTCCCTGGGAAGAAGGAATAGTATTGTGGGTGAACTGAAGGACAGGTGTGTATGGGAACAGGAGGGATCAGGTCGGAGAGAGGGGCAGAGGGAGAGAATATGGAATGTGGGGGTGGGGTGATGTGGAAACCAAGAGCAGTACAAACTGTGGAATCTATGGGGTAACCCTAGAGAGGGCTCACAGTAGTGGACTGGACCAGCCATCTTTTGTAACCAGGTAAGGCTTCCAGTGTTGGAACTGACACACAAACCTACCACAAAACCTTCACCCCACAACCTTCCCTGCCTTGCCCTGCCCTGCTGGCGAGATATGTTGGGGCAATGGGGCAGGGCTGTAGTTGTAGCCAAGCAATGACTGCTCTACCTTGAAGCCCAAGACACCAGAGGAAGACCATGCACTTCCTGGATGGCCAGGAACTGGAAGCTGCACGGCTCAGAGAAACAGAAGTGACTCAATGAACTGATTTCTATTAATATTCTGTTATACTCATAGATCATGCCAAGCCCAATTGTCATCAGAGAAGCTGATGTACAATTTCTCTTGTGGCATTTCTTTTGCTTGAGCAACAACTTTACCATCTATATCAGAACTCTTTCTATCTTGTGGGCTAACACTGAACCCTTATTGGGTAATTCTTCCCTACAACCTCTGGAAAAAAACCACTGGCTTCTGCTCTGTGGGACCTTACTTCCCCATAGTCCTCACGAAGAAGGGTGCAGTTTACAGGGTTTGTCCTTCCAAAAGTGACAGCCATCCTGAGTGGCCTTTCTTCTCATGCCACTGATCAAGCTGAGTCATCCTAGAGTGAATCTTCAGGATGTCCAGGGTTATGGGCTCTGTTCATGAATCTCAGGTTAGAGACAGACCCCTGCTCCACTTCCTCATCATGTGAGTCTGCAGCTCTAACCTGCTGCTCACCCCTGAGTCTGTCAAGAGTCTGTGGGCATTCAGTATATTCTGTACTCTGCAGAGGATCCACATCGCTTGTTGTGGAACAAGTTTCTCTCCTCAGAAGAAGAGAAGATGTTTTCTTCTGAGGAGAGAAGTCTTATCTCTATAGATTTATGGATTTCACTGTGGACATGAGCAGTGGTAAAAGCACAGCAACTGTCTGTGTATATGGTGTATATGGTGTATATGTGTACATGGTGTATACGGTGTATATGTGTACATGGTGTATACGGTGTATATGATGTATATGGTGTATATGGTGTACATGATGTATATGGTGTATACGGTGTACATGGTGTATATGGTATACATGGTGTATACGGTGTATATGGTGTACATGGTGTATACGGTGTATATGGTATACATGGTGTATATGGTTTATACAGTGTATATGGTGTATACGGTGTATATGGTGTATATGGTGTATACGGTGTACATGGTATATATGGTGTACATGGTGTATATGGTATATACGGTGTATATGGTGTATATGGTGTATATGGTGTACATGATGTATATGGTGTATACGGTGTACATGGTGTATATGGTGTACATGGTATACATGGTGTATATGGTGTATATGGTGTACATAGTGTATATGGTGTATATGGTGTACATGGTGTATATGGTGTATATGGTGTATATGGGGTATATGGTGTATACGGTGTATATGGGGTATATGGTGTACATGGTGTATATGGTATATATGGTGTACATGGTGTATACAGTGTATATGGGGTATATGGTATATATGGTGTATATGGTGGTGAACTTTCCTTTCCCCATCTGAACCTGGCTCAGACTGATTATTTCTGCTCTCTGGGCTGATAAACCTGGTGTGGGCTAAAAACATTTCAGTTAAAGTAACTGCTCTGGACTCCACGTACCTGGTTTCACCTTTTACTTCAAGACAGTCATGCATGAAGGCATGTGTGTTATTATAAGGGAAAAGGGAAGCAGGATTGGAAGGGTGGGCTCTGAAACCTGACTGGAAGTTGGTCCAGGAGTAGGACTGGTACTGGGTCACATGGACATTAGACAGCCAGCATTCTGGATTTCCTTGGAGGAGAGCCCAGCCTCAGTGTGTGGAGCTGTGAGTTTAAGATCCCAACCCAGAGTTAAGTCAGTGTTGTTGTCGTTATGTTTGCTTATTGGATAAATGGCACACACCACAGCCCTAGACAGGTGGGCCGTCCTGTGGCTACAGGATCCAATTGTTTGGACAGATAAGGCACAGGGTGTTTCCATGGCCCTAGAGTTTGGGTTAAGACCCCTTTTGTAATGTCTTTCACTTCGTGAACAGACAGATGGAAAGGTTTGGATACATGTGGAAGTGCCAGTGCCCACACTCAGTCTTTGTCTAATGTCAGTCTGGATTAGGGACTTGGTGACAACTCCTCTGTTGTGCTGAGGCCTTGCCATCTCTGCAAACTCTGATGTTCAGAGGCAGCAATACCCAGCTACCCCCAGGAACTCTTGAACAAACTTGTCTCTTACTCTTTGGGATCTGAAGGATGGCTTCAGAATCAGCCTCCTCTTTCCTCCCCTCAGTTGGGAGCCATGATGGGAAGCCTCTGTTGTACAAGGTTGGGCTTCCTTCGCTGACATTCTGCAGCCCAGCTATGGAACTCTTGCAGCAGTCCCTCAGTGGCCCCTTTATAATGTATGTTAGTTTTAGAGGCTGGGAGGAGGTATGGTAAGAGTACATAAATAAATACTGTAATAGTATGGTCCAGGACACCTCTGACGGAAGAGCAGGAGGTCAGCATGTAGTGTCTCATCAAACAGGATTGGAGAATTTTTAACTCCTCCAGGCAACCTGGTCCAGGAAAGCTTCCTGCTGTAACCTCCCTCTGGCTCTGTCCATGGAAAAGCAGCGGTGGGTGGTCTCACCTCTGTCCATAGAAGGCAGAAGAGTGCAGCGTTCAAGTGCAAGGCAGTGCATGCCTGCTTCTCTGGAAGAGTCAGACTCATGGGAATCAGAGGTCCCAGGTTCCTTCACAAGCAGGAGGGGTGAGTTCCAGGGTGACTGGCAGGACACCAGGATGACGGTCTCTCTAAAGCAGGGAGCGCGGACTGCAATTTCTTTGTGTTTCCTGGCTCCTTGGGTGTTGTTTAATCTGGATGCAGGTGGTTGAACTGAACAATTACAGGAACTGGTGTTGGGCCAGTCCTAGCGGGTTGTTTTCTGCCTATACCCCTAGAAATCTTTGAAAGAATGTGTGTCTGTATATTTTGATTGGAGGCAGGACTTTCAGCTAGAATGTTTTCTTCTGACTGAGTGCAGGACACCAAAGTTTTGCAGGGCATGTGTAAGTCCAACTGTGTCTCATCGTCAGAGAAGGTGGCTTTCAGTTTATGAAAAGGTCTTAACTCACAACCAGTTCTCTGTTGTCAACACCTTTTGAGCCACCTGCAGCCAATATAATCTATTTATGCCTTTGAGTTCTTCTAACTTTTCCAATATTTTCTACTATCTGGGTCTGATTAGGTGACAAAGCAAATCTTGCAGCAGCTATATTTAATTTTTCTAAAATAGGACCCAGGAAGAACTATTTAAAGCCTTCTTGGCCAAACAGTGTTGGACAGAAGGGGAAATCCCTTCTGTCCAGGTCACATGGCCCAGCTGACCTTCACCCCACAATTTCCACGGTGGTTTTTCTGCTTCTTTCAGAGAATGGTAAGTGCCTTAATTTTATTGCTGTGAACAGACAACATGACCAATGCAACTTTTATAAAGGACAACATTTAATTGGGCTGGTTTACAGAGGTTCCATTCATTATCATCAAGGCGAAAAGATGGCAGCATCTAGGCAGGCACAGTGCAGGAGGAGCTGAGAGTTCTACATCTTCATCTGAAGAAACAAACTGAGCATCCTCAGGCAGCTAGGAGGAGGGTCTCCAAACCAACCCCAACTGTGACACACTTTCTTCAACAGGGCTATACCTTCTAATAGTGCCACTCCTTGAGCCCAGCATATGCAAACCATCATAGTTTTAAGTTTTCCAATTATACAGATCACTTGTTGGGAAGGGCACATTAATTATGAAAGAGGAAGATGCAGAAGTCCCTCTTTTTCCCTGGGGACTTTTTCCCATTCCCAGGGGCTGCTTAGAGAAGGTGAGATGGAGAAGCAGAGGCAGTGTGTGTCTTGGGAAGTATTTCTCCTCCCTGTGTGCCTTCTGCTCAGATGGCAGATCACCCCTGCAGAAGAGACCCACCTTTCCACCTCTACACAGGGACTGGGTCTGACTCAGCCCATGAACGAGGTCAAGCAACAAAGCAAGCTCTGGAAGTAGGAAAGGTGAAGGTTTGGAGGGTTTCTCTGGGTGGCCTGGGTGGACAAAAGTATTCAAGTCATAACGTTTGGGATGAGGTGGGGTCTCACTCTTGAGAAAGCCACTTGTCAATACAGGGAAACAGCACTGACAGAAACACAGAGAGACACACGGTAAAGAGAAGCAGAGGCGGCCACCACACATCCATACACCTGACAGACCAGAGAAGTCTGGTGACGTCTCACACAGATCCTGGACACTGGATCAGTCACTATACCCAGCCTCTATGTCCTAACCAGAAGCAGCTTGACCAGGTTTATCTCCAGAGGTGACAGACCAGGTGACTTTCTCATTTGTTTCCTTGTGGGGTGGAAGTGTCAGACTCCTCTGAAGCATTAGGCAGAGGTTGATCAAAGGGACCTGGAACATCTCAGGCCACACAACCTAGGATATTCCTGGAGAGCACACTCTTCCCTGCTCTGAGAATGTCTGTGGGAATTCAAAAAATGTTATAGGATATCCACTAGAGACGACTACTCACACATGGGTTAGAGCCAATAGAAAGTATTTATTAGCCAGTCAGCAACTACAACAGTGTTCAGAATCTCCGTGCGGCCTCACACTTTTCTTAGGCTCAACTGTTAAGCACACAAAAAAATCATATCCTAGGTTGACAGGCTTCTGTTAACAAGAACCGTTAGCCAGAAATGGAACTATAAAAGCCAAAAACAGGGTTAGTACATTTGGAGACTTTCCCAAAACTATGGATTTCAATGGAAGAGGTCTTTGTTCTCATTTTTTTAAAAAAAAATATGGTGCTATGTGCCGAGGTTACAGCCTGAATGGTACTTCCATCATGGAAGCCTATTATACTGAAAGGATATGATATTTAGTTGTTTCAGTTTCAGAGCTCCTGGAAGGAGACCCCACGAAAGCAGGTGTCCAGACAGTGTGCATGGCATCCTGTGGTAACACCATGGTCAACATCAACAGGACCCCAGGGGTTGGGGTGGTGCCGAGGCTACAGTTGAGAGAGAGGGGAACTGAAGAGAGCCCGGGAGGTACAGGAAGTGATCTGTGGAGGGCCCTTTAGTCTGCAGAGGGAGGTCTTTCCCCTCCAAACCACAGAGACCCCTGTTTGAAATGGGATCAGCTAAAAAGAACCTAAAATGACAGGCCAAAGGTCACTCCTTTGAGTGGGTCAGCAAAGAACATGGGGTGAAGGTGTGTAGCATCCAGCAAGCCGCAAGTTTCCTGTGAGGGGGGTTTTTTGTGGTAAGTTTCTGGGAAGTGGGGCTTTCTCTTTCATTTCCTGCTTTGGATATATAAGAAGCAGATGGCATTTGGTTATGACTTTGATGCACAGATGAGGACTGATTCCTGGTAAGTTGGGGAATGTCTAAGCTCTCACACCGCATAACCCCACAATGTTGTATTTTAGAAAAAGAACCAAGGATATGCTTTATAGAGCCAGGTATGTTGAGGTGGGAGGGCTGTCCATACTGAGGCATTCTTTTTCCCTGAGGTACCAGCCATATGTCGGGTATTATATAGACTGTTTGGAAACAAGGGAAGAGTAGTTAAGAGGGAGGGAAGAAAGAGAGAGAGCGAGAGAGATAGATAGATAGAGAGAGAGAGAAAGAGAGAGAGAGAGAGAGAGAGAGAGAGAGGTGATGGCTTGGGTTTAGATATTGTAACTGGGAATGGGGGGTTTATTCAAGTGTTCGATGTCTGAGAACAGTTAATTAACTTAGGGAAGTCAGTGGCTATTTCACAATTATTTAGGCAGAGGAAAGGTAAGAGTGATGGAAGAGAGGGGAGATTGTGGCCCAGGTGACCTTGAGGGGACAGGAGAGCGTGAGGGTGAATGCGCAGAGCAGAGGTTACAAGAGGATCCTGTGTTGAAGAGAGCCTAGGTGTGTTCTTACCTGGGTCGTGGGGTCCAGTTGCTGGAGGGAAGTGGGGTGAGTCCTAAGGGATGAGGGGGCAGCTGGAAGAGCTGTTCCGTCCGTCGGACTTTTGTCTTTACTGACAATGGAGGGTCTGTCTGCTGTGGCCTCTGACAGGAAGGAGCTGCCATTTGTATGGAAGTGCAGACAGAAGTGTCTAGAGGGCTCTCTTGGGCGGGAGAGGGTGGGGTGGGAGGCCTTTGAGAGGTTTAGATGAGTGTAGGGCATCTGGGGGACACTGAGGCAAAGAGGTAAGTTGTCAGTTAGGAGTTGAGGGAGAGGGGTAGGAACAGATTGTGGGGGACCCCAGAGTGTGTCTGTTAGGTTGTGAGCAGGGAGGCTGCAGTGAGAGTGGACAAGGGGGTCAGCTGTGGATGCTGCTGCGTCGAGCCTTGGAGAGGAGGTGACAGGGCAAAGGTCAGTCTGGGAGGTGCTGTGTTTGGAAGTGTAAGGACCGAAAGGTTGGCATGGATTTGGGAGGTGGAGGGCTGGGGCAGAAAGGAGAGTGTTTTAGTGTAAGGGATTGTTTGTGGGTGGGAGGAAGGTCGGCATGAGGAGATGCAGAAGTGGCTTAGCACGGGGAGTGGATCAGGAGTATTTAGGGACCTGGTGTGGAGGAAACTGGCCATGAGGGCAGCGGTCAGGAGTGAGGTGGACAAGGTGGCATAAAGTGACAGCAGAAGAGCTGGCAGGACAGAGAGTGCCACATCGGTGACCTGAGCAGAGGAGACATGAGCTTCGGGGGAGAGATCTGGTAACTTCTGGAACAGAGGAAATTCAGGAATGAGGCAGGGTCAGATTGGCTAGCAGAGAGGGAAGGCCTGCAAAGGAGGAGGGCATCTCCACACTGAGGCGGGGGGACAGTCCTGGTCATTGTCGGGACTGAGTGTCAGCATCCATCGATGTGAAGACAAAGGCCTTGGGAGTGACAGCCAGGGGTGAGAAGAAACCGTCTTTAAGATTTAGAGCTGAAAGCGAGTGCGGTTCAGGGATGATGGAGAGGATAGCCTAAGGGTTAGAGACTGCTGGGTGTGGAGGAGCAGCAGCGATGGAGGGAAGGCCCTGGACCAAGAATGAGGTTCCAGTGGGTTCTGACTGTTAGTAAGTAAGAGGATGGGCAGTGGCTTGTACAGGGAAGAGGGACACGCCCAGGAGATCTGGGAAGTGATCTATACCGTCCCACAGTCAGTGTGGCTGAGACCACAGTGATGTGTCCAGCAGTGAGAGATCAAAGGGTCAGAGGTCTCTCCTCTGACTGAGTGCGTGAAGGGGGCTAGACTGAGGGTGGTCCCAGGGAGCAGCTTGACTGGGATGTCCTCTGGGTCCTCAGCTGTTCAGCAGAGGCGACTATCACTTTCTTCAACGCTGAGAATATCGGTCCAGAGCTTACCTCTGGCTGTGACTCAGGTGCGTACCTGGGGACAGGACATACTGCTAAGGACCTCTGTGTCTCTTCTACCTCAGCCAAAAATAATTTTTCACTAAGTAGATAATTCTGCCCATGCTCACGGCCACTCTAAAAAGGAAGGACTCTTGCCCCACTTCTGTCCCTAAGTAAAAGAAGGGCAGACAACCCCTGAGATGGGACCACCATGGAGTTGAACTAAGTTTCAGACTGCCTGATACATGACTAGGGAACCTCAGAGGGAACATGGCTAGTTTTTAATGTTCTTTTTCTTTCTTTTTTTGATTTCCTGTGAAAACTGGAAGACTTGAGCAAGGCAGGGAACAGGAGGGACATACCTGTGATCCCACACCTGTGATCCCACACCTGTGATCCCAACACCTGTGATCCCACACCTGTGATCTCAACACCTGTGATCCCATACTTGTGATTCCAACACCTGTGATCCCAGCACCTGTGAGGTGCAGGGCTAAGATTAGAAGTTCAAGATTTTCCTAGACTTCTTAGATAGGGCTTTACTGCTGTGAACAGACATCATGACCAAGGCAAGTCTTGTAAAGAACAACATTTAATTGGGCTGACTTACAGGTTCAGAGATTCAGTCCATTATCATTAAAGTGGAAGCAGGGCAGCATCTAGGCAGGTGTGGTACAGAAGGAACTGAGAGTTCTACATCTTTATCTGAAGACTGCTACTGGAAGACTGGCTTCTAGGCAGTTATGATAAGGGTCTTAAGCCCATGACCACGGTGACTTACCTACTCCAACAAGGTCACACCTCCTAATAGTGCCACTCCTTGGGCCAAGAATATACAAACCATCACATTCCACTCCTTGGCCCCCATAGACTTGTTCAAACACATGAGTCTATGGGGACCATATCTATCCATAGCATAATAAAAAATACATTTAGTCCAACTTCCAAAACCCCTATAATCTATTTCAATCTCAATAATATTAAGATTCCAAAGTTCAAGGTCTCTTCTGAGATTCATCTGTTCACTTAATTGTAATAATCTCCAAAACAAGACAGGAAACCAGCTGGGCGAACTCCAAACTCTGCATCTCCATGTCTGATGGTCTTCAGATCTCAAACTCCTTTTTCATCTTTGTTGACAGCAACAAAGTTCTTTCTCCTGGGCTGGGTCTACACCCTGTTAGCAGCTTTCCTCAGTAGATAGCCCACTACTGAGGTCTCCAAGGCAACTTCAAATTATAGCTTCTTATTCCAATGTCTGGGATCCACACATGATCTTCTGGGCTCCTTCAGGGGGCTGGTGTCACTTCTCCAGCTCTGCCTTCTGTAGCACTCTAAGCTCAGGTTAATCCACTCAACTGCTGCTGCTGTTCTTGATGATCATCCGATGGTACTGGAACATCCAATATGCTGGGGTCTTCCACTGCAACTAGGCTTTACCAATAGCCTCTCATAGGTGCTCTACCTGATGCCAAGCCTCAACACCTTTGCATGACCCCTTCAGTTCTAGGCCATCAACTGAGGCTACACTTTCACCAATGGCCTACCATGGCCTCTCACAGTACCAAGCCTCAGCTGTTCTTCACGACCCCTTCATGCCTTCAATCAACCAGTACCACCTGGATGACTCTTACACATTACCAAGTCCAGCTGTATCACGAGGTATAACCTTGGCTATCTCTGGAACATAGCCTCTTTGTGCTCTCAAACACTTCCCAGAAGATTTCACCTCAGTGATTCTGGTCTCTTCTCAATCATGTCTCAGCTGACCACCATCAATTGTCCCAGTGTCACTTCTATTTTTTTACTCTAAAGCCAGAGCCACATGGCTGAAACTGCAGAATTCTGCTGCTTGCAAGATCTGGAACATGACCCCCTTGTTCTATTTCATTATCACCAGCTTTCTGTTTTCCCACTCCTTCACTGCCTACTCTTGGCTGTGCTGGATCTTGCTCTGTAGATAGACCTTGAACTCCATGCCTGTCTCCTGGGATTAAAAGTGTGGGCCACCATGCCTGGATCTAAATTTAGCTGGACAGATCTTGCTCCAAAGTCCTACTCCCTTAATCTGCTATCTTCTAGAACACAGGAGTCAGCTCCATTTTACTTCCTGGTGCCCCTTTAATAACCATATATATTATATTTTTCATGCTCTGCTTGTTAAAATGCTCTTTGTGAGATTTAACCAGAGAACAAAGGTTCTGCTGCGCTTTTTTGAAACTTCCTTTGCCAATGCAATTAATATATATCTCTTCCCCTTACCCTCAGGTAGACTCTTTGGACAAGGACAAAAAGCAGCCTCCACATTCTTCACTAAAATACCACAAAAACAGTCTCTATACCACATACTGAAATTCTCCTCTAAAACCTCTTGGGCCAGGTCTACACAGTTCGAATTACTCTCAGCAACAACCATCTTCCATATGCCTACTAGGATGACCCATTAAGCCATATTTAAAGCATACCACCAGTTTCCAAATCCAAAGTCCCAAAATCCACATTCTTCCAAATAAAAGCATGGTCAGGCCTATCACAGCAATACCCCAGTCTCTGGCACCAACTTCTGTCTTAGATAGGGTTTTACTGCTGTGAACAGACACCATGACCAAGGCAAGTCTTATAAAGGGCAATATTTAATTGGGCTGGCTTACAGGTTTAGCTAATCATCATCAAGTCAGGGCAGCATCCAGGCAGGCATGGTACAGGCAGAGCTGAGAGTTCTACATCTTCATTTGAAGGCTGTTAGCATAATACTGGCTTCCAGTGATCAAGGATAGGGTCTTAAGTCCACACCCACGGTGACACACAAACACCAACAGGGCCATACCTTTTAATAGTGCCACATACAAACCATCACAGCTACATAATGAGTTTGATTCCAGTCTGGGCTATAGGACAATGGGGTTGGGGGAGCAGGAGAGAACAATGGAGGAAGCTGGGAGTGACAGGCACGGAAACCACTGGAAACGCTCAGAAACCTGACAGAGCCCCTCTCTGCCTTTCCTCCTGGCTGAGCAAGTCCATGGTGCTTGCTTTTCTGTAACCAACGGCCCATGGCTCCGACTACACTGAGACTACACTAGCCCATGTCATGAGCCTCACTGGAGAAGCCATCAGGGAGGAAGTGGCTTGTGGGGGCCTCTCTTGGGATGGGGGCAGATTTCCAGGGCTGCCTGGAGCACCAGCCTGGAGCACTGGAAGGTGCTCATGGTGGGAACTGGGATGGGCGTGGTGGTGAAGGTGGAGGGACACAGCAGGCAGGAGGGGATGTGTGGGACGAAGGGCAGGAATTTGGAGACTCCAGGGAGGAGCTTGCGGTCCTGAGCCCTGGGCTCCTTGCCCAGGAAAGATGCCATGCAGGCGCTGAGGAGATGAGGGTTTGCCGAAAAGCTCTGCTCTGCCCCATTTAGAGACCTGGGGAGGGAAGCTCCAGCCTGGGCTTTCAGTTGGTCAGGAGCAGGCAGGACAGGGTTCACCTGGACTTCCTGTCATCAGAGGGGCTCAAGTGTGACTCACCAACAGGAAGGATCATGGTACACGGCAAGAACAAGGATGACAATGGGAGGAGGATACAGGTGCGTGTGTGTGTGTGTGTGTGTGTGTGTGTGTGTGTGTGTAGTATGTGTTGTGTGTGTGTATATATGTGTGTTAGTGTGTGTGTATACATGTGTGTATGTGTATATGTGTGTGTATATGTGTGTTAGTGTGTGTGTATGTGTATCCATGTGTGTGCATGTGTGTATATGTGTGTGTGTTAATGTGTGTGTTGTGGTATGTGTGTGTGTGTGTGGTATGTGTGTGGTGTGTGTGCATGTGTGTGCATGTATGTATATGTGTGTGTTAATGTGTGTGTTGTGGTGTGTGTGTGTGTGTTGTGGTGTGTGTGTGTGTGTGTGTGTGTGTGTGTGTGTGTGGTATGTGTGTGGTGTGTGTACATGTGCGTGCATGTGTGTGTTTCCATATCATATTGTCCATACTAGGACAGTACATAATAACTGAAACACACACATACTGAGTAACATGAAGGTATATGACAGATCTATAAAGGGGACAGCAGTGGCTTTTGCATTATAAACTAATAGAGATTCATCTGCCTCTGCCTGCCGAGTGTACCACCTGCACCACCACCCAACTTGAGCTGTTTGCTTGTGTGCATTTGTGTGTGTGCATGCGTGTGTGCATGTGTGTATGTGCTTAAATCATAGTCTCTTTTCAAGTTCCCCGTTTCTACTAGAGCCATCTCTGGCATATCTCAGGGACTCCTGCTCCGAGTGTTCCTCCTTTATGAGACCCTACATTGCCCATCCACATTGCTCCTAAGTAGGAAGGCTAAATGGACACCGGAAGACAGACATCATTTGTGAAGCACTTTAGTTCAATCGTGAGCTTCTTAAGTTTTCTCCTCCACCCTCAAGCAGCTACAAATCCCCTGCAGGGCACGGGGATGGAGAGCCTCTCTAGCTGTTGCCTCCCTAGCTTCTGAGACTGCATCAAGTAGGTCATTCCTCCGGGCTGCCTGCCATCTGTCTATTCTCTAGACAGCCTCTCCCCACACTCTGGCCTATTCAGCTTCCTCTCTAAAGTTCACACTTTTAGGAATTACTTAGAGTTGCTGGTCCGGGCTTCTCTGGTCTCCCGAGCAGCCTGGGAGTAGAAGCCAGCAAGATCTTGCGTCTCAGAGGCTGCATGTGACCCTGAGTGAGTCAATTCAGGTCTGTTTGGCTCACCTGTGAACCAGAACAAGAGTATCGCACACTGAGAAGGTTTAGAACAAATGCTTCTGTGAAAAAAGGTTGGAGAGCAGTCCTAAGGAAGAGCTGCCATTGTCCCCAGATCTCCGCATTCGCTCTCAATTTATGTCAGGTCATAGGAGGAGCTGTGCCTTCTCCTGACACCATTAAACACGGTTTTTTTTTTTTTTTTTTTTTCCTTTCTTGGCTTCCAAGAGAATCTCAGTACAGTTTCCGTTTCTCTCTTTATGAGGTCACATGCACAATCTTCTGATCACTGGTGAGAATGAGGAATGAACGCCCTCATAAGCAGCCTGTCTCTAGAGTTGAACATCCTTTAACCCAGCCATCTACGTCTACAAACATCATAAGAAAATAATCTCAAACACTGACGGGAATGCGAACATTCTCTGTGTTAATTAGTGTTCACATGTGATTAGGAACATTATAAGGTCCAGGAGTCAAAGGCAGCACACGGCAGGGCAGGAACCAGGTCCCTCAGTGCCTGCCACCTCGCCGAAGACTCCTCACCGGGTCTCTGTCCATGGCCCATGGCCCGGTGACTTGCAATAGACTCATGTCTTCTAAAGAAGTCCACAGTCACCTTTCAGACTCACCTGAATGACGTGCTTCATTTCCTGGCCAGTTGTCACCTGCTTCCTACTTCTTTCTGAGATGTCCCCTGGCACGATGTGCGTCAGATACCAAGTGCTGAAGTTGCCCTTGTGCCTGGATCTCTGAACTCCCTTCATGCTCTCTGTGCGCACTGAGGGTCTTCAGGTGATAAGCGATAGAACAGAGTCTGGTTTGAACAAGAACATTTATTGGAGAGAATCAGTGCGTTCAGAGAATGGAAAAGAACAGCAACTCTGGCCCCAGACATGAGGACTCAGATCCAACACCATGACACCCTTCCAGGGCTCTGCCAGGATGGAATATCTCCAGTCACCTTCACTTCTAATGCCCCGTTAGGACTGCAAACTCTCCGGAGACACACTAGATTGACTGAGGCGACTGGATCTTGGACTATCTAGCCAGGGGGTGAAGAGGGCAACGGGAAATAAACATGTCCCCTGAAGGGAATCTCAGGTCAGGCAGAATGAGAATGTACAATTACTCTACACAGTCACAACCTTAGCTGTAGCCACTCATGCCGCCCTCTTCAAACAAACAAATGATGTCATAACCTACCTTAGAGTCCCAAAGCCATAGACCACAGCAACGTCTCAAAATGGAGCACAGCCACAAGCTCTCCTTTCTTCTTGAATCTCAAGGTAAGGTCAGAGAGCAGGACTCCCTGTTTAGTACAGTGTCCATTTCTGGGTATGTATGCCACTGCAGAGATGCTTCCCGTTGCATTAAGGTCACTTTCTGATTGATTGCAGTTGCCTCTGGACCAAAGGGCTTTTCAGCATCCCCACCTCTAATGTGGCACTACCCAGAGTGACATTTCTTGCCATGTCACTGGTCAACAGAGCCATTCTTTAGCACTAGACAGGAGAGAAGAAAAGAGAAATGGGGCAACCTTATTGTTAGACTACTTCCAACTGATTGGGGGTGTCTAGCTCCTTGGGGCAAGTTTGACCTTATTTATTCTTTCTTCTTCTTCTTCTTCTTCTTCTTCTTCTTCTTCTTCTTCTTCTTCTTCTTCTTCTTCTTCTTCTTCTTCTTCTTCTTCTTCTTCTTCTCCTTCTCCTTCTCCTTCTCCTCCTCCTCCTCCTCCTCCTCCTCCTCCTCCTCCTCCTCCTCCTCCTCCTTCTTCTTTCTCTTCCTCCTCCTCTTCTACATCCTCTTCCTCTCCCCCCTCTTCTTCCTCTTCTTCCTCTTCCTCTTCTTGTTTCTTTTTTGCACATGTCCACCTAACAAACTGCAGCCAACAACCAACCAACAATAACCCACCATGTCTCTTAAAGCCCTAGCATTTATACTCTCTCTGAAAAGTCTGAAGACTTTCAAATGTTGCGCAATCTCAGAAACTATCTGCAGCTGCCAAACACCAGGCCTCTCCCAGAGCACAGGGCGAATGAGAGCCAGCTGTGAAGCAGCCCCATAGTCCCACAGCTGGGACTCAGGTAAAGACACAAACTTATACTGTGGCTGGTTTTTAAACAAACCAACATTCTCACTACCAATTCTTTAAATGTGTGTGTGTGTGTGTGTGTGTGTGTGTGTTGGTGTGTTTTTGTGTGTGGGTGTGTTTTGGTGTATGTGTGTTGGTGTGTGTGCTGCAGTTAATTGCAGTTCCTACAGAGATCATAACAGGGCATCATATCCCCTGGAGCTGGGGTACAGGAGGTTACAATCCACTTGATATGAGTGCTGGGAACTGAACTACCCACCTTCCAAAAACCAAGAATGGTCTCAAGTGTCTAAGATCTAATGCTGAGTCTTAGTTTGATTCTTGGCAAGTCCAGGAATCCTGAGGTCTAAGCCATTGCCTCTCCAAATGTTAAAGTGTGTTGGCAGAAGTAGTGTGACAAGATCCCATGTCATCTGCTGTCCTTGCCTTAAAGCTGAGTGGAGATGGCCACCAAGTCCCAAGACACATTTGTGGAATGGAACCTGTCCTGATGTAAGAGCACTTGACCACTAAGGTCCGGCCATGCTGACATCCCCTGCTTCCTAGAGCAAAGCTGAACTATCCCACGGCATTCAGGCTGCCTGGGTTTGTAGAGAAAAATTCTGCCAGCAAGAGGCTCTGTTTCCTCCACTCCAGGGGCCACAGTTAGTGGTGGTGGGCCTTCCCACCACTGGAAGCCCCACCCAAGATGGGCTGGCCAAAGCAGAACTTGAAATGTTGAACTCAGGTCACTCTTTTGAGTTGGTGAGGTGGGTAGCATTCTTGGTGACACCCTATGTGTGCCCATTCCAGTGTGTTGATTGGTCCAGGGTCACCTGGGAGCTAAGAGTTTCGCTTTCCATTTCCGGGTTCAGGACATAAAGCCAAAGGTTGCTTGTCCCTATGACTCAGATGCTGCCAATTGCATCAACACAGCCAAGGCCTCCTGGGTCCAGTTCAAACTGGGTAAGTTGAAACTCTTCATTCCTCTGCCTCCTCATCCTCATAAAGTTACCTCAGGAAAGAGGGATAACTGCCTCATTCTAGGGATGAACTCAGGGAAGGTGGGTGCCATCTGCAATCCTGAAAACTGGACTTGCAGCCAGGTTGATGTCGGGCTGTTTCTCTCCCTCTGCACTAAACACAAGACAGGATGGGTCCATGTTTCACGGGACCTAGTACAGTGTTCAGGATGTTTGCCTTGAGTATATTGTCCATGCTGTGGACTGGACAGATATAAAAAACAGAATAGCAAAAGGCATCTGACCGTGCCCTCATCCCACATTCCACTGGTGGTCATGGTGTTCACCCTCTGATTCCTAAGCCATTACAGGGCCACATGAGTTGTTCAGAATCCCCACCTCTGAAGTAGCAGCCCTCCTGGGTGACATTTCTTTCCATGAATTGACACTGGTCAACCAAGCTGTCCTTTAGCAGATCATTAGGATGTCCAGGTGGAATGGGCTCTGCTTGTGTACCTAAAGGCTGAGACCCTTATTTCTCTCTTGAAAGGAAAGCTGCAGCAGGGTCCTGGTGCACGACCCTGCGTTTCTTCTGTACTGCACTGATGGACTGGTTTATATTATGGTCTTCTCTGAGAATCCCCTTTAAGACAGCCTCTCAGCTGGTGTGGATATTTTAATGCTTCTACATATTGTTGTGGATTTGCTCACTATCTAACTAGACCTATGTTGATGAAGAAAGAGGAGACAGAGCAAGAGATTTTGGAGCGACAGAACAACAGAAATAACTTTAAATTTTTAAAATTTTACTGGCCCTTTAATATCTGTGTGTGTGTGTGTGTGTGTGTGTGTGTGTGTGTGTGTGTGCTCGCCTGCAAGGTCCAGTTGCCTGAAGTGCTTTGTCTCAAAAGCTGAGTGGAGATGGCAACCAAGTCCCAAGACACATTTGTGCAAAGGAACCTGTCCTGATGTAAGAGCACTTGACCACTGAGGTCCGGCCATGCTGACATCCCCTGCTTCCTAGAGCAAAGCTGAGCTATCTCAGAGCCATCGGGCTGCCTGAGTTTGTAGAGGAGAATTCTGTCAGCAAGAGGCTCTGTTTTCTCCACTCCAGGGGCCACAGAGCCAATCAGGAGCCAGGGGGTCCGCAGTGGAAGATGCTGGGGGTTCTCAGAGGAGTCAATGCATGGTGGGTGGACAGAGCAGGAACCTGAGGCAGAAGAATGCACCTGAACCAGTCTCTACACTGCCTGCCGCCCTCAGCTCTGTCCTCATCAACCAACAGGGACAGAGATGATCTCCTGAAGTGCTCAAGGGGTTGGGATGGAGGTGTTCTAGGAGACTGTGGGGGCTGGGCAGAGCAGAGATGGTGGGAGTGATCAAGGGAGGGCTCCACAGTTAGTTGTGGTGGGTCTTCCCACCACTGGAAGCCCCACCCAAGATGGGCTGGCCAAAGCAGAACTTGAAATGTTGAACTCAGGTCACTCTTTTGAGTTGGTGAGGTGGGTAGCATTCTTGGTGACACCCTATGTGTGCCCATTCTAGTGTGTTGATTGGTCCAGGGCCACCTGGGAGCTGAGAGTTTCACTTTCCATTTCCCAGTTCAGGACATAAAGCCAAAGGTTGCTTGTCCCTGTGACTCAGACGCTGCCAACTGCATCAACACAGCCAAGACCTCCTGGGTCCAGTTCAAACTGGGTAAGTTGAAACTCTTCATTCCTCTTCCTCTTCATCCTCATAAAGTTACCTCAGGAAAGAGGGATAACTGCCTCATTCTAGGGATGAACTCAGGGTAGGTGGGTGCCATCTGCAGTCCTGAGTTCAGGAAAACTGGACTTGCAGCCAGGTTGATGTCGGGCTGTTTCTCTCCCTCTGCACTAAACACAAGACAGGATGGGCAATCCCTCTGATGGAATCAGCAAGTGGTCTCGGGCTCAACTCAGGTATGGAATGCTTATGATCTGGACATCAGGCTCTGGACAGAAAACAGACTTACGGGAGTCCACCCGGTAGGGAAATGTAAAAATGGAAGGATGTGAAGGAGGGTGGGAGGCTCAGAACCTTTTATGAGTTTATGAACTTTTATGAGTATCATGATGTTGGACCAGGATTATTGCTGCCAAAACCAGGGTGGGACAATGTTGACTGGCAGCTAAAGAAGCCCAATGGTTATGCCATGAACTGTCTCTGAGCCTGTCTTTACCATGTCCAGAGGAACCAAAGAATGGGAACTGTTGTGCCGAGGAGTCTGAAAGAGGCTGGGTGGTGGGTCAAGGCCACCCTCCTTTGGGCCTTTGCTGGCCTTCTGTCCAGTCTGTGGGGGATACAGAAGAGAGAGAGGGGTCCCTGGGAATTCAGAGGGAAAGGGTGTTAGCATAGAGGCAGGGAGGGAAATGTGAACAATTGCATATATAGCCCATGATTTGTTTGTCATTCACCAGATCAGACTTCAGGTGTGTGTGGATGGGGTGTTAGCCCTCTGTTCCTGTAGGAGCAGAGAACGTTCTAAAAACTTTGGGAGAAAAAGATGGAGAGCCGGAGAAGGAAGAATAAAATCAAAAAGCAATAACTCTTTTTCCTTTAACAAGACTATATCCTCAGAGATTGGTGACTCTGTGTCCAATAATTGTAGCCCAGAACCCATATCAAGAGCACCTTAAGTCCAAAAGGACAAGAACAACTAGGTTGATTCTGGCATAGGCACTGGGATACTCCTGGGATCATGGCCACACTGGTGCCCCAAAGGAAAGTGCCCTAGGAAGGCACAATATTTAGTCCTGGGAGGAAATGTAGAAGCCAGCCAGAAAGAGACGGTGTGTGAGATTTCACATGGATGGAAGAGCCCAGAACAGCCTAGAAAGTTGGTGGCAGGATTAGGAGAGAAGGTCTGCAGCAGGCTGTGGACATTGTAGGAATAATTAATATCAATCGGACTTGAGATTAAACACCACCTTTGATCATTTGGCCCCAGATAATAGACTCAATACCATTATATTTATAATAAGCTTTTAATGCATAAGAGCTATGCAGAATCTACCCTCCACATCACTCCGTCTACTTCCCTATTAATGACTCTGAAATATGACTCGCCATGCTCCATCTGGGCCGCTCTTAACTCCAACTGAGCAGCCCTCATGGCCATGTTTTCACGACTCACCTACCCCATGGCAACCTTTCCTCTCTCCACCTTCTCTCTCCTCTCTTGTGGTTCTCCTGACCCCGAGCCCAGGAACTGAAACCCTTCCTACCTCTTTGCTGACCGGCTATAGTCTGATGACATCTTTATTCCATCAACAGTTTTAAATTAAGGAGCAAGGTCACATAGCATCACTTGATGTACATAATTCTGTCTTCCCTGAGACAGCTGGGGCCAGTATTTAACAATACAATACATAGCAACAGACCAAACCTCAAAAGTGAGGGTCTCTCTATGCTGGGTTCAAGGTCCTGAGCCTGAACCCAAGAAAGAATTACAGATTCTCAGGGAGGAGCTTGGGGTCCTGACCTTTGTCTGGCCTAATGAAGGAGAATGTGAGGAAGCCACCAGATGAGGCTTGCTGAGAGGCCCTGATCTGCAATGTTCGGGAAAATGTGAACAGATGGGGAAGGGAAGCCCCCAGACTGGGACTTTAGGTGGCCATAAGTTGAGAATGACAGCATTGTCCACACACCTCCAGGGCCATGTCTGTAGCTTCCTTTATCCAAGCAGGCCCGCTTTCTAGCTGGCCAGAAACAGGCTTAATGAAGGTAGAGAAAGACAAGACTGTATGTGCTTGTGTGGTACTGAGTATTGACTGCATGGCCAAGTGTATGCTTGGCAAGAACTTGCCATGAGTCTTCTCTGCATAGACTCACAGCAAACTCTAAGACATATGGCACAGACACTTTACCAAAAGGTAGTGCCGCGTGAGATACCAGCTTGTCTGTTGATAGCTGAAGTCCTGTGGCCTGTAAGGCAAAGGGGAAGTGAGGTAGGGAGGGAGGGTGCATCCAGTTCTTCACGCCTGTGCCCCAGCAAAGTCCCCGAGAAGGCTTCGACAACCTTCTTCTTGTCAAGCCTAGGTACCTCGGTTTACTCGGTCACAGGGCTAGTGACCTCATGTCTGAGAAAAACAAATTCCAGGTGGATGACAGTGAGACAGGGTGGTGGTGGCTTCTGTGCAGAGGAGCCTGACATTTGGTGACATCAGAGCCATTGTTCTTTTGAGATGAAGCCGATAAGCTAACAAGATGCCATCTCCCTGGAAATGGCCTGGGCTGCTGCAGCTTCATAGAGAAGCCCACCTTTGGGTATCCTGGCAGCGATACCTCATAGCTCTCTTCAAAGACACAGAAGCAAAGTGTTTCTTGCAGTTGGTGTCTTCCAACCCAAAGTCCCGGAGGGGTTCCTACAAGTAAGTGAGCCTACGGTGGCTGTTCTCAGGGCTGGGGAAGGCTCACTGTGGAGACCCAAGGCTGTAAGTAGATGAAGTAGCTATAGATCAGGGCCGTGTGTAGGAGGCCTGGGGGTGTCTAGATGTGAGCTACATGAAGTGTGGGCCAGCTGTGTCCACAGAATTTCTCCATCATTCTGTTTATAGAAAAATAGAGCCAAGGAAGGACTCCGCCACAGTGTACTGTTTTCCACAAAAGAAGGGACCTCACTTTTTGTCTCCATTGTTGGGCTGTACCATATGATCTTGGAGCTGTAACACAGTACCTGCAGGGATGCAATTTACAAAGGGAGATAATCACAGAGCTCAGCACAGGAGGCTGGGAGGCCCAGGCGCTAGCTTGCCCTTTGCATAGGATCTTCCTCCAGCACAACAAGATGTCCTCACAGAGTGAGGCAGAGCAAGGAAGCAGGCTTTGTGCTTGCCTCCTCCTCTCAGAGACCTCATCCTCATGCAGCCTGGAAGCTTGGGCCCCTGAAACAGTTGCTCAGTGGATACTAGCTATTATTCCTCAAATACAGCTCCCATTCCCAGGAAGTTGCCAGAGCATTCTTCCCAATCTCTCCGTTTCACGTGTTGACTTGATTCTTGTGCGCAGCTGCATCCTCAGTTTCTCACGCTTACTTACCTTGGACACCACGGGACAGGAGGCCACTGCCCCAGCTGGGGTGAGGGAGACAGAATGGAGCCGGATGGTTGACCTCATTAGGGATCAGCTGTGGGATGTAGGGAAAGACTGAGCTCTGTGAATTAATTCCCTTTGAGTCTTGGCAGCCACCCTGGAGGGAACCACGGAACAACCAGATCCATGGCCACCTGCCTGCCTCTGCTACCGTGTGTCCTTCTTTTGTGGGGGCTGGGCATCTGGTGAGCTGTAAGAAAAACCTCTCAGAGATCCTGGGACTGCTCGGAGGATCCAGAAGCTCTCACAGCCTCTCGGGGTAGCCACAACTATCTACCTTGTCTGTGCTCTGACTCTGTGTCTATAGGGATCCACCTCAAAGACCAATCTGGGGCATATGAGGGGCAACCTCCCCTTTACCTTGTCTTCTCTGGTGTGATTAGAAGAGGCTGAGCATGTGAAGGACGGCAGGCCATGTGGCTTAGTCACAACTCCCAAAGTCAGCACAGACCAATGACTTTTGTGTGATTTGTGAGAATCTCAAGATGTAAAGCTTCCATTGAGGAAGAAATACTTCTCTTAGAACCTTGTCTGAAGAGGCCGATTTGGGGCTCTGTAATCTCCATAGAGAGTGCAGTCCGACTCTAATACAGAACAATATCCATCTTACTGTGTTCAACATACTCTGATGACAACTCAGTTTCCTCTCCGAATGTTCCTCTTGAGCCTAAGAAAAAGAAAAAGAATGAAAGAAAAGTGGGGGGGGGGGTGAGCAGATAGGCTGAAAGTCTCACGTGAAGGTACCAGCACCACAGTCTTTGATGCGCCAGGTGTTTGTGGTGGACGTAGGCCAGTTTTGAGGTTTCTTTCCCTCTTTCTAGTGTTCGGTTTTTACTTTCTGCTTGCTCTAAGCTGAAAACAGTTCATTTCCCTACAAAGCAATGTGGTGTCTCCCTAGTGCATGAGTTGTCTTGGCTCCCATCCCATAATACCACAGGGTGAGAACTTGAACGCGGTCTGCCTTTTCCCTCAGCTTTAGACGCCGATGTCCATACTGAAGGTGAGGCGGGTTGGTTGCGGTGAGGGCGATACTCCTGCTGTGCAGAGAGGGCAGGATCACGGTGAGAGTGAAGGGAGAGAATGTGCGTCATCCCACCAGGACTGCTGATTAGGGAGCCATATTTACACTGCTTTCCTGTAATTACTTCACTGCCATGGAGACTATCTGTAAGTATAGATACTGAGCCTCATGACTAGAACATAGGGAACAAGAGGCACAGTTCAGTTGGTGACAGCATTGGAGACCAACACATCAACAGAGCTTCGTGGGACAAACACATGACCTAACATGAAGAACCGGATGCTCTGTGCCACGCTGGCTCCTCTACCCCGTCACTGACTTTCTCTTTCTTTTCCATGTTGACATCCGACACACCCTCAAGGGAGCCACTGAGGATCATGGCAAGCAGTGGGTACCTGTCTCGCCTGCTGGCTGAAGATGGAGCCTGGGAGACGTTTGTATCTAAGGCCAAGTTGCCAAGGTCACTGCTATGGGATGTCCCGGCACTGCCCCTCACCTCTGAATAACAGGTTCTCTCAGGGCAGGCTCACCCACTCCAGACAGTCCCCGTTGATAAGGCACTCCTCAACAAGCCTTGGAAAATATTCTAACATGTTGGTCAGTGGGTCCCAAGGATGCTCCTGTCTCTACCTAACCCATCTCTGTGATTATGACACTGGACCACCCTGGCCCAGCTGTTTTGACTTGGGTTTGAGGGATGGCATTTAGGTTTGCATGCTCATATGGTGAGCACTTCCCCAGCTGAGTGTCTCCCCAGCCTAAAAATGACTCAGCCCCTATTAAAGACCATAAAGCCTATCTAAAATACCTAACCTCGCTCACCAAATGGGGAACTTCTGCACGGCTTTAGAGTTCTTACTGGGCTGTGATAGTGCAGTTCACTGTGGGATGGGTTTATTTTACATAATCCTTTACTGTTGGCCTCTGCTCTTACAGGGATAGGGCCGCAGCCCTGCACAAAACACTGAGGGACCTGACCGCGCTCTTGGCTCTAGCAGACAGAGACAGACTTCAGAGAGGCTTGAAAGGCAGGGAGAAGTTTTTGAAAGCATTTCCTCGCTTGAAAGCAGAGGTGGAGAGGCACATCAGCCAGCTCCACACCCTGGCTGACCGTGCTGAGGAGCTGCATAGGGGCTGCACCATCTCCAACGTGGTGGCTGGCTCCTTCAGTGCTGCCTCCAACATCCTGGAGCTCCTTGGTCTCTTTCTGGCACCTGTGACAGCAGAGGGCAGTCTGGTGCTCTCAGCAACTGGCTTGGGGCTGGGGGTAGCAGCTACTGTGACTGATGTTACTACTTCAATCATGGCGGGATCAAGCAGGGCTTTGGATGAAGGTGAAGCTGGGCACCGTGTTTTGACTGGCATGGAGAAGGCTGGCACAAGTGGGGCTAGGGTTGCCAGCAGGGTCCCTCGGGCTACCAGAGATATAACCAGAGACCTGGAAGCCCTTGAGCGGCACATGGATGCTCTCAGGCTGGTTAGAGCCAACCCTCGCTTAGAAGAAGATGCCAGGATCATCGCTACCACAGGAGACATCCCTGCCCAACGGGCTAGACGGGTGCAGACCAGTCTGAAAGGAACCCCTGTGGCAATGAGCAACGAAGCTCGGATGCGCAGTGCCGCCACCGCAGGTGTCGCCCTCATGCGTGACGTTGACAGCCTTATGCAAGAGTCAAAGCATTTGTACGAAGGGACTGTGTCCGAGTCGGCTGAAGCACTGAGGATGCTGGCTCGGGAGCTGGAGGAGAACCTGGAAGAGCTCATCAAATTCTACAGGACAATCTGATCAGGCTCCAGTCAGTCACCCCATCCCCGGGACATGCAGAAGTCAGGGGAATTGACCTGGACAGAGCTAGGGACAATGGTGGTTCTGTTAGATGGAGAGCAAGACTGTAGTCAGGTCTGAGTCGCGGAGTGTGCAGGCCTGCTGCTGAGCACAGCAAGGTCAGCGTGCAGAGCAGCGGGTCAAGTGAGACCCACAGGAGCCTGAGATGAGGGACCAGAGGATGTGCTGAAGAGGGATTGGGAAGACTGAACTCTGGACTAAACATGGAGGACGCCAGGTAAAAGGAAGACTGTGAAGCTCCCCTTCCTCATCTGAGCTACTGGAAACAAGGCCTCACAAAAACACAAACCAGAGAGAAAGGTGTGCGCGCTCTGTAAAGAAGTAATGAGCTCCCCCCAGCCTGTGCTTTCAAACCAATGCTTTTCCCCAGCTCCCCAACCCACTCCCGTCCTCCTTCACGTCATCATCCCCTAAATAAACCGTTTCTATTGATATTCACCATGTGGCTGATTCTGTTCTTTGTCCTGGAACATGAGACCCTGGAAACCTCAGCAGGGATCCTCGGAACTCTCAGCATTGCCTGTACCTGCTGGTAGCCAGCCCAGCGTCTTTACAAGAGCACTAGATGAAGTACTGTCCCCTCTTATGGAAGCTCCGGGACACCTTGGCAGAGCTCCCTCCGGAGGCTCCATGTTTGTGTGGACGGGTGCCCCTCCCCTCCCATCTTTCTCTCTGGTGTTTTCTTTCTGTGGATTATGGAGCCAGGGTGGACGGTTTGCCTGAAGCTTCTCCTCCATCCCTAGAGCGGTAACTGAAAAAAATCCCTGAGCAAGTCCCAAGTCTAGGCTCATTACCACTGTCAACACAAAAATACAACTCTCACCTCAAAAGGGATGTGACACCGTTTATTCTGAAGCCCAATGGGAGTGATCACAGACCAGGAAGGTAGATTTAGGTTACTCCAAAGGTCTATATTCCAATATAGTAACTAACCATTTCATGACCCTTTTGAGAACAAAGAAAGTCATGAATCAGAACACTTTTCTGATACATTTGTGGAAGCATCAGATATGGCTACACCGAAGCAGAGAAATGAATCTCAGCTACAGGCCTCAGATACTGGCTGATAACATTATTAGCTTATGGGCTGGTGAACCTAGGGGTCTGATAAGTTAATACATCACAAAAAAGTTGTTATCTGTTAGTCTCAGGATATTAAGGTCAATGCAGAGATGGTAAGCAATGGTTATTCGGGGCAGTAAAGATGGTCAGAAACAACTGTAATTGGGCTATTGATCTGCAACCTTCCAACCTCTCCAGTCATCGAAGTTCTAACCCGCTAATGAGCCTCTTGGGAAGCTCAATGGGGATTCCTTCTGAAAACTGTTACTTGCCCCATCCACATTCGTTACTGGATGCTGAGTCAAGGTCTCTGCACCAAGAAGCCAGGTGAGGGGATGGGCAGTGGCTTGTACAGGGAAGAGGGACATGCCCAGGAGATCTGGGAAGTGATCTATACCGTCCCACAGTCAGTGTGGCTGAGACCACAGTGATGTGTCCAGCAGTGAGAGATCAAAGGGTCAGAGGTCGCTCCTCTGACTGGGTGCGTGAAGGGGGCTAGACTGAGGGTGGTCCCAGGGAGCAGCTTGACTGGGATGTCCTCTGGGTCCTCAGCTGTTCAGCAGAGGTGACTATCACTTTCTTCAAGAGCTGAGAATATCGGTCCAGAGCTTACCTCTGGCTGTGACTCGGGTGCGTACCTGGGGACAGGACATACTGCTAAGGACCTCTGTGTCTCTTCTACCTCAGCCAAAAAGAATTCTTCAATAAGTAGACAATTCTGTCCATGCTCTCGGCCACTCGGAAAAGGAAGAACCCTTGCTCAGCTTTAAGGATATGTGATTTAGGCACTGTCACAGGGCACAGGTTCAGCAGCCAAGAGATGAATTTGCATCTGGTTAACATCTGGTTAGGTTTTTCCCTTCCTCATCCCTATGCAAAAGAAAGTGCTGGAAAGCTCTCGAATGGAACCGCTGTGGAGTTCAGCTCAGTTCCAGCCTGCCTGATACATGACTAGAGAACTTCAGAGGGAATGTGGCTATTCAGGGTGCCCTCTGGGGATGGAGGATTTGAAAGACATGAATGGGGAGAAACAGAACCCAGAGTCCACCCACCCTTGTGTTGTGACCATCCTGGGGTTGGCCCTAAGGTGTTGCTGCATGAATAGCACACATGACCTTGTAAGGCACAAGGAACCCAGAGCTTGGACCATGTCTCTCACAAGTATACATCTGTGTGATAAGTTCCACAGGTAAATTTGAGACCCAGAAAAGACTGTCCTTTTCCATATATGTGAAGGAAGTTAGGTGGTTTTCAAGCCTGCACCCTTGGCCTTAGCCAACCTCTCTTCTGTCTGTGAGGCTGTAGAAGAGAGACAGAGGGTATTATGTGTGTCTGGTGGTAGTGTCAGTTGTGGGGACAGGGAGGAGGTGCACAGCCCTGTAAACAGTCATTATGGTATGGCGATACTTGGGAGGAATTAGGAAGTATGTGTCACTAGAGGTAGGCTTTGAGCCTTTAAAAGCTCAGGGAAGGCCAGAGTCTCTCCCTTCCTGTTGCTTGAGGATCTGGATTACAGCTCAACTTCCCTAACAGCCTGTCTGCTTCCATGCCACCAAGCTCCCCACCAGGACAATAAATAGCTTCAGTTAAACACTTTCTTTATAAACCTTACTTTAGCCATGGCTTCTCTTCCCCACAGTGAAACAGTGACTGAGACAAAATATACGAAGTAACCATTGATAATACACAGTTTCCACCTGCAGATGGCCACCAGAACATTCCCCTCCATCTCTCTCTCTCCCTCTGTGCAGACTCAGTTCTTTCTCCACAGTCCTCAGCTGATGCCTTCTCCTGTGTCCCCAATAGGAGAGCGGCCCTCTGCCATGACTTGGGAAAAGGCAGCAGGGCTGAAGCCACAGACTGACTTTATTAAATAAAAGTGGAAGCATTCTCTTCTTTCTCTGCAAGGATGCCCGTTCTGTCTTTCTTTTCCTAACCCCCCCCCCACACACACACACAAGTCCATGGCAATTCCCTTGGTGTCAATCCTCGGGGTCAGTGAACTAGAACAAGAGTAGCTTCCCAGGAAACCTGCTTTAAATAAGAAAAATAATAATGATAAAGCCCAGGGAAACAGAAAAACTGTAGGTGGAGTTTTCTGTTCCTTGGGAGCCATCCCTGAGAGAGCTATGGGTCCCAGATCACTAAGCCATGGGAACTGCTTTTTCCTCCTGTAGCCTGGACACCTGGTGACTGTAAGGAACACCTGCCAAGTCCTCTGCCTGACACCGAGACCAAGCAGCTGTCATGGCCACCGGAGGTAAGCATGTTGTTCCCCACTGCTGCACATGGCCTAAGCGTGCTAGAACCTCTGAGCTGAATGCCTGCTGGGGAGTCAAGGGTACAGAGAACCCCAAAGAGAGCACAGAGAGTCCTCGTTCACAGTGCCTCCCCTTCCTCACTTTGCCATGAGTAAACTCCCAGGAGTCATCTCCTCAATACCCAACCTGGAAAAAAAATGGAAGCCAGAAAAGGACACTGGGAGAGAAGAGAGAAGGGAGGGAGGGAATGAGGGAAGAGGGAGGGAGACAGAGATGAGGGGTGATCATCAGAGTCAGCTCTAATTTTATCCCTTTCATGGTGGCTTCCTCTAAGCTGAGCCTGGGGCACTGTCCTTGAGGGTGCAGTGCACCTTGCTCCAGCCCAAGCCATCCTGGAACTCACTCTGAAGAGCAGCCTGGACTCAAACTCACAGAGATACCCCTGCCTCAGCCTCCCAAGTGCTGGATTAAAAGTATGCACCAAAAAGTCAGGCTTCATTCCATTTTTAAAATTCTTCTGTTGGCTCTATAGACATTTCATTCATTCATTCATTCATTCATTCAATCAATCAACCAGCTATTCATTCATTCAACCTTACATTCAGAGTCTTTAAAGCTGGCGTTACTGGCTTTCATCACTGTTGCAACTCATGAGACTAGATTTTTTTGTTACAGTGTTGTATGATTTGGTAATTCCAGGGATGCAGAAAGGCAGGAGTAAAGAGTCATCAGTTCACATCGTGGCAGATATAAAACAATAACAGACAAAGCAGTGACTAAAACGGCCAAAAGAAGACATTGCCTATACACACCTAAGACACACCCCCACTGCCCTCCAGACTCCAGCAGGGCCTGCTTGCCATGGTGCCTCCACTCAGACTTTGAACCTCTCACTAGCTCAGGCATCGTGCTCTGATTAGATGGAGAAGCTCCCTCACCACTGAACTCCCAGATGTTTATTAATCCAGTGGATGGAAAACTGACTGTTCCTGTGCTGAAGGTCACATTAGGGGCTGGAGAATGGCTGGGGGGTTGAGAGCACCTGCAGAGGACCTGGGTTCAGTTCCCAGCGCCCACGTCAGACTCACAACAGTCTGTAAACGTGGGATCCAGTGGCCTCCATGGGCACCGGGCATGCACATGGTGCAGGCAAATGTTCATAAACACAAAATAAAAATAAAGGAAAAGACGTAAACCCACATTCAAGAGCCAACACCAGGCACACAGTAAACGGAAGCCATGACTGGGGTTTTCCCTCTTCCTGGGGCTGTTCTAAGATGAAAGGTACATTAGTGTCCTCAGGATGGCATCGTGAAGAGACACTGGGCAGGTGGCTTCTACAGAAAAGATCTCCTCCCGGTGCTCTGGAATCAGATACCACAGAGTGCAGCAGGGTGACCCTGGAGAGCACTCTCTTCCTGCTTGTCCTGTCTGTGTGCCTGGGCAGAGGGAGAGGGGCAGGGAAAGAGAAAACGGATGGGGGAAGAAGGAGGAGGAGGGAGGACAGTTTCTACCTCTTCATCAGCTAACAGGTGAGGAGCTCAAACACACCCTCACTTAATTTCAGTACTGTGTGTCCTTAAAGGTTCTGTTACCAGCCAGTCTCCAGGACAAGGAATTTTACAGATGAGTTTAAGAACACACTCAGCCCCTACCACTAGTGACATTAAAATACTCCCTGTGGCAAGTGCTCAGACACACACTTAACCAGCTTGTCCCTGACCCATTTAAACTCTGTGCACAGTCCTCTGACCAGATGCATTTTCTTCCCATCTAGACAGAGAATGCTTCATTGTAACAATAGTTGACTACCTCCTGGATACAAGGAGCCTAGAGGACCTGCAGCTCCTGTTGATTGAAGAGGAATCCTGGAAACAATTTGTGGAAGAACTTGATTTGTCCAGGTCACCTTCCTGAGGGATGCCTGCAGTACCACAGTTCAGGCCTGGTTACCGTTTTCTAGGCAGGAATACTCTCCCCAGACAGACCAAGTAGTTAGGGTTCAGTAAATATTTTCTCTTCTTAGCAAATATTTCCCTTACCATGCTCTCTACCAGAGAAGAGCCTCTGCTGGAAGGGAGATGACAACAGCCACAGGGAACTAAATTATTCCTGCCATTGCCATTCCTGTGGCCACTGGAAGTTAGTTTATTACATGCTTCTTTATTTCATCAGTATTGAGTGGCATTGTGAGAATAATAAGATAATGCATGTGGTAGTACACAGTAGGCAGCCTGCACACTGTAGGCGTTCATTAAATGTCCTGACCCAAGGGACAGTCAACAGGAACCCAGGATCACCTAGGGGAGAATGGGGAAACAAGAGACACAAAGAACGGACAGAAAGTCAAGTGGTCTGATCAAGCTGACAAATTTTTTATTTCTCACATGCTAGTTTTTTACACGTAGAAGAAGGCAATAAGGCATGGGAAAGTAAATCATGGGACTAAGGGAACTTTCCAGATAAGAACTTTTCACAATACCCTTTGTGGAGAATTACATGGGGAGGGGGACGACCCAGGTGTAGGAGAGAATGTTCTGCCTGGCAGGACTGTTACCTGGGTGACCGTTCTACTCTGCTAGCTACCAGAGGAAAGTGAGATCAACTAATTTCTGGGAAAAGGCCTTTTCTGTGGGAAACAGAAACCTAGGCTGAGAATTATGTAAAAAGCCATTACTCAGGCTAAGAGAATTTCTTACTTCTGTCAGCTCCCGGCATATCCTCCCTTCTTATTTGTTTATAACCCGAGTGGATGTAGGTGAGTAGATACATACATCCGTCTGCAGACGGTGGGCTTTAACCAGAGAGAAGAAGCATTGACTTGATCCTCCTAGATGTGTTTACATGGTGCCTTTTTGAGGAGGAGAGGGTCTAAGTGTCCTTGTCAGAGATTCAAGAATGGCCAAGGACCACCTCTGAACACAACCTCTGTGGAACCAGGTTGGCTTCCCAGGGGACTCAGAGGCAATGCATGGTCCTCCCCTTACAGTGCTTTGCCTCTCGCTGGTGCCCACACTGCTCTTAAGCGAGTGTGCATAGTGCTTAGATCTGAGTTCTGTGCAGATCCTGTAGGAGGCCCACTCACCGTGGGTTCATCAAGGCCACTATCTACTAGGTCAAGTTGGTCGTAATGAACTTGTATAGGTTTGGATGCCAGAGAGTCAATTTGCTGACTCATGAAGTCCGTCTGCCAGCAGTATTAGGAAACCTACTAATGGGCCAAGAATGGAGAGGAGAAGGGTGGTAAACCATAGAGAAGTGGGTGAAAAGTTCA